>NC_139226.1:32248057-32828057 GCF_055691185.1 Crinia signifera
CAGAATCAACTTATTTCTACTCAGTAATACATTTCGGATGTGTACCTATAGTTTAAAGCAGAAAAACAGGAACTTTTGAAATTTTCATTTTTTGGACAAAACCCCCGGGGGTTAGAATTTTTTTCATGTGAATGTGAAAAGTTTTTCTGGTCCCATTTAAAAACCATGCACCAGAATCAACTTCTTTCAACTCAGTAATACATTTCGGATGTGTACCTATAGTTTAAAGCAGAAAAACAGGAACTTTTGAAATTTTCATTTTTTGGACAAAACCCCCGGTGGTTAGAATTTTTTTCATGTGAATGTGAAAAGTTTTTCTGGTCCCATTTAAAAACCATGCACCAGAATCAACTTCTTTCAACTCAGTAATACATTTCGGATGTGTACCTATAGTTTAAAGCAGAAAAACAGGAACTTTTGAAATTTTCATTTTTTGGACAAAACCCCCGGGGGTTAGAATTTTTTCATGTGAATGTGAAAAGTTTTTCTGGTCCCATTAAAAAACCATGCACCAGAATCAACTTCTTTCAACTCCGTAATACATTTGGGATGTGTACCTATAGTTTAAGGCAGAAAAACAGGAACTTTTGAAATTTTCATTTTTTGGACAAAACCCCCGGGGGTTAGAATTTTTTTCATGTGAATGTGAAAAGTTTTTCTGGTCCCATTTAAAAACCATGCACCAGAATCAACTTCTTTCAACTCCGTAATACATTTGGGATGTGTACCTATAGTTTAAAGCAGAAAAACAGGAACTTTTGAAATTTTCATTTTTTGGACAAAACACCCGGGGCTTAGAATTTTTTTCATGTGAATGTGAATAGTTTTTCTGGTCCCATTTAAAAACCATGCACCAGAATCAACTTCTTTCAACTCAGTAATACATTTCGGATGTGTACCTATAGTTTAAAGAAGAAAAACGGGAACTTTTGAAATTTTCATTTTTTGGACAAAAACCCCGGGGGTTAGAATTTTTTTCATGTAAATGTGAAAAGTTTTTCTGGTCCCATTTAAAAACCATGCACCAGAATCAACTTCTTTCAACTCAGTAATACATTTCGGATGTGTACCTATAGTTTAAAGAAGAAAAATGGGAACTTTTGAAATTTTAATTTTTTGGACAAAACCTCCGGGGGTTAGAATTTTTTTCATGTGAATGTGAAAAGTTTTTCTGGTCCCATTTAAAAACCATGCACCAGAATCAACTTCTTTCAACTCAGTAATACATTTCGGATGTGTACCTATAGTTTAAAGCAGAAAAACAGGAACTTTTGAAATTTTCATTTTTTGGACAAAACACCCGGGGGTTAGAATTTTTTTCATGTGAATGTGAAAAGTTTTTCTGGTCCCATTTAAAAACCATGCACCAGAATCAACTTATTTCAACTCCATAATACATTTGGGATGTGTACCTATAGTTTAAGGCAGAAAAACAGGAATTTTTGAAATTTTCATTTTTTGGACAAAACCCCCGGGGGTTAGAATTTTTTTCATGTGAATGTGAATAGTTTTTCTGGTCCCATTTAAAAACCATGCACCAGAATCAACTTCTTTCAACTCAGTAATACATTTCGGATGTGTACCTATAGTTTAAAGAAGAAAAACGGGAACTTTTGAAATTTTCATTTTTTGGACAAAAACCCCGGGGGTTAGAATTTTTTTCATGTAAATGTGAAAAGTTTTTCTGGTCCCATTTAAAAACCATGCACCAGAATCAACTTCTTTCAACTCCGTAATACATTTGGGATGTGTACCTATAGTTTAAGGCAGAAAAACAGGAACTTTTGAAATTTTCATTTTTTGGACAAAACCCCCGAGGGTTAGAATTTTTTTCATGTGAATGTGAAAAGTTTTTCTGGTCCCATTTAAAAACCATGTACCAGAATCAACTTATTTCTACTCAGTAATACATTTCTGATGTGTACCTATAGTTTAAAGCAGAAAAACATGAACTTTTGAAATTTTCATTTTTTGGACAAAACCCCCGGGGGTTAGAATTTTTTTCATGTGAATGTAAAAAGTTTTTCTGGTCCCATTTAAAAACCATGCTCCAGAATCAACTTCTTTCAACTCAGTAATACATTTCGGATGTGTACCTATAGTTTAAGGCAGAAAAACAGGAACTTTTGAAATTTTCATTTTTTGGACAAAACCCCCGGGGGTTAGAATTTTTTTCATATGAATGTGAAAAGTTTTTCTGGTCCCATTTAAAAACCATGCACCAGAATCAACTTCTTTCAACTCAGTAATACATTTCGGATGTGTACCTATAGTTTAAAGAAGAAAAACGGGAACTTTTGAAATTTTCATTTTTTGGACAAAACCCCCGGGGGTTAGAATTTTTTTCATGTGAATGTGAAAAGTTTTTCTGGTCCCATTTAAAAACCATGCACCAGAATCAACTTCTTTCAACTCCGTAATACATTTGGGATGTGTACCTATAGTTTAAGGCAGAAAAACATGAACTTTTGAAATTTTCATTTTTTGGACAAAACCCCCGGGGGTTAGAATTTTTTTCATGTGAATGTGAAAAGTTTTTCTGGTCCCATTTAAAAACCATGCTCCAGAATCAACTTCTTTCAACTCAGTAATACATTTCGGATGTGTACCTATAGTTTAAGGCAGAAAAACAGGAACTTTTGAAATTTTCATTTTTTGGACAAAACCCCCGGGGGTTAGAATTTTTTTCATGTGAATGTGAAAAGTTTTTCTGGTCCCATTTAAAAACCATGCACCAGAATCAACTTCTTTCAACTCAGTAATACATTTCGGATGTGTACCTATAGTTTAAGGCAGAAAAACAGGAACTTTTGAAATTTTCATTTTTTGGACAAAACACCCGGGGCTTAGAATTTTTGTCATGTGAATGTGAATAGTTTTTCTGGTCCCATTTAAAAACCATGCACCAGAATCAACTTCTTTCAACTCAGTAATACATTTCGGATGTGTACCTATAGTTTAAAGAAGAAAAACGGGAACTTTTGAAATTTTCATTTTTTGGACAAAAACCCCGGGGGTTAGAATTTTTTTCATGTGAATGTGAAAAGTTTTTCTGGTCCCATTTAAAAACCATGCTCCAGAATCAACTTCTTTCAACTCAGTAATACATTTCGGATGTGTATCTATAGTTTAAGGCAGAAAAACAGGAACTTTTGAAATTTTCATTTTTTGGACAAAACCCCCGGGGGTTAGAATTTTTTTCATGTGAATGTGAAAAGTTTTTCTGGTCCCATTTAAAAACCATGCACCAGAATCAACTTCTTTCAACTCAGTAATACATTTCGGATGTGTACCTATAGTTTAAGGCAGAAAAACAGGAACTTTTGAAATTTTCATTTTTTGGACAAAACACCCGGGGCTTAGAATTTTTTTCATGTGAATGTGAATAGTTTTTCTGGTCCCATTTAAAAACCATGCACCAGAATCAACTTCTTTCAACTCAGTAATACATTTCGGATGTGTACCTATAGTTTAAAGAAGAAAAACGGGAACTTTTGAAATTTTCATTTTTTGGACAAAAACCCCGGGGGTTAGAATTTTTTTCATGTAAATGTGAAAAGTTTTTCTGGTCCCATTTAAAAACCATGCACCAGAATCAACTTCTTTCAACTCCGTAATACATTTGGGATGTGTACCTATAGTTTAAAGCAGAAAAACAGGAACTTTTGAAATTTTCATTTTTTTGACAAAACCCCCGGGGGTTAGAATTTTTTTCATGTGAATGTGAAAAGTTTTTCTGGTCCCATTTAAAAACCATGCACCAGAATCAACTTCTTTCAACTCAGTAATACATTTCGGATGTGTACCTATAGTTTAAAGCAGAAAAACAGGAACTTTTGAAATTTTCATTTTTTGGACAAAAACCCCGGGGGTTAGAATTTTTTTCATGTAAATGTGAAAAGTTTTTCTGGTCCCATTTAAAAACCATGCACCAGAATCAACTTCTTTCAACTCCGTAATACATTTGGGATGTGTACCTATAGTTTAAAGCAGAAAAACAGGAACTTTTGAAATTTTCATTTTTTGGACAAAACCACCGGGGGTTAGAATTTTTTTCATGTGAATGTGAAAAGTTTTTCTGGTCCCATTTAAAAACCATGCACCAGAATCAACTTCTTTCAACTCAGTAATACATTTCGGATGTGTACCTATAGTTTAATGAAGAACAACGGGAACGTTTTAAATTTTCATTTTTTGGACAAAACCCCCGGGGGTTAGAATTTTTTTCATGTAAATGTAAAAAGTTTTTCTGGTCCCATTTAAAAACCATGCACCAGAATCAACTTCTTTCAACTCCGTAATACATTTGGGATGTGTACCTATAGTTTAAAGCAGAAAAACAGGAACTTTTGAAATTTTCATTTTTTGGACAAAACCCCCGGGGGTTAGAATTTTTTTCATGTGAATGTAAAAAGTTTTTCTGGTCCCATTTAAAAACCATGCACCAGAATCAACTTCTTTCAACTCCGTAATACATTTGGGATGTGTACCTATAGTTTAAAGCAGAAAAACAGGAACTTTTGAAATTTTCATTTTTTGGACAAAACCCCCGGGGGTTAGAATTTTTTTCATGTGAATGTAAAAAGTTTTTCTGGTCCCATTTAAAAACCATGCACCAGAATCAACTTCTTTCAACTCCGTAATACATTTGGGATGTGTACCTATAGTTTAAAGAAGAAAAACGGGAACTTTTGAAATTTTCATTTTTTGGACAAAAACCCCGGGGGTTAGAATTTTTTTCATGTAAATGTGAAAAGTTTTTCTGGTCCCATTTAAAAACCATGCACCAGAAATCAACTTCTTTCAACTCCGTAATACATTTGGGATGTGTACCTATAGTTTAAAGCAGAAAAACAGGAACTTTTGAAATTTTCATTTTTTGGACAAAACCCCCGGGGGTTAGAATTTTTTTCATGTGAATGTGAAAAGTTTTTCTGGTCCCATTTAAAAACCATGCACCAGAATCAACTTCTTTCAACTCCGTAATACATTTGGGATGTGTACCTATAGTTTAAGGCAGAAAAACAGGAACTTTTGAAATTTTCATTTTTTGGACAAAACCCCCGGGGGTTAGAATTTTTTTCATGTGAATGTGAAAAGTTTTTCTGGTCACATTTAAAAACCATGCACCAGAATCAACTTCTTTCAACTCAGTAATACATTTCGGATGTGTACCTATAGTTTAAAGCAGAAAAACAGGAACTTTTGAAATTTTCATTTTTTGGACAAAACCCCCGGGGGTTAGAATTTTTTTCATGTGAATGTGAAAAGTTTTTCTGGTCCCATTTAAAAACCATGCACCAGAATCAACTTCTTTCAACTCAGTAATACATTTCGGATGTGTACCTATAGTTTAAGGCAGAAAAACAGGAACTTTTGAAATTTTCATTTTTTGGACAAAACCCCCGGGGGTTAGAATTTTTTTCATGTGAATGTGAAAAGTTTTTCTGGTCCCATTTAAAAACCATGCACCAGAATCAACTTATTTCTACTCAGTAATACATTTCGGATGTGTACCTATAGTTTAAAGCAGAAAAACAGGAACTTTTGAAATTTTCATTTTTTGGACAAAACCCCCGGGGTTTAGAATTTTTTTCATGTGAATGTGAAAAGTTTTTCTGGTCCCATTTAAAAACCATGCACCAGAATCAACTTCTTTCAACTCAGTAATACATTTCGGATGTGTACCTATAGTTTAAAGCAGAAAAACAGGAGCTTTTGAAATTTTCATTTTTTGGACAAAACCCCCGGTGGTTAGAATTTTTTTCATGTGAATGTGAAAAGTTTTTCTGGTCCCATTTAAAAACCATGCACCAGAATCAACTTCTTTCAACTCAGTAATACATTTCGGATGTGTACCTATAGTTTAAAGCAGAAAAACAGGAACTTTTGAAATTTTCATTTTTTGGACAAAACCCCCGGGGGTTAGAATTTTTTTCATGTGAATGTGAAAAGTTTTTCTGGTCCCATTTAAAAACCATGCACCAGAATCAACTTCTTTCAACTCTAATACATTTCGGATGTGTACCTATAGTTTAAGGCAGAAAAACAGGAACTTTTGAAATTTTCATTTTTTGGACAAAACCCCCGGGGGTTAGAATTTTTTTCATGTGAATGTGAAAAGTTTTTCTGGTCCCATTTAAAAACCATGCACCAGAATCAACTTATTTCTACTCAGTAATACATTTCGGATGTGTACCTATAGTTTAAAGCAGAAAAACAGGAACTTTTGAAATTTTCATTTTTTGGACAAAACCCCCGGGGGTTAGAATTTTTTTCATGTGAATGTGAAAAGTTTTTCTGGTCCAATTTAAAAACCATGCACCAGAATCAACTTCTTTCAACTCAGTAATACATTTCGGATGTGTACCTATAGTTTAAAGCAGAAAAACAGGAACTTTTGAAATTTTCATTTTTTGGACAAAACCCCCGGTGGTTAGAATTTTTTTCATGTGAATGTGAAAAGTTTTTCTGGTCCCATTTAAAAACCATGCACCAGAATCAACTTCTTTCAACTCAGTAATACATTTCGGATGTGTACCTATAGTTTAAAGCAGAAAAACAGGAACTTTTGAAATTTTCATTTTTTGGACAAAACCCCCGGGGGTTAGAATTTTTTCATGTGAATGTGAAAAGTTTTTCTGGTCCCATTAAAAAACCATGCACCAGAATCAACTTCTTTCAACTCCGTAATACATTTGGGATGTGTACCTATAGTTTAAGGCAGAAAAACAGGAACTTTTGAAATTTTCATTTTTTGGACAAAACCCCCGGGGGTTAGAATTTTTTTCATGTGAATGTGAAAAGTTTTTCTGGTCCCATTTAAAAACCATGCACCAGAATCAACTTCTTTCAACTCCGTAATACATTTGGGATGTGTACCTATAGTTTAAAGCAGAAAAACAGGAACTTTTGAAATTTTCATTTTTTGGACAAAACACCCGGGGCTTAGAATTTTTTTCATGTGAATGTGAATAGTTTTTCTGGTCCCATTTAAAAACCATGCACCAGAATCAACTTCTTTCAACTCAGTAATACATTTCGGATGTGTACCTATAGTTTAAAGAAGAAAAACGGGAACTTTTGAAATTTTCATTTTTTGGACAAAAACCCCGGGGGTTAGAATTTTTTTCATGTAAATGTGAAAAGTTTTTCTGGTCCCATTTAAAAACCATGCACCAGAATCAACTTCTTTCAACTCAGTAATACATTTCGGATGTGTACCTATAGTTTAAAGAAGAAAAATGGGAACTTTTGAAATTTTAATTTTTTGGACAAAACCTCCGGGGGTTAGAATTTTTTTCATGTGAATGTGAAAAGTTTTTCTGGTCCCATTTAAAAACCATGCACCAGAATCAACTTCTTTCAACTCAGTAATACATTTCGGATGTGTACCTATAGTTTAAAGCAGAAAAACAGGAACTTTTGAAATTTTCATTTTTTGGACAAAACACCCGGGGGTTAGAATTTTTTTCATGTGAATGTGAAAAGTTTTTCTGGTCCCATTTAAAAACCATGCACCAGAATCAACTTATTTCAACTCCATAATACATTTGGGATGTGTACCTATAGTTTAAGGCAGAAAAACAGGAATTTTTGAAATTTTCATTTTTTGGACAAAACCCCCGGGGGTTAGAATTTTTTTTATGTGAATGTGAAAAGTTTTTCTGGTCCCATTTAAAAACCATGCACCAGAATCAACTTCTTTCTACTCAGTAATACATTTCGGATGTGTACCTATAGTTTAAAGCAGAAAAACAGGAACTTTTGAAATTTTCATTTTTTGGACAAAACCCCCAGGGCTTAGAATTTTTTTCATGTGAATGTGAAAAGTTTTTCTGGTCCCATTTAAAAACCATGCACCAGAATCAACTTCTTTCAACTCAGTAATACATTTCGGATGTGTACCTATAGTTTAAGGCAGAAAAACAGGAACTTTTGAAATTTTCATTTTTTGGACAAAACCCCCGGGGGTTAGAATTTTTTTCATGTGAATGTGAAAAGTTTTTCTGGTCCCATTTAAAAACCATGCACCAGAATCAACTTCTTTCAACTCAGTAATACATTTCAGATGTGTACCTATAGTTTAAGGCAGAAAAACAGGAACTTTTGAAATTTTCATTTTTTGGACAAAACCCCCGGGGGTTAGAATTTTTTTCATGTGAATGTGAAAAGTTTTTCTGGTCCCATTTAAAAACCATGCACCAGAATCAACTTCTTTCAACTCAGTAATACATTTCAGATGTGTACCTATAGTTTAAGGCAGAAAAACAGGAACTTTTGACATTTTCATTTTTTGGACAAAACCCCCGGGGGTTAGAATTTTTTTCATGTGAATGTGAAAAGTTTTTCTGGTCCCATTTAAAAACCATGCACCAGAATCAACTTCTTTCAACTCAGTAATACATTTCGGATGTGTACCTATAGTTTAAAGCAGAAAAACAGGAACTTTTGAAATTTTCATTTTTTGGACAAAAACCCTGGGGGTTAGAATTTTTTTCATGTGAATGTGAATAGTTTTTCTGGTCCCATTTAAAAACCATGCACCAGAATCAACTTCTTTCAACTCCGTAATACATTTGGGATGTGTACCTATAGTTTAAAGCAGAAAAACAGGAACTTTTGAAATTTTCATTTTTTGGACAAAACCCCCGGGGGTTAGAATTTTTTTTATGTGAATGTGAAAAGTTTTTCTGGTCCCATTTAAAAACCATGCACCAGAATCAACTTCTTTCTACTCAGTAATACATTTCGGATGTGTACCTATAGTTTAAAGCAGAAAAACAGGAACTTTTGAAATTTTCATTTTTTGGACAAAACCCCCAGGGCTTAGAATTTTTTTCATGTGAATGTGAAAAGTTTTTCTGGTCCCATTTAAAAACCATGCACCAGAATCAACTTCTTTCAACTCAGTAATACATTTCGGATGTGTACCTATAGTTTAAGGCAGAAAAACAGGAACTTTTGAAATTTTCATTTTTTGGACAAAACCCCCGGGGGTTAGAATTTTTTTCATGTGAATGTGAAAAGTTTTTCTGGTCCCATTTAAAAACCATGCACCAGAATCAACTTCTTTCAACTCAGTAATACATTTCAGATGTGTACCTATAGTTTAAGGCAGAAAAACAGGAACTTTTGAAATTTTCATTTTTTGGACAAAACCCCCGGGGGTTAGAATTTTTTTCATGTGAATGTGAAAAGTTTTTCTGGTCCCATTTAAAAACCATGCACCACAATCAACTTCTTTCAACTCAGTAATACATTTCAGATGTGTACCTATAGTTTAAGGCAGAAAAACAGGAACTTTTGAAATTTTCATTTTTTGGACAAAACCCCCGGGGGTTAGAATTTTTTTCATGTGAATGTGAAAAGTTTTTCTGGTCCCATTTAAAAACCATGCACCAGAATCAACTTCTTTCAACTCAGTAATACATTTCGGATGTGTACCTATAGTTTAAAGCAGAAAAACAGGAACTTTTGAAATTTTCATTTTTTGGACAAAAACCCTGGGGGTTAGAATTTTTTTCATGTGAATGTGAATAGTTTTTCTGGTCCCATTTAAAAACCATGCACCAGAATCAACTTCTTTCAACTCCGTAATACATTTGGGATGTGTACCTATAGTTTAAAGCAGAAAAACAGGAACTTTTGAAATGTTCATTTTTTGGACAAAACCACCGGGGGTTAGAATTTTTTTCATGTGAATGTGAAAAGTTTTTCTGGTCCCATTTAAAAACCATGCACCAGAATCAACTTCTTTCAACTCAGTAATACATTTCGGATGTGTACCTATAGTTTAAAGAAGAAAAATGGGAACTTTTGAAATTTTCATTTTTTGGACAAAACCTCCGGGGGTTAGAATTTTTTTCATGTAAATGTAAAAAGTTTTTCTGGTCCCATTTAAAAACCATGCACCAGAATCAACTTCTTTCAACTCCGTAATACATTTGGGATGTGTACCTATAGTTTAAAGCAGAAAAACAGGAACTTTTGAAATTTTCATTTTTTGGACAAAACCCCCGGGGGTTAGAATTTTTTTCATGTGAATGTGAAAAGTTTTTCTGGTCCCATTTAAAAACCATGCACCAGAATCAACTTCTTTCAACTCAGTAATACATTTCGGATGTGTACCTATAGTTTAAAGCAGAAAAACAGGAACTTTTGAAATTTTCATTTTTTGGACAAAACACCCGGGGGTTAGAATTTTTTTCATGTGAATGTGAAAAGTTTTTCTGGTCCCATTTAAAAACCATGCACCAGAATCAACTTATTTCAACTCCATAATACATTTGGGATGTGTACCTATAGTTTAAGGCAGAAAAACAGGAATTTTTGAAATTTTCATTTTTTGGACAAAACCCCCGGGGGTTAGAATTTTTTTCATGTGAATGTGAAAAGTTTTTCTGGTCCCATTTAAAAACCATGCACCAGAATCAACTTCTTTCAACTCAGTAATACATTTCGGATGTGTACCTATAGTTTAAGGCAGAAAAACAGGAACTTTTGAAATTTTCATTTTTTGGACAAAACCCCCGGGGGTTAGAATTTTTTTCATGTGAATGTGAAAAGTTTTTCTGGTCCCATTTAAAAACCATGCACCAGAATCAACTTCTTTCAACTCAGTAATACATTTCAGATGTGTACCTATAGTTTAAAGCAGAAAAACAGGAACTTTTGAAATTTTCATTTTTTGGACAAAACCCCCGGGGGTTAGAATTTTTTTCATGTGAATGTGAAAAGTTTTTCTGGTCCCATTAAAAAACCATGCACCAGAATCAACTTATTTCAACTCCGTAATACATTTGGGATGTGTACCTATAGTTTAAGGCAGAAAAACAGGAACTTTTGAAATTTTCATTTTTTGGACAAAACCCCCGGGGGTTAGAATTTTTTTCATGTGAATGTGAAAAGTTTTTCTGGTCCCATTTAAAAACCATGCACCAGAATCAACTTCTTTCAACTCAGTAATACATTTCGGATGTGTACCTATAGTTTAAAGCAGAAAAACAGGAACTTTTGAAATTTTCATTTTTTGGACAAAACCCCCGGGGGTTAGAATTTTTTTCATGTGAATGTGAAAAGTTTTTCTGGTCCCATTTAAAAACCATGCACCAGAATCAACTTCTTTCAACTCCGTAATTTATTTGGGATGTGTACCTATAGTTTAAAGCAGAAAAACAGGAACTTTTGAAATTTTCATTTTTTGGACAAAACACCCGGGGGTTAGAATTTTTTTCATGTGAATGTGAATAGTTTTTCTGGTCCCATTTAAAAACCATGCACCAGAATCAACTTCTTTCAACTCAGTAATACATTTCGGATGTGTACCTATAGTTTAAAGAAGAAAAACGGGAACTTTTGAAATTTTCATTTTTTGGATAAAAACCCCGGGGGTTAGAATTTTTTTCATGTAAATGTGAAAAGTTTTTCTGGTCCCATTTAAAAACCATGCACCAGAATCAACTTCTTTCAACTCCGTAATACATTTGGGATGTGTACCTATAGTTTAAGGCAGAAAAACAGGAACTTTTGAAATTTTCATTTTTTGGACAAAACCCCCGAGGGTTAGAATTTTTTTCATGTGAATGTGAAAAGTTTTTCTGGTCCCATTTAAAAACCATGTACCAGAATCAACTTATTTCTACTCAGTAATACATTTCTGATGTGTACCTATAGTTTAAAGCAGAAAAACATGAACTTTTGAAATTTTCATTTTTTGGACAAAACCCCCGGGGGTTAGAATTTTTTTCATGTGAATGTAAAAAGTTTTTCTGGTCCCATTTAAAAACCATGCTCCAGAATCAACTTCTTTCAACTCAGTAATACATTTCGGATGTGTACCTATAGTTTAAGGCAGAAAAACAGGAACTTTTGAAATTTTCATTTTTTGGACAAAACCCCCGGGGGTTAGAATTTTTTTCATATGAATGTGAAAAGTTTTTCTGGTCCCATTTAAAAACCATGCACCAGAATCAACTTCTTTCAACTCAGTAATACATTTCGGATGTGTACCTATAGTTTAAAGAAGAAAAACGGGAACTTTTGAAATTTTCATTTTTTGGACAAAACCCCCGGGGGTTAGAATTTTTTTCATGTGAATGTGAAAAGTTTTTCTGGTCCCATTTAAAAACCATGCACCAGAATCAACTTCTTTCAACTCCGTAATACATTTGGGATGTGTACCTATAGTTTAAGGCAGAAAAACATGAACTTTTGAAATTTTCATTTTTTGGACAAAACCCCCGGGGGTTAGAATTTTTTTCATGTGAATGTGAAAAGTTTTTCTGGTCCCATTTAAAAACCATGCACCAGAATCAACTTCTTTCAACTCAGTAATACATTTCGGATGTGTACCTATAGTTTAAGGCAGAAAAACAGGAACTTTTGAAATTTTCATTTTTTGGACAAAACACCCGGGGCTTAGAATTTTTTTCATGTGAATGTGAATAGTTTTTCTGGTCCCATTTAAAAACCATGCACCAGAATCAACTTCTTTCAACTCAGTAATACATTTCGGATGTGTACCTATAGTTTAAAGAAGAAAAACGGGAACTTTTGAAATTTTCATTTTTTGGACAAAAACCCCGGGGGTTAGAATTTTTTTCATGTGAATGTGAAAAGTTTTTCTGGTCCCATTTAAAAACCATGCTCCAGAATCAACTTCTTTCAACTCAGTAATACATTTCGGATGTGTATCTATAGTTTAAAGCAGAAAAACAGGAACTTTTGAAATTTTCATTTTTTGGACAAAACCCCCGGGGGTTAGAATTTTTTTCATGTGAATGTGAAAAGTTTTTCTGGTCCCATTTAAAAACCATGCACCAGAATCAACTTCTTTCAACTCAGTAATACATTTCGGATGTGTACCTATAGTTTAAGGCAGAAAAACAGGAACTTTTGAAATTTTCATTTTTTGGACAAAACACCCGGGGCTTAGAATTTTTTTCATGTGAATGTGAATAGTTTTTCTGGTCCCATTTAAAAACCATGCACCAGAATCAACTTCTTTCAACTCAGTAATACATTTCGGATGTGTACCTATAGTTTAAAGAAGAAAAACGGGAACTTTTGAAATTTTCATTTTTTGGACAAAAACCCCGGGGGTTAGAATTTTTTTCATGTAAATGTGAAAAGTTTTTCTGGTCCCATTTAAAAACCATGCACCAGAATCAACTTCTTTCAACTCCGTAATACATTTGGGATGTGTACCTATAGTTTAAAGCAGAAAAACAGGAACTTTTGAAATTTTCATTTTTTGGACAAAACCACCGGGGGTTAGAATTTTTTTCATGTGAATGTGAAAAGTTTTTCTGGTCCCATTTAAAAACCATGCACCAGAATCAACTTCTTTCAACTCAGTAATACATTTCGGATGTGTACCTATAGTTTAATGAAGAACAACAGGAACGTTTTAAATTTTCATTTTTTGGACAAAACCCCCGGGGGTTAGAATTTTTTTCATGTAAATGTAAAAAGTTTTTCTGGTCCCATTTAAAAACCATGCACCAGAATCAACTTCTTTCAACTCCGTAATACATTTGGGATGTGTACCTATAGTTTAAAGCAGAAAAACAGGAACTTTTGAAATTTTCATTTTTTGGACAAAACCCCCGGGGGTTAGAATTTTTTTCATGTGAATGTAAAAAGTTTTTCTGGTCCCATTTAAAAACCATGCACCAGAATCAACTTCTTTCAACTCCGTAATACATTTGGGATGTGTACCTATAGTTTAAAGCAGAAAAACAGGAACTTTTGAAATTTTCATTTTTTGGACAAAACCCCCGGGGGTTAGAATTTTTTTCATGTGAATGTAAAAAGTTTTTCTGGTCCCATTTAAAAACCATGCACCAGAATCAACTTCTTTCAACTCCGTAATACATTTGGGATGTGTACCTATAGTTTAAAGCAGAAAAACAGGAACTTTTGAAATTTTCATTTTTTGGACAAAACACCCGGGGCTTAGAATTTTTTTCATGTGAATGTGAATAGTTTTTCTGGTCCCATTTAAAAACCATGCACCAGAATCAACTTCTTTCAACTCAGTAATACATTTCGGATGTGTACCTATAGTTTAAAGAAGAAAAACGGGAACTTTTGAAATTTTCATTTTTTGGACAAAAACCCCGGGGGTTAGAATTTTTTTCATGTAAATGTGAAAAGTTTTTCTGGTCCCATTTAAAAACCATGCACCAGAAATCAACTTCTTTCAACTCCGTAATACATTTGGGATGTGTACCTATAGTTTAAAGCAGAAAAACAGGAACTTTTGAAATTTTCATTTTTTGGACAAAACCCCCGGGGGTTAGAATTTTTTTCATGTGAATGTGAAAAGTTTTTCTGGTCCCATTTAAAAACCATGCACCAGAATCAACTTCTTTCAACTCCGTAATACATTTGGGATGTGTACCTATAGTTTAAGGCAGAAAAACAGGAACTTTTGAAATTTTCATTTTTTGGACAAAACCCCCGGGGGTTAGAATTTTTTTCATGTGAATGTGAAAAGTTTTTCTGGTCACATTTAAAAACCATGCACCAGAATCAACTTCTTTCAACTCAGTAATACATTTCGGATGTGTACCTATAGTTTAAAGCAGAAAAACAGGAACTTTTGAAATTTTCATTTTTTGGACAAAACCCCCGGGGGTTAGAATTTTTTTCATGTGAATGTGAAAAGTTTTTCTGGTCCCATTTAAAAACCATGCACCAGAATCAACTTCTTTCAACTCAGTAATACATTTCGGATGTGTACCTATAGTTTAAGGCAGAAAAACAGGAACTTTTGAAATTTTCATTTTTTGGACAAAACCCCCGGGGGTTAGAATTTTTTTCATGTGAATGTGAAAAGTTTTTCTGGTCCCATTTAAAAACCATGCACCAGAATCAACTTATTTCTACTCAGTAATACATTTCGGATGTGTACCTATAGTTTAAAGCAGAAAAACAGGAACTTTTGAAATTTTCATTTTTTGGACAAAACCCCCGGGGTTTAGAATTTTTTTCATGTGAATGTGAAAAGTTTTTCTGGTCCCATTTAAAAACCATGCACCAGAATCAACTTCTTTCAACTCAGTAATACATTTCGGATGTGTACCTATAGTTTAAAGCAGAAAAACAGGAGCTTTTGAAATTTTCATTTTTTGGACAAAACCCCCGGTGGTTAGAATTTTTTTCATGTGAATGTGAAAAGTTTTTCTGGTCCCATTTAAAAACCATGCACCAGAATCAACTTCTTTCAACTCAGTAATACATTTCGGATGTGTACCTATAGTTTAAAGCAGAAAAACAGGAACTTTTGAAATTTTCATTTTTTGGACAAAACCCCCGGGGGTTAGAATTTTTTTCATGTGAATGTGAAAAGTTTTTCTGGTCCCATTTAAAAACCATGCACCAGAATCAACTTCTTTCAACTCTAATACATTTCGGATGTGTACCTATAGTTTAAGGCAGAAAAACAGGAACTTTTGAAATTTTCATTTTTTGGACAAAACCCCCGGGGGTTAGAATTTTTTTCATGTGAATGTGAAAAGTTTTTCTGGTCCCATTTAAAAACCATGCACCAGAATCAACTTATTTCTACTCAGTAATACATTTCGGATGTGTACCTATAGTTTAAAGCAGAAAAACAGGAACTTTTGAAATTTTCATTTTTTGGACAAAACCCCCGGGGGTTAGAATTTTTTTCATGTGAATGTGAAAAGTTTTTCTGGTCCCATTTAAAAACCATGCACCAGAATCAACTTCTTTCAACTCAGTAATACATTTCGGATGTGTACCTATAGTTTAAAGCAGAAAAACAGGAACTTTTGAAATTTTCATTTTTTGGACAAAACCCCCGGTGGTTAGAATTTTTTTCATGTGAATGTGAAAAGTTTTTCTGGTCCCATTTAAAAACCATGCACCAGAATCAACTTCTTTCAACTCAGTAATACATTTCGGATGTGTACCTATAGTTTAAAGCAGAAAAACAGGAACTTTTGAAATTTTCATTTTTTGGACAAAACCCCCGGGGGTTAGAATTTTTTCATGTGAATGTGAAAAGTTTTTCTGGTCCCATTAAAAAACCATGCACCAGAATCAACTTCTTTCAACTCCGTAATACATTTGGGATGTGTACCTATAGTTTAAGGCAGAAAAACAGGAACTTTTGAAATTTTCATTTTTTGGACAAAACCCCCGGGGGTTAGAATTTTTTTCATGTGAATGTGAAAAGTTTTTCTGGTCCCATTTAAAAACCATGCACCAGAATCAACTTCTTTCAACTCAGTAATACATTTCGGATGTGTACCTATAGTTTAAAGCAGAAAAACAGGAGCTTTTGAAATTTTCATTTTTTGGACAAAACCCCCGGTGGTTAGAATTTTTTTCATGTGAATGTGAAAAGTTTTTCTGGTCCCATTTAAAAACCATGCACCAGAATCAACTTCTTTCAACTCAGTAATACATTTCGGATGTGTACCTATAGTTTAAAGCAGAAAAACAGGAACTTTTGAAATTTTCATTTTTTGGACAAAACCCCCGGGGGTTAGAATTTTTTTCATGTGAATGTGAAAAGTTTTTCTGGTCCCATTTAAAAACCATGCACCAGAATCAACTTCTTTCAACTCTAATACATTTCGGATGTGTACCTATAGTTTAAGGCAGAAAAACAGGAACTTTTGAAATTTTCATTTTTTGGACAAAACCCCCGGGGGTTAGAATTTTTTTCATGTGAATGTGAAAAGTTTTTCTGGTCCCATTTAAAAACCATGCACCAGAATCAACTTATTTCTACTCAGTAATACATTTCGGATGTGTACCTATAGTTTAAAGCAGAAAAACAGGAACTTTTGAAATTTTCATTTTTTGGACAAAACCCCCGGGGGTTAGAATTTTTTTCATGTGAATGTGAAAAGTTTTTCTGGTCCCATTTAAAAACCATGCACCAGAATCAACTTCTTTCAACTCAGTAATACATTTCGGATGTGTACCTATAGTTTAAAGCAGAAAAACAGGAACTTTTGAAATTTTCATTTTTTGGACAAAACCCCCGGTGGTTAGAATTTTTTTCATGTGAATGTGAAAAGTTTTTCTGGTCCCATTTAAAAACCATGCACCAGAATCAACTTCTTTCAACTCAGTAATACATTTCGGATGTGTACCTATAGTTTAAAGCAGAAAAACAGGAACTTTTGAAATTTTCATTTTTTGGACAAAACCCCCGGTGGTTAGAATTTTTTTCATGTGAATGTGAAAAGTTTTTCTGGTCCCATTTAAAAACCATGCACCAGAATCAACTTCTTTCAACTCAGTAATACATTTCGGATGTGTACCTATAGTTTAAAGCAGAAAAACAGGAACTTTTGAAATTTTCATTTTTTGGACAAAACCCCCGGGGGTTAGAATTTTTTCATGTGAATGTGAAAAGTTTTTCTGGTCCCATTAAAAAACCATGCACCAGAATCAACTTCTTTCAACTCCGTAATACATTTGGGATGTGTACCTATAGTTTAAGGCAGAAAAACAGGAACTTTTGAAATTTTCATTTTTTGGACAAAACCCCCGGGGGTTAGAATTTTTTTCATGTGAATGTGAAAAGTTTTTCTGGTCCCATTTAAAAACCATGCACCAGAATCAACTTCTTTCAACTCCGTAATACATTTGGGATGTGTACCTATAGTTTAAAGCAGAAAAACAGGAACTTTTGAAATTTTCATTTTTTGGACAAAACACCCGGGGCTTAGAATTTTTTTCATGTGAATGTGAATAGTTTTTCTGGTCCCATTTAAAAACCATGCACCAGAATCAACTTCTTTCAACTCAGTAATACATTTCGGATGTGTACCTATAGTTTAAAGAAGAAAAACGGGAACTTTTGAAATTTTCATTTTTTGGACAAAAACCCCGGGGGTTAGAATTTTTTTCATGTAAATGTGAAAAGTTTTTCTGGTCCCATTTAAAAACCATGCACCAGAATCAACTTCTTTCAACTCAGTAATACATTTCGGATGTGTACCTATAGTTTAAAGAAGAAAAATGGGAACTTTTGAAATTTTAATTTTTTGGACAAAACCTCCGGGGGTTAGAATTTTTTTCATGTGAATGTGAAAAGTTTTTCTGGTCCCATTTAAAAACCATGCACCAGAATCAACTTCTTTCAACTCAGTAATACATTTCGGATGTGTACCTATAGTTTAAGGCAGAAAAACAGGAACTTTTGAAATTTTCATTTTTTGGACAAAACCCCCGGGGGTTAGAATTTTTTTCATGTGAATGTGAAAAGTTTTTCTGGTCCCATTTAAAAACCATGCACCAGAATCAACTTCTTTCAACTCAGTAATACATTTCAGATGTGTACCTATAGTTTAAGGCAGAAAAACAGGAACTTTTGAAATTTTCATTTTTTGGACAAAACCCCCGGGGGTTAGAATTTTTTTCATGTGAATGTGAAAAGTTTTTCTGGTCCCATTTAAAAACCATGCACCAGAATCAACTTCTTTCAACTCAGTAATACATTTCAGATGTGTACCTATAGTTTAAGGCAGAAAAACAGGAACTTTTGAAATTTTCATTTTTTGGACAAAACCCCCGGGGGTTAGAATTTTTTTCATGTGAATGTGAAAAGTTTTTCTGGTTCCATTTAAAAACCATGCACCAGAATCAACTTCTTTCAACTCAGTAATACATTTCGGATGTGTACCTATAGTTTAAAGCAGAAAAACAGGAACTTTTGAAATTTTCATTTTTTGGACAAAAACCCTGGGGGTTAGAATTTTTTTCATGTGAATGTGAATAGTTTTTCTGGTCCCATTTAAAAACCATGCACCAGAATCAACTTCTTTCAACTCCGTAATACATTTGGGATGTGTACCTATAGTTTAAAGCAGAAAAACAGGAACTTTTGAAATGTTCATTTTTTGGACAAAACCACCGGGGGTTAGAATTTTTTTCATGTGAATGTGAAAAGTTTTTCTGGTCCCATTTAAAAACCATGCACCAGAATCAACTTCTTTCAACTCAGTAATACATTTCGGATGTGTACCTATAGTTTAAAGAAGAAAAATGGGAACTTTTGAAATTTTCATTTTTTGGACAAAACCTCCGGGGGTTAGAATTTTTTTCATGTAAATGTAAAAAGTTTTTCTGGTCCCATTTAAAAACCATGCACCAGAATCAACTTCTTTCAACTCCGTAATACATTTGGGATGTGTACCTATAGTTTAAAGCAGAAAAACAGGAACTTTTGAAATTTTCATTTTTTGGACAAAACCCCCGGGGGTTAGAATTTTTTTCATGTGAATGTGAAAAGTTTTTCTGGTCCCATTTAAAAACCATGCACCAGAATCAACTTCTTTCAACTCAGTAATACATTTCGGATGTGTACCTATAGTTTAAAGCAGAAAAACAGGAACTTTTGAAATTTTCATTTTTTGGACAAAACACCCGGGGGTTAGAATTTTTTTCATGTGAATGTGAAAAGTTTTTCTGGTCCCATTTAAAAACCATGCACCAGAATCAACTTATTTCAACTCCATAATACATTTGGGATGTGTAACTATAGTTTAAGGCAGAAAAACAGGAATTTTTGAAATTTTCATTTTTTGGACAAAACCCCCGGGGGTTAGAATTTTTTTCATGTGAATGTGAAAAGTTTTTCTGGTCCCATTTAAAAACCATGCACCAGAATCAACTTCTTTCAACTCAGTAATACATTTCGGATGTGTACCTATAGTTTAAGGCAGAAAAACAGGAACTTTTGAAATTTTCATTTTTTGGACAAAACCCCCGGGGGTTAGAATTTTTTTCATGTGAATGTGAAAAGTTTTTCTGGTCCCATTTAAAAACCATGCACCAGAATCAACTTCTTTCAACTCAGTAATACATTTCAGATGTGTACCTATAGTTTAAGGCAGAAAAACAGGAACTTTTGAAATTTTCATTTTTTGGACAAAACCCCCGGGGGTTAGAATTTTTTTCATGTGAATGTGAAAAGTTTTTCTGGTCCCATTTAAAAACCATGCACCAGAATCAACTTCTTTCAACTCAGTAATACATTTCAGATGTGTACCTATAGTTTAAGGCAGAAAAACAGGAACTTTTGAAATTTTCATTTTTTGGACAAAACCCCCGGGGGTTAGAATTTTTTTCATGTGAATGTGAAAAGTTTTTCTGGTCCCATTTAAAAACCAT
Source organism: Crinia signifera (assembly GCF_055691185.1). Classification (NCBI taxonomy): domain Eukaryota; kingdom Metazoa; phylum Chordata; class Amphibia; order Anura; family Myobatrachidae; genus Crinia; species Crinia signifera. Next base: position 32,268,224 of record NC_139226.1, read on the forward strand.
GCACCAGAATCAACTTCTTTCAACTCAGTAATACATTTCAGATGTGTACCTATAGTTTAAGGCAGAAAAACAGGAACTTTTGAAATTTTCATTTTTTGGACAAAACCCCCGGGGGTTAGAATTTTTTTCATGTGAATGTGAAAAGTTTTTCTGGTCCCATTTAAAAACCATGCACCAGAATCAACTTATTTCTACTCAGTAATACATTTCGGATGTGTACTTATAGTTTAAAGCAGAAAAACAGGAACTTTTGAAATTTTCATTTTTTGGACAAAACCCCCGGGGGTTAGAATTTTTTTCATGTGAATGTGAAAAGTTTTTCTGGTCCCATTTAAAAACCATGCACCAGAATCAACTTCTTTCAACTCAGTAATACATTTCGGATGTGTACCTATAGTTTAAGGCAGAAAAACAGGAACTTTTGAAATTTTCATTTTTTGGACAAAACACCCGGGGCTTAGAATTTTTTTCATGTGAATGTGAGAAGTTTTTCTGGTCCCATTTAAAAACCATGCACCAGAATCAACTTCTTTCAACTGAGTAATACATTTCGGATGTGTACCTATAGTTTAAAGAAAAAAAACGGGAACTTTTGAAATTTTCATTTTTTGGACAAAACCCCCGGGGGTTAGAATTTTTTTCATGTGAATGTGAAAAGTTTTTCTGGTCCCATTTAAAAACCATGCACCAGAATCAACTTCTTTCAACTCAGTAATACATTTCGGATGTGTACCTATAGTTTAAGGCAGAAAAACAGGAACTTTTGAAATTTTCATTTTTTGGACAAAACCCCCGGGGGTTAGAATTTTTTTCATGTGAATGTGAAAAGGTTTTCTGGTCCAATTTAAAAACCATGCACCAGAATCAACTTCTTTCAACTCAGTAATACATTTCGGATGTGTACCTATAGTTTAAAGCAGAAAAACAGGAACTTTTGAAATTTTCATTTTTTGGACAAAACCCCCGGGGGTTTGAATTTTTTTCATGTGAATGTGAAAAGGTTTTCTGGTCCAATTTAAAAACCATGCACCAGAATCAACTTCTTTCAACTCAGTAATACATTTCGGATGTGTACCTATAGTTTAAGGCAGAAAAACAGGAACTTTTGAAATTTTCATTTTTTGGACAAAACCCCCGGGGGTTTGAATTTTTTTCATGTGAATGTGAAAAGGTTTTCTGGTCCCATTTAAAAACCATGCACCAGAATCAACTTCTTTCAACTCAGTAATACATTTCGGATGTGTACCTATAGTTTAAAGCAGAAAAACAGGAACTTTTGAAATTTTCATTTTTTGGACAAAACCCCCGGGGGTTAGAATTTTTTTCATGTGAATGTGAAAAGTTTTTCTGGTCCCATTTAAAAACTATGCACCAGAATCAACTTCTTTCACCTCCGTAATACATTTGGGATGTGTACCTATAGTTTAAGGCAGAAAAACAGGAACTTTTGAAATTTTCATTTTTTGGACAAAACACCCGGGGCTTAGAATTTTTTTCATGTGAATGTGAAAAGTTTTTCTGGTCCCATTTAAAAACCATGCACCAGAATCAACTTCTTTCAACTCAGTAATACATTTCGGATGTGTACCTATAGTTTAAGGCAGAAAAACAGGAACTTTTGAAATTTTCATTTTTTGGACAAAACCCCCGGGGGTTAGAATTTTTTTCATGTGAATGTGAAAAGTTTTTCTGGTCCCATTTAAAAACCATACACCAGAATCAACTTATTTCTACTCAGTAATACATTTCGGATGTGTACTTATAGTTTAAAGCAGAAAAACAGGAACTTTTGAAATTTTCATTTTTTGGACAAAACCCCCGGGGGTTAGAATTTTTTTCATGTGCATGTGAAAAGTTTTTCTGGTCCCATTTAAAAACCATGCACCAGAATCAACTTCTTTCAACTCAGTAATACATTTCAGATGTGTACCTATAGTTTAAGGCAGAAAAACAGGAACTTTTGAAATTTTCATTTTTTGGACAAAACCCCCGGGGGTTAGAATTTATTTCATGTGAATGTGAAAAGTTTTTCTGGTCCCATTTAAAAACCATGCACCAGAATCAACTTATTTCTACTCAGTAATACATTTCGGATGTGTACTTATAGTTTAAAGCAGAAAAACAGGAACTTTTGAAATTTTCATTTTTTGGACAAAACCCCCGGGGGTTAGAATTTTTTTCATGTGAATGTGAAAAGTTTTTCTGGTCCCATTTAAAAACCATGCACCAGAATCAACTTCTTTCAACTCAGTAATACATTTCAGATGTGTACCTATAGTTTAAGGCAGAAAAACAGGAACTTTTGAAATTTTCATTTTTTGGACAAAACCCCCGGGGGTTAGATTTTTTTTCATGTGAATGTGAAAAGTTTTTCTGGTCCCATTTAAAAACCATGCACCAGAATCAACTTCTTTCAACTCCGTAATACATTTGGGATGTGTACCTATAGTTTAAGGCAGAAAAACAGGAACTTTTGAAATTTTCATTTTTTGGACAAAACCCCCGGGGCTTAGAATTTTTTTCATGTGAATGTGAAAAGTTTTTCTGGTCCCATTTAAAAACCATGCACCAGAATCAACTTCTTTCAACTCAGTAATACATTTCAGATGTGTACCTATAATAAGGCAGAAATCAGGAACTTTTGAAATTTTCATTTTTTGGACAAAACCCCCGGGGGTTAGAATTTTTTTCATGTGAATGTGAAAAGTTTTTCTGGTCCCATTTAAAAACCATGCACCAGAATCAACTTATTTCTACTCAATAATACATTTCGGGTGTGAACCTATAGTTTAAAGCAGAAAAACAGGAACTTTTGAAATTTTCATTTTTTGGACAAGACCCCCGGGGGTTAGAATTTTTTTCATGTGAATGTGAAAAGTTTTTCTGGTCCCATTTAAAAACCATGCACCAGAATCAACTTCTTTCTACTCCGTAATACATTTCGGATGTGTACCTATAGTTTAAAGCAGAAAAACAGGAACTTTTGAAATTTTCATTTTTTGGACAAAACCCCCGGGGGTTAGAATTTTTTTCATGTGAATGTGAAAAGTTTTTCTGGTCCCATTTAAAAACTATGCACCAGAATCAACTTCTTTCACCTCCGTAATACATTTGGGATGTGTACCTATAGTTTAAGGCAGAAAAACAGGAACTTTTGAAATTTTCATTTTTTGGACAAAACACCCGGGGCTTAGAATTTTTTTCATGTGAATGTGAAAAGTTTTTCTGGTCCCATTTAAAAACCATGCACCAGAATCAACTTCTTTCAACTCAGTAATACATTTCGGATGTGTACCTATAGTTTAAGGCAGAAAAACAGGAACTTTTGAAATTTTCATTTTTTGGACAAAACCCCCGGGGGTTAGAATTTTTTTCATGTGAATGTGAAAAGTTTTTCTGGTCCCATTTAAAAACCATGCACCAGAATCAACTTCTTTCAACTCAGTAATACATTTCAGATGTGTACCTATAGTTTAAGGCAGAAAAACAGGAACTTTTGAAATTTTCATTTTTTGGACAAAACCCCCGGGGGTTAGAATTTTTTTCATGTGAATGTGAAAAGTTTTTCTGGTCCCATTTAAAAACCATGCACCAGAATCAACTTATTTCTACTCAGTAATACATTTCGGATGTGTACTTATAGTTTAAAGCAGAAAAACAGGAACTTTTGAAATTTTCATTTTTTGGACAAAACCCCCGGGGGTTAGAATTTTTTTCATGTGAATGTGAAAAGTTTTTCTGGTCCCATTTAAAAACCATGCACCAGAATCAACTTCTTTCAACTCAGTAATACATTTCAGATGTGTACCTATAGTTTAAGGCAGAAAAACAGGAACTTTTGAAATTTTCATTTTTTGGACAAAACCCCCGGGGGTTAGAATTTTTTTCATGTGAATGTGAAAAGTTTTTCTGGTCCCATTTAAAAACCATGCACCAGAATCAACTTATTTCTACTCAGTAATACATTTCGGATGTGTACTTATAGTTTAAAGCAGAAAAACAGGAACTTTTGAAATTTTCATTTTTTGGACAAAACCCCCGGGGGTTAGAATTTTTTTCATGTGAATGTGAAAAGTTTTTCTGGTCCCATTTAAAAACCATGCACCAGAATCAACTTCTTTCAACTCAGTAATACATTTCAGATGTGTACCTATAGTTTAAGGCAGAAAAACAGGAACTTTTGAAATTTTCATTTTTTGGACAAAACCCCCGGGGGTTAGAATTTTTTTCATGTGAATGTGAAAAGTTTTTCTGGTCCCATTTAAAAACCATGCACCAGAATCAACTTATTTCTACTCAGTAATACATTTCGGATGTGTACTTATAGTTTAAAGCAGAAAAACAGGAACTTTTGAAATTTTCATTTTTTGGACAAAACCCCCGGGGGTTAGAATTTTTTTCATGTGAATGTGAAAAGTTTTTCTGGTCCCATTTAAAAACCATGCACCAGAATCAACTTATTTCTACTCAGTAATACATTTCGGATGTGTACTTATAGTTTAAAGCAGAAAAACAGGAACTTTTGAAATTTTCATTTTTTGGACAAAACCCCCGGGGGTTAGAATTTTTTTCATGTAAATGTGAAAAGTTTTTCTGGTCCCATTTAAAAACCATGCACCAGAATCAACTTCTTTCAACTCAGTAATACATTTCGGATGTGTACCTATAGTTTAAGGCAGAAAAACAGGAACTTTTGAAATTTTCATTTTTTGGACAAAACACCCGGGGCTTAGAATTTTTTTCATGTGAATGTGAGAAGTTTTTCTGGTCCCATTTAAAAACCATGCACCAGAATCAACTTCTTTCAACTGAGTAATACATTTCGGATGTGTACCTATAGTATAAAGAAAAAAAACGGGAACTTTTGAAATTTTCATTTTTTGGACAAAACCCCCGGGGGTTAGAATTTTTTTCATGTGAATGTGAAAAGTTTTTCTGGTCCCATTTAAAAACCATGCACCAGAATCAACTTCTTTCAACTCCGTAATACATTTGGGATGTGTACCTATAGTTTAAGGCAGAAAAACAGGAACTTTTGAAATTTTCATTTTTTGGACAAAACCCCCAGGGCTTAGAATTTTTTTCATGTGAATGTGAAAAGTTTTTCTGGTCCCATTTAAAAACCATGCACCAGAATCAACTTCTTTCAACTCAGTAATACATTTCGAGTGTGAACCTATAGTTTAAAGCAGAAAAACAGGAACTTTTGAAATTTTCATTTTTTGGACAAGACCCCCGGGGGTTAGAATTTTTTTCATGTGAATGTGAAAAGTTTTTCTGGTCCCATTTAAAAACCATGCACCAGAATCAACTTCTTTCTACTCCGTAATACATTTCGGATGTGTACCTATAGTTTAAAGCAGAAAAACAGGAACTTTTGAAATTTAAATTTTTTGGACAAAACCCCCGGGGGTTAGAATTTTTTTCATGTGAATGTGAAAAGTTTTTCTGGTCCCATTTAAAAACTATGCACCAGAATCAACTTCTTTCACCTCCGTAATACATTTGGGATGTGTACCTATAGTTTAAGGCAGAAAAACAGGAACTTTTGAAATTTTCATTTTTTGGACAAAACACCCGGGGCTTAGAATTTTTTTCATGTGAATGTGAAAAGTTTTTCTGGTCCCATTTAAAAACCATGCACCAGAATCAACTTCTTTCAACTCAGTAATACATTTCGGATGTGTACCTATAGTTTAAGGCAGAAAAACAGGAACTTTTGAAATTTTCATTTTTTGGACAAAACCCCCGGGGGTTAGAATTTTTTTCATGTGAATGTGAAAAGTTTTTCTGGTCCCATTTAAAAACCATGCACCAGAATCAACTTCTTTCAACTCAGTAATACATTTCAGATGTGTACCTATAGTTTAAGGCAGAAAAACAGGAACTTTTGAAATTTTCATTTTTTGGACAAAACCCCCGGGGGTAAGAATTTTTTTCATGTGAATGTGAAAAGTTTTTCTGGTCCCATTTAAAAACCATGCACCAGAATCAACTTATTTTTACTCAGTAATACATTTCGGATGTGTACTTATAGTTTAAAGCAGAAAAACAGGAACTTTTGAAATTTTCATTTTTTGGACAAAACCCCCGGGGGTAAGAATTTTTTTCATGTGAATGTGAAAAGTTTTTCTGGTCCCATTTAAAAACCATGCACCAGAATCAACTTATTTCTACTCAGTAATACATTTCGGATGTGTACTTATAGTTTAAAGCAGAAAAACAGGAACTTTTGAAATTTTCATTTTTTGGACAAAACCCCCGGGGGTTAGAATTTTTTTCATGTGAATGTGAAAAGTTTTTCTGGTCCCATTTAAAAACCATGCACCAGAATCAACTTATTTCTACTCAGTAATACATTTCGGATGTGTACTTATAGTTTAAAGCAGAAAAACAGGAACTTTTGAAATTTTCATTTTTTGGACAAAACCCCCGGGGGTTAGAATTTTTTTCATGTAAATGTGAAAAGTTTTTCTGGTCCCATTTAAAAACCATGCACCAGAATCAACTTCTTTCAACTCAGTAATACATTTCGGATGTGTACCTATAGTTTAAGGCAGAAAAACAGGAACTTTTGAAATTTTCATTTTTTGGACAAAACACCCGGGGCTTAGAATTTTTTTCATGTGAATGTGAGAAGTTTTTCTGGTCCCATTTAAAAACCATGCACCAGAATCAACTTCTTTCAACTGAGTAATACATTTCGGATGTGTACCTATAGTATAAAGAAAAAAAACGGGAACTTTTGAAATTTTCATTTTTTGGACAAAACCCCCGGGGGTTAGAATTTTTTTCATGTGAATGTGAAAAGTTTTTCTGGTCCCATTTAAAAACCATGCACCAGAATCAACTTCTTTCAACTCCGTAATACATTTGGGATGTGTACCTATAGTTTAAGGCAGAAAAACAGGAACTTTTGAAATTTTCATTTTTTGGACAAAACCCCCAGGGCTTAGAATTTTTTTCATGTGAATGTGAAAAGTTTTTCTGGTCCCATTTAAAAACCATGCACCAGAATCAACTTCTTTCAACTCAGTAATACATTTCGAGTGTGAACCTATAGTTTAAAGCAGAAAAACAGGAACTTTTGAAATTTTCATTTTTTGGACAAGACCCCCGGGGGTTAGAATTTTTTTCATGTGAATGTGAAAAGTTTTTCTGGTCCCATTTAAAAACCATGCACCAGAATCAACTTCTTTCTACTCCGTAATACATTTCGGATGTGTACCTATAGTTTAAAGCAGAAAAACAGGAACTTTTGAAATTTAAATTTTTTGGACAAAACCCCCGGGGGTTAGAATTTTTTTCATGTGAATGTGAAAAGTTTTTCTGGTCCCATTTAAAAACTATGCACCAGAATCAACTTCTTTCACCTCCGTAATACATTTGGGATGTGTACCTATAGTTTAAGGCAGAAAAACAGGAACTTTTGAAATTTTCATTTTTTGGACAAAACACCCGGGGCTTAGAATTTTTTTCATGTGAATGTGAAAAGTTTTTCTGGTCCCATTTAAAAACCATGCACCAGAATCAACTTCTTTCAACTCAGTAATACATTTCGGATGTGTACCTATAGTTTAAGGCAGAAAAACAGGAACTTTTGAAATTTTCATTTTTTGGACAAAACCCCCGGGGGTTAGAATTTTTTTCATGTGAATGTGAAAAGTTTTTCTGGTCCCATTTAAAAACCATGCACCAGAATCAACTTCTTTCAACTCCGTAATACATTTGGGATGTGTACCTATAGTTTAAGGCAGAAAAACAGGAACTTTTGAAATTTTCATTTTTTGGACAAAACCCCCGGGGCTTAGAATTTTTTTCATGTGAATGTGAAAAGTTTTTCTGGTCCCATTTAAAAACCATGCACCAGAATCAACTTCTTTCTACTCCGTAATACATTTTGGATGTGTACCTATAGTTTAAGGCAGAAAAACAGGAACTTTTGAAATTTTCATTTTTTGGACAAAACACCCGGGGCTTAGAATTTTTTTCATGTGAATGTGAAAAGTTTTTCTGGTCCCATTTAAAAACCATGCACCAGAATCAACTTCTTTCAACTCAGTAATACATTTCGGATGTGTACCTATAGTTTAAGGCAGAAAAACAGGAACTTTTGAAATTTTCATTTTTTGGACAAAACCCCCGGGGGTTAGAATTTTTTTCATGTGAATGTGAAAAGTTTTTCTGGTCCCATTTAAAAACCATGCACCAGAATCAACTTCTTTCAACTCAGTAATACATTTCAGATGTGTACCTATAGTTTAAGGCAGAAAAACAGGAACTTTTGAAATTTTCATTTTTTGGACAAAACCCCCGGGGGTAAGAATTTTTTTCATGTGAATGTGAAAAGTTTTTCTGGTCCCATTTAAAAACCATGCACCAGAATCAACTTATTTTTACTCAGTAATACATTTCGGATGTGTACTTATAGTTTAAAGCAGAAAAACAGGAACTTTTGAAATTTTCATTTTTTGGACAAAACCCCCGGGGGTAAGAATTTTTTTCATGTGAATGTGAAAAGTTTTTCTGGTCCCATTTAAAAACCATGCACCAGAATCAACTTATTTCTACTCAGTAATACATTTCGGATGTGTACTTATAGTTTAAAGCAGAAAAACAGGAACTTTTGAAATTTTCATTTTTTGGACAAAACCCCCGGGGGTTAGAATTTTTTTCATGTGAATGTGAAAAGTTTTTCTGGTCCCATTTAAAAACCATGCACCAGAATCAACTTATTTCTACTCAGTAATACATTTCGGATGTGTACTTATAGTTTAAAGCAGAAAAACAGGAACTTTTGAAATTTTCATTTTTTGGACAAAACCCCCGGGGGTTAGAATTTTTTTCATGTAAATGTGAAAAGTTTTTCTGGTCCCATTTAAAAACCATGCACCAGAATCAACTTCTTTCAACTCAGTAATACATTTCAGATGTGTACCTATAGTTTAAGGCAGAAAAACAGGAACTTTTGAAATTTTCATTTTTTGGACAAAACCCCCGGGGGTAAGAATTTTTTTCATGTGAATGTGAAAAGTTTTTCTGGTCCCATTTAAAAACCATGCACCAGAATCAACATCTTTCAACTCAGTAATACATTTCAGATGTGTACCTATAGTTTAAGGCAGAAAAACAGGAACTTTTGAAATTTTCATTTTGTGGACAAAACCCCCGGGGGTAAGAATTTTTTTCATGTGAATGTGAAAAGTTTTTCTGGTCCCATTTAAAAACCATGCACCAGATTCAACTTATTTCTACTCAGTAATACATTTCGGATGTGTACTTATAGTTTAAAGCAGAAAAACAGGAACTTTTGAAATTTTCATTTTTTGGACAAAACCCCCGGGGGTTAGAATTTTTTTCATGTGAATGTGAAAAGTTTTTCTGGTCCCATTTAAAAACCATGCACCAGAATCAACTTCTTTCAACTCAGTAATACATTTCGGATGTGTACCTATAGTTTAAGGCAGAAAAACAGGAACTTTTGAAATTTTCATATTTTGGACAAAACACCCGGGGCTTAGAATTTTTTTCATGTGAATGTGAAAAGTTTTTCTGGTCCCATTTAAAAACCATGCACCAGAATCAACTTCTTTTTACTCAGTAATACATTTCGGATGTGTACCTATAGTTTAAGGCAGAAAAACAGGAACTTTTGAAATTTTCATTTTTTGGACAAAACCCCCGGGGGTTAGAATTTTTTTCATGTGAATGTGAAAAGTTTTTCTGGTCCCATTTAAAAACCATGCACCAGAATCAACTTCTTTCAACTCAGTAATACATTTCGGATGTGTACCTATAGTTTAAGGCAGAAAAACAGGAACTTTTGACATTTTCATTTTTTGGACAAAACCCCCGGGGGTTTGAATTTTTTTCATGTGAATGTGAAAAGGTTTTCTGGTCCAATTTAAAAACCATGCACCAGAATCAACTTCTTTCAACTCAGTAATACATTTCGGATGTGTACCTATAGTTTAAAGCAGAAAAACAGGAACTTTTGAAATTTTCATTTTTTGGAGAAAACCCCCGGGGGTTAGATTTTTTTTCATGTGAATGTGAAAAGTTTTTCTGGTCCCATTTAAAAACCATGCACCAGAATCAACTTCTTTCAACTCCGTAATACATTTGGGATGTGTACCTATAGTTTAAGGCAGAAAAACAGGAACTTTTGAAATTTTCATTTTTTGGACAAAACCCCCGGGGCTTAGAATTTTTTTCATGTGAATGTGAAAAGTTTTTCTGGTCCCATTTAAAAACCATGCACCAGAATCAACTTCTTTCAACTCAGTAATACATTTCGGATGTGTACCTATAGTTTAAGGCAGAAATCAGGAACTTTTAAAATTTTCATTTTTTGGACAAAACCCCCGGGGGTTAGAATTTTTTTCATGTGAATGTGAAAAGTTTTTCTGGTCCCATTTAAAAACCATGCACCAGAATCAACTTCTTTCTACTCCGTAATACAATTCGGATGTGTACCTATAGTTTAAGGCAGAAAAACAGGAACTTTTGAAATTTTCATTTTTTGGACAAAACCCCCGGGGGTTAGAATTTTTTTCATGTGAATGTGAAAAGTTTTTCTGGTCCCATTTAAAAACCATGCACCAGAATCAACATCTTTCAACTCAGTAATACATTTCAGATGTGTACCTATAGTTTAAGGCAGAAAAACAGGAACTTTTGAAATTTTCATTTTGTGGACAAAACCCCCGGGGGTAAGAATTTTTTTCATGTGAATGTGAAAAGTTTTTCTGGTCCCATTTAAAAACCATGCACCAGAATCAACTTATTTCTACTCAGTAATACATTTCGGATGTGTACTTATAGTTTAAAGCAGAAAAACAGGAACTTTTGAAATTTTCATTTTTTGGACAAAACCCCCGGGGGTTAGAATTTTTTTCATGTGAATGTGAAAAGTTTTTCTGGTCCCATTTAAAAACCATGCACCAGAATCAACTTCTTTCAACTCAGTAATACATTTCGGATGTGTACCTATAGTTTAAGGCAGAAAAACAGGAACTTTTGAAATTTTCATTTTTTGGACAAAACACCCGGGGCTTAGAATTTTTTTCATGTGAATGTGAGAAGTTTTTCTGGTCCCATATAAAAACCATGCACCAGAATCAACTTCTTTCAACTGAGTAATACATTTCGGATGTGTACCTATAGGTTAAAGAAAAAAACGGGAACTTTTGAAATTTTCATTTTTTGTACAAAACCCCCGGGGGTTAGAATTTTTTTCATGTGAATGTGAAAAGTTTTTCTGGTCCCATTTAAAAACCATGCACCAGAATCAACTTCTTTCTACTCAGTAATACATTTCGGATGTGTACCTATAGTTTAAAGCAGAAAAACAGGAACTTTTGAAATTTTCATATTTTGGACAAAACCCCCGGGGGTTAGAATTTTTTTCATGTGAATGTGAAAAGTTTTTCTGGTCCCATTTAAAAACCATGCACCAGAATCAACTTCTTTCAACTCAGTAATACATTTCGGATGTGTACCTATAGTTTAAGGCAGAAAACCAGGAACTTTTGAAATTTTCATTTTTTGGACAAAACCCCCGGGGGTTTGAATTTTTTTCATGTGAATGTAAAAAGGTTTTCTGGTCCAATTTAAAAACCATGCACCAGAATCAACTTCTTTCAACTCAGTAATACATTTCGGATGTGTACCTATAGTTTAAAGCAGAAAAACAGGAACTTTTGAAATTTTAATTTTTTGGAGAAAACCCCCGGGGGTTAGATTTTTTTTCATGTGAATGTGAAAAGTTTTTCTGGTCCCATTTAAAAACCATGCACCAGAATCAACTTCTTTCAACTCCGTAATACATTTGGGATGTGTACCTATAGTTTAAGGCAGAAAAACAGGAACTTTTGAAATTTTCATTTTTTGGACAAAACACCCGGGGCTTAGAATTTTTTTCATGTGAATGTGAGAAGTTTTTCTGGTCCCATATAAAAACCATGCACCAGAATCAACTTCTTTCAACTGAGTAATACATTTCGGATGTGTACCTATAGGTTAAAGAAAAAAACGGGAACTTTTGAAATTTTCATTTTTTGTACAAAACCCCCGGGGGTTAGAATTTTTTTCATGTGAATGTGAAAAGTTTTTCTGGTCCCATTTAAAAACCATGCACCAGAATCAACTTCTTTCTACTCAGTAATACATTTCGGATGTGTACCTATAGTTTAAAGCAGAAAAACAGGAACTTTTGAAATTTTCATATTTTGGACAAAACCCCCGGGGGTTAGAATTTTTTTCATGTGAATGTGAAAAGTTTTTCTGGTCCCATTTAAAAACCATGCACCAGAATCAACTTCTTTCAACTCAGTAATACATTTCGGATGTGTACCTATAGTTTAAGGCAGAAAACCAGGAACTTTTGAAATTTTCATTTTTTGGACAAAACCCCCGGGGGTTTGAATTTTTTTCATGTGAATGTAAAAAGGTTTTCTGGTCCAATTTAAAAACCATGCACCAGAATCAACTTCTTTCAACTCAGTAATACATTTCGGATGTGTACCTATAGTTTAAAGCAGAAAAACAGGAACTTTTGAAATTTTAATTTTTTGGAGAAAACCCCCGGGGGTTAGATTTTTTTTCATGTGAATGTGAAAAGTTTTTCTGGTCCCATTTAAAAACCATGCACCAGAATCAACTTCTTTCAACTCCGTAATACATTTGGGATGTGTACCTATAGTTTAAGGCAGAAAAACAGGAACTTTTGAAATTTTCATTTTTTGGACAAAACCCCCGGGGCTTAGAATTTTTTTCATGTGAATGTGAATAGTTTTTCTGGTCCCATATAAAAACCATGCACCAGAATCAACTTCTTTCAACTGAGTAATACATTTCGGATGTGTACCTATAGGTTAAAGAAAAAAACGGGAACTTTTGAAATTTTCATTTTTTGTACAAAACCCCCGGGGGTTAGAATTTTTTTCATGTGAATGTGAAAAGTTTTTCTGGTCCCATTTAAAAACCATGCACCAGAATCAACTTCTTTCTACTCAGTAATACATTTCGGATGTGTACCTATAGTTTAAAGCAGAAAAACAGGAACTTTTGAAATTTTCATATTTTGGACAAAACCCCCGGGGGTTAGAATTTTTTTCATGTGAATGTGAAAAGTTTTTCTGGTCCCATTTAAAAACCATGCACCAGAATCAACTTCTTTCAACTCAGTAATACATTTCGGATGTGTACCTATAGTTTAAGGCAGAAAACCAGGAACTTTTGAAATTTTCATTTTTTGGACAAAACCCCCGGGGGTTTGAATTTTTTTCATGTGAATGTAAAAAGGTTTTCTGGTCTAATTTAAAAACCATGCACCAGAATCAACTTCTTTCAACTCAGTAATACATTTCGGATGTGTACCTATAGTTTAAAGCAGAAAAACAGGAACTTTTGAAATTTTAATTTTTTGGAGAAAACCCCCGGGGGTTAGATTTTTTTTCATGTGAATGTGAAAAGTTTTTCTGGTCCCATTTAAAAACCATGCACCAGAATCAACTTCTTTCAACTCCGTAATACATTTGGGATGTGTACCTATAGTTTAAGGCAGAAAAACAGGAACTTTTGAAATTTTCATTTTTTGGACAAAACCCCCGGGGCTTAGAATTTTTTTCATGTGAATGTGAAAAGTTTTTCTGGTCCCATTTAAAAACCATGCACCAGAATCAACTTCTTTCTACTCCGTAATACATTTTGGATGTGTACCTATAGTTTAAAGCAGAAAAACAGGAACTTTTGAAATTTTAATTTTTTGGACAAAACCCCCGGGGGTTAGAATTTTTTTCATGTGAATGTGAAAAGTTTTTCTGGTCCCATTTAAAAACTATGCACCAGAATCAACTTATTTCACCTCCGTAATACATTTGGGATGTGTACCTATAGTTTAAGGCAGAAAAACAGGAACTTTTGAAATTTTCATTTTTTGGACAAAACACCCGGGGCTTAGAATTTTTTTCATGTGAATGTGAAAAGTTTTTCTGGTCCCATTTAAAAACCATGCACCAGAATCAACTTCTTTCAACTCAGTAATACATTTCAGATGTGTACCTATAGTTTAAGGCAGAAAAACAGGAACTTTTGAAATTTTCATTTTTTGGACAAAACCCCCGGGGGTTAGAATTTTTTTCATGTGAATGTGAAAAGTTTTTCTGGTCCCATTTAAAAACCATGCACCAGAATCAACTTATTTCTACTCAGTAATACATTTCGGATGTGTACTTATAGTTTAAAGCAGAAAAACAGGAACTTTTGAAATTTTCATTTTTTGGACAAAACCCCCGGGGGTTAGAATTTTTTTCATGTGAATGTGAAAAGTTTTTCTGGTCCCATTTAAAAACCATGCACCAGAATCAACTTCTTTCAACTCAGTAATACATTTCAGATGTGTACCTATAGTTTAAGGCAGAAAAACAGGAACTTTTGAAATTTTCATTTTTTGGACAAAACCCCCGGGGGTTAGAATTTTTTTCATGTGAATGTGAAAAGTTTTTCTGGTCCCATTTAAAAACCATGCACCAGAATCAACTTCTTTCTACTCAGTAATACATTTCGGATGTGTACTTATAGTTTAAAGCAGAAAAACAGGAACTTTTGAAATTTTCATTTTTTGGACAAAACCCCCGGGGGTTAGAATTTTTTTCATGTGAATGTGAAAAGTTTTTCTGGTCCCATTTAAAAACCATGCACCAGAATCAACTTCTTTCAACTCAGTAATACATTTCAGATGTGTACCTATAGTTTAAGGCAGAAAAACAGGAACTTTTGAAATTTTCATTTTTTGGACAAAACCCCCGGGGGTTAGAATTTTTTTCATGTGAATGTGAAAAGTTTTTCTGGTCCCATTTAAAAACCATGCACCAGAATCAACTTATTTCTACTCAGTAATACATTTCGGATGTGTACTTATAGTTTAAAGCAGAAAAACAGGAACTTTTGAAATTTTCATTTTTTGGACAAACCCCCCGGGGGTTAGAATTTTTTTCATGTGAATGTGAAAAGTTTTTCTGGTCCCATTTAAAAACCATGCACCAGAATCAACTTCTTTCAACTCAGTAATACATTTCGGATGTGTACCTATAGTTTAAGGCAGAAAAACAGGAACTTTTGAAATTTTCATTTTTTGGACAAAACCCCCGGGGGTTAGAATTTTTTTCATGTGAATGTGAAAAGTTTTTCTGGTCCCATTTAAAAACCATGCACCAGAATCAACTTCTTTCAACTCAGTAATACATTTCAGATGTGTACCTATAGTTTAAGGCAGAAAAACAGGAACTTTTGAAATTTTCATTTTTTGGACAAAACCCCCGGGGGTTAGAATTTTTTTCATGTGAATGTGAAAAGTTTTTCTGGTCCCATTTAAAAACCATGCACCAGAATCAACTTATTTCTACTCAGTAATACATTTCGGATGTGTACTTATAGTTTAAAGCAGAAAAACAGGAACTTTTGAAATTTTCATTTTTTGGACAAAACCCCCGGGGGTTAGATTTTTTTTCATGTGAATGTGAAAAGTTTTTCTGGTCCCATTTAAAAACCATGCACCAGAATCAACTTCTTTCAACTCCGTAATACATTTGGGATGTGTACCTATAGTTTAAGGCAGAAAAACAGGAACTTTTGAAATTTTCATTTTTTGGACAAAACCCCCGGGGCTTAGAATTTTTTTCATGTGAATGTGAAAAGTTTTTCTGGTCCCATTTAAAAACCATGCACCAGAATCAACTTCTTTCAACTCAGTAATACATTTCGGATGTGTACCTATAGTTTAAGGCAGAAAAACAGGAACTTTTGAAATTTTCATTTTTTGGACAAAACCCCCGGGGGTTAGAATTTTTTTCATGTGAATGTGAAAAGTTTTTCTGGTCCCATTTAAAAACCATGCACCAGAATCAACTTCTTTCAACTCAGTAATACATTTCAGATGTGTACCTATAGTTTAAGGCAGAAAAACAGGAACTTTTGAAATTTTCATTTTTTGGACAAAACCCCCGGGGGTTAGAATTTTTTTCATGTGAATGTGAAAAGTTTTTCTGGTCCCATTTAAAAACCATGCACCAGAATCAACTTATTTCTACTCAGTAATACATTTCGGATGTGTACTTATAGTTTAAAGCAGAAAAACAGGAACTTTTGAAATTTTCATTTTTTGGACAAAACCCCCGGGGGTTAGATTTTTTTTCATGTGAATGTGAAAAGTTTTTCTGGTCCCATTTAAAAACCATGCACCAGAATCAACTTATTTCTACTCAGTAATACATTTCGGATGTGTACTTATAGTTTAAAGCAGAAAAACAGGAACTTTTGAAATTTTCATTTTTTGGACAAAACCCCCGGGGGTTAGAATTTTTTTCATGTGAATGTGAAAAGTTTTTCTGGTCCCATTTAAAAACCATGCACCAGAATCAACTTCTTTCAACTCCGTAATACATTTGGGATGTGTACCTATAGTTTAAGGCAGAAAAACAGGAACTTTTGAAATTTTCATTTTTTGGACAAAACCCCCAGGGCTTAGAATTTTTTTCATGTGAATGTGAAAAGTTTTTCTGGTCCCATTTAAAAACCATGCACCAGAATCAACTTCTTTCAACTCAGTAATACATTTCGGGTGTGAACCTATAGTTTAAAGCAGAAAAACAGGAACTTTTGAAATTTTCATTTTTTGGACAAGACCCCCGGGGGTTAGAATTTTTTTCATGTGAATGTGAAAAGTTTTTCTGGTCCCATTTAAAAACCATGCACCAGAATCAACTTCTTTCTACTCCGTAATACATTTCGGATGTGTACCTATAGTTTAAAGCAGAAAACAGGAACTTTTGAAATTTTCATTTTTTGGACAAAACCCCCGGGGGTTAGAATTTTTTTCATGTGAATGTGAAAAGTTTTTCTGGTCCCATTTAAAAACTATGCACCAGAATCAACTTCTTTCACCTCCGTAATACATTTGGGATGTGTACCTATAGTTTAAGGCAGAAAAACAGGAACTTTTGAAATTTTCATTTTTTGGACAAAACCCCCGGGGCTTAGAATTTTTTTCATGTGAATGTGAAAAGTTTTTCTGGTCCCATTTAAAAACCATGCACCAGAATCAACTTCTTTCAACTCAGTAATACATTTCAGATGTGTACCTATAGTTTAAGGCAGAAATCAGGAACTTTTGAAATTTTCATTTTTTGGACAAAACCCCCGGGGGTTAGAATTTTTTTCATGTGAATGTGAAAAGTTTTTCTGGTCCCATTTAAAAACCATGCACCAGAATCAACTTATTTCTACTCAATAATACATTTCGGGTGTGAACCTATAGTTTAAAGCAGAAAAACAGGAACTTTTGAAATTTTCATTTTTTGGACAAGACCCCCGGGGGTTAGAATTTTTTTCATGTGAATGTGAAAAGTTTTTCTGGTCCCATTTAAAAACCATGCACCAGAATCAACTTCTTTCTACTCCGTAATACATTTCGGATGTGTACCTATAGTTTAAAGCAGAAAAACAGGAACTTTTGAAATTTTCATTTTTTGGACAAAACCCCCGGGGGTTAGAATTTTTTTCATGTGAATGTGAAAAGTTTTTCTGGTCCCATTTAAAAACTATGCACCAGAATCAACTTCTTTCACCTCCGTAATACATTTGGGATGTGTACCTATAGTTTAAGGCAGAAAAACAGGAACTTTTGAAATTTTCATTTTTTGGACAAAACACCCGGGGCTTAGAATTTTTTTCATGTGAATGTGAAAAGTTTTTCTGGTCCCATTTAAAAACCATGCACCAGAATCAACTTCTTTCAACTCAGTAATACATTTCGGATGTGTACCTATAGTTTAAGGCAGAAAAACAGGAACTTTTGAAATTTTCATTTTTTGGACAAAACCCCCGGGGGTTAGAATTTTTTTCATGTGAATGTGAAAAGTTTTTCTGGTCCCATTTAAAAACCATGCACCAGAATCAACTTCTTTCAACTCAGTAATACATTTCAGATGTGTACCTATAGTTTAAGGCAGAAAAACAGGAACTTTTGAAATTTTCATTTTTTGGACAAAACCCCCGGGGGTTAGAATTTTTTTCATGTGAATGTGAAAAGTTTTTCTGGTCCCATTTAAAAACCATGCACCAGAATCAACTTATTTCTACTCAGTAATACATTTCGGATGTGTACTTATAGTTTAAAGCAGAAAAACAGGAACTTTTGAAATTTTCATTTTTTGGACAAAACCCCCGGGGGTTAGAATTTTTTTCATGTGAATGTGAAAAGTTTTTCTGGTCCCATTTAAAAACCATGCACCAGAATCAACTTCTTTCAACTCAGTAATACATTTCAGATGTGTACCTATAGTTTAAGGCAGAAAAACAGGAACTTTTGAAATTTTAATTTTTTGGACAAAACCCCCGGGGGTTAGAATTTTTTTCATGTGAATGTGAAAAGTTTTTCTGGTCCCATTTAAAAACCATGCACCAGAATCAACTTATTTCTACTCAGTAATACATTTCGGATGTGTACTTATAGTTTAAAGCAGAAAAACAGGAACTTTTGAAATTTTCATTTTTTGGACAAAACCCCCGGGGGTTAGAATTTTTTTCATGTGAATGTGAAAAGTTTTTCTGGTCCCATTTAAAAACCATGCACCAGAATCAACTTCTTTCAACTCAGTAATACATTTCAGATGTGTACCTATAGTTTAAGGCAGAAAAACAGGAACTTTTGAAATTTTCATTTTTTGGACAAAACCCCCGGGGGTTAGAATTTTTTTCATGTGAATGTGAAAAGTTTTTCTGGTCCCATTTAAAAACCATGCACCAGAATCAACTTATTTCTACTCAGTAATACATTTCGGATGTGTACTTATAGTTTAAAGCAGAAAAACAGGAACTTTTGAAATTTTCATTTTTTGGACAAAACCCCCGGGGGTTAGAATTTTTTTCATGTGAATGTGAAAAGTTTTTCTGGTCCCATTTAAAAACCATGCACCAGAATCAACTTCTTTCAACTCAGTAATACATTTCGGATGTGTACCTATAGTTTAAGGCAGAAAAACAGGAACTTTTGAAATTTTCATTTTTTGGACAAAACACCCGGGGCTTAGAATTTTTTTCATGTGAATGTGAGAAGTTTTTCTGGTCCCATTTAAAAACCATGCACCAGAATCAACTTCTTTCAACTGAGTAATACATTTCGGATGTGTACCTATAGTTTAAAGAAAAAAAACGGGAACTTTTGAAATTTTCATTTTTTGGACAAAACCCCCGGGGGTTAGAATTTTTTTCATGTGAATGTGAAAAGTTTTTCTGGTCCCATTTAAAAACCATGCACCAGAATCAACTTCTTTCAACTCCGTAATACATTTGGGATGTGTACCTATAGTTTAAGGCAGAAAAACAGGAACTTTTGAAATTTTCATTTTTTGGACAAAACCCCCAGGGCTTAGAATTTTTTTCATGTGAATGTGAAAAATTTTTCTGGTCCCATTTAAAAACCATGCACCAGAATCAACTTCTTTCAACTCAGTAATACATTTCGGATGTGTACCTATAGTTTAAGGCAGAAAAACAGGAACTTTTGAAATTTTCATTTTTTGGACAAAACCCCCGGGGGTTAGAATTTTTTTCATGTGAATGTGAAAAGTTTTTCTGGTCCCATTTAAAAACCATGCACCAGAATCAACTTCTTTCAACTCAGTAATACATTTCAGATGTGTACCTATAGTTTAAGGCAGAAAAACAGGAACTTTTGAAATTTTCATTTTTTGGACAAAACCCCCGGGGGTAAGAATTTTTTTCATGTGAATGTGAAAAGTTTTTCTGGTCCCATTTAAAAACCATGCACCAGAATCAACTTCTTTCTACTCAGTAATACATTTCGGATGTGTACTTATAGTTTAAAGCAGAAAAACAGGAACTTTTGAAATTTTCATTTTTTGGACAAAACCCCCGGGGGTTAGAATTTTTTTCATGTGAATGTGAAAAGTTTTTCTGGTCCCATTTAAAAACCATGCACCAGAATCAACTTCTTTCAACTCAGTAATACATTTCGGATGTGTACCTATAGTTTAAGGCAGAAAAACAGGAACTTTTGAAATTTTCATTTTTTGGACAAAACCCCCGGGGGTAAGAATTTTTTTCATGTGAATGTGAAAAGTTTTTCTGGTCCCATTTAAAAACCATGCACCAGAATCAACTTATTTCTACTCAGTAATACATTTCGGATGTGTACTTATAGTTTAAAGCAGAAAAACAGGAACTTTTGAAATTTTCATTTTTTGGACAAAACCCCCGGGGGTTAGAATTTTTTTCATGTGAATGTGAAAAGTTTTTCTGGTCCCATTTAAAAACCATGCACCAGAATCAACTTCTTTCAACTCAGTAATACATTTCGGATGTGTACCTATAGTTTAAGGCAGAAAAACAGGAACTTTTGAAATTTTCATTTTTTGGACAAAACACCCGGGGCTTAGAATTTTTTTCATGTGAATGTGAGAAGTTTTTCTGGTCCCATTTAAAAACCATGCACCAGAATCAACTTCTTTCAACTGAGTAATACATTTCGGATGTGTACCTATAGGTTAAAGAAAAAAAACGGGAACTTTTGAAATTTTCATTTTTTGTACAAAACCCCCGGGGGTTAGAATTTTTTTCATGTGAATGTGAAAAGTTTTTCTGGTCCCATTTAAAAACCATGCACCAGAATCAACTTCTTTCAACTCCGTAATACATTTGGGATGTGTACCTATAGTTTAAGGCAGAAAAACAGGAACTTTTGAAATTTTCATATTTTGGACAAAACACCCGGGGCTTAGAATTTTTTTCATGTGAATGTGAAAAGTTTTTCTGGTCCCATTTAAAAACCATGCACCAGAATCAACTTCTTTTTACTCAGTAATACATTTCGGATGTGTACCTATAGTTTAAGGCAGAAAAACAGGAACTTTTGAAATTTTCATTTTTTGGACAAAACCCCCGGGGGTTTGAATTTTTTTCATGTGAATGTGAAAAGGTTTTCTGGTCCAATTTAAAAACCATGCACCAGAATCAACTTCTTTCAACTCAGTAATACATTTCGGATGTGTACCTATAGTTTAAAGCAGAAAAACAGGAACTTTTGAAATTTTCATTTTTTGGAGAAAACCCCCGGGGGTTAGATTTTTTTTCATGTGAATGTGAAAAGTTTTTCTGGTCCCATTTAAAAACCATGCACCAGAATCAACTTCTTTCAACTCCGTAATACATTTGGGATGTGTACCTATAGTTTAAGGCAGAAAAACAGGAACTTTTGAAATTTTCATTTTTTGGACAAAACCCCCGGGGCTTAGAATTTTTTTCATGTGAATGTGAAAAGTTTTTCTGGTCCCATTTAAAAACCATGCACCAGAATCAACTTCTTTCAACTCAGTAATACATTTCGGATGTGTACCTATAGTTTAAGGCAGAAATCAGGAACTTTTAAAATTTTCATTTTTTGGACAAAACCCCCGGGGGTTAGAATTTTTTTCATGTGAATGTGAAAAGTTTTTCTGGTCCCATTTAAAAACCATGCACCAGAATCAACTTCTTTCTACTCCGTAATACATTTCGGATGTGTACCTATAGTTTAAGGCAGAAAAACAGGAACTTTTGAAATTTTCATTTTTTGGACAAAACCCCCGGGGGTTAGAATTTTTTTCATGTGAATGTGAAAAGTTTTTCTGGTCCCATTTAAAAACCATGCACCAGAATCAACTTCTTTCAACTCAGTAATACATTTCAGATGTGTACCTATAGTTTAAGGCAGAAAAACAGGAACTTTTGAAATTTTCATTTTTTGGACAAAACCCCCGGGGGTAAGAATTTTTTTCATGTGAATGTGAAAAGTTTTTCTGGTCCCATTTAAAAACCATGCACCAGAATCAACTTCTTTCTACTCAGTAATACATTTCGGATGTGTACTTATAGTTTAAAGCAGAAAAACAGGAACTTTTGAAATTTTCATTTTTTGGACAAAACCCCCGGGGGTTAGAATTTTTTTCATGTGAATGTGAAAAGTTTTTCTGGTCCCATTTAAAAACCATGCACCAGAATCAACTTCTTTCAACTCAGTAATACATTTCGGATGTGTACCTATAGTTTAAGGCAGAAAAACAGGAACTTTTGAAATTTTCATTTTTTGGACAAAACCCCCGGGGGTAAGAATTTTTTTCATGTGAATGTGAAAAGTTTTTCTGGTCCCATTTAAAAACCATGCACCAGAATCAACTTATTTCTACTCAGTAATACATTTCGGATGTGTACTTATAGTTTAAAGCAGAAAAACAGGAACTTTTGAAATTTTCATTTTTTGGACAAAACCCCCGGGGGTTAGAATTTTTTTCATGTGAATGTGAAAAGTTTTTCTGGTCCCATTTAAAAACCATGCACCAGAATCAACTTCTTTCAACTCAGTAATACATTTCGGATGTGTACCTATAGTTTAAGGCAGAAAAACAGGAACTTTTGAAATTTTCATTTTTTGGACAAAACACCCGGGGCTTAGAATTTTTTTCATGTGAATGTGAGAAGTTTTTCTGGTCCCATTTAAAAACCATGCACCAGAATCAACTTCTTTCAACTGAGTAATACATTTCGGATGTGTACCTATAGGTTAAAGAAAAAAAACGGGAACTTTTGAAATTTTCATTTTTTGTACAAAACCCCCGGGGGTTAGAATTTTTTTCATGTGAATGTGAAAAGTTTTTCTGGTCCCATTTAAAAACCATGCACCAGAATCAACTTCTTTCAACTCCGTAATACATTTGGGATGTGTACCTATAGTTTAAGGCAGAAAAACAGGAACTTTTGAAATTTTCATATTTTGGACAAAACACCCGGGGCTTAGAATTTTTTTCATGTGAATGTGAAAAGTTTTTCTGGTCCCATTTAAAAACCATGCACCAGAATCAACTTCTTTTTACTCAGTAATACATTTCGGATGTGTACCTATAGTTTAAGGCAGAAAAACAGGAACTTTTGAAATTTTCATTTTTTGGACAAAACCCCCGGGGGTTTGAATTTTTTTCATGTGAATGTGAAAAGGTTTTCTGGTCCAATTTAAAAACCATGCACCAGAATCAACTTCTTTCAACTCAGTAATACATTTCGGATGTGTACCTATAGTTTAAAGCAGAAAAACAGGAACTTTTGAAATTTTCATTTTTTGGAGAAAACCCCCGGGGGTTAGATTTTTTTTCATGTGAATGTGAAAAGTTTTTCTGGTCCCATTTAAAAACCATGCACCAGAATCAACTTCTTTCAACTCCGTAATACATTTGGGATGTGTACCTATAGTTTAAGGCAGAAAAACAGGAACTTTTGAAATTTTCATTTTTTGGACAAAACCCCCGGGGCTTAGAATTTTTTTCATGTGAATGTGAAAAGTTTTTCTGGTCCCATTTAAAAACCATGCACCAGAATCAACTTCTTTCAACTCAGTAATACATTTCGGATGTGTACCTATAGTTTAAGGCAGAAATCAGGAACTTTTAAAATTTTCATTTTTTGGACAAAACCCCCGGGGGTTAGAATTTTTTTCATGTGAATGTGAAAAGTTTTTCTGGTCCCATTTAAAAACCATGCACCAGAATCAACTTCTTTCTACTCCGTAATACATTTCGGATGTGTACCTATAGTTTAAGGCAGAAAAACAGGAACTTTTGAAATTTTCATTTTTTGGACAAAACCCCCGGGGGTTAGAATTTTTTTCATGTGAATGTGAAAAGTTTTTCTGGTCCCATTTAAAAACCATGCACCAGAATCAACTTCTTTCAACTCAGTAATACATTTCAGATGTGTACCTATAGTTTAAGGCAGAAAAACAGGAACTTTTGAAATTTTCATTTTGTGGACAAAACCCCCGGGGGTAAGAATTTTTTTCATGTGAATGTGAAAAGTTTTTCTGGTCCCATTTAAAAACCATGCACCAGAATCAACTTATTTCTACTCAGTAATACATTTCGGATGTGTACTTATAGTTTAAAGCAGAAAAACAGGAACTTTTGAAATTTTCATTTTTTGGACAAAACCCCCGGGGGTTAGAATTTTTTTCATGTGAATGTGAAAAGTTTTTCTGGTCCCATTTAAAAACCATGCACCAGAATCAACTTCTTTCAACTCAGTAATACATTTCGGATGTGTACCTATAGTTTAAGGCAGAAAAACAGGAACTTTTGAAATTTTCATTTTTTGGACAAAACACCCGGGGCTTAGAATTTTTTTCATGTGAATGTGAGAAGTTTTTCTGGTCCCATTTAAAAACCATGCACCAGAATCAACTTCTTTCAACTCAGTAATACATTTCGGATGTGTACCTATAGTTTAAAGCAGAAAAACAGGAACTTTTGAAATTTTCATTTTTTGGAGAAAACCCCCGGGGGTTAGATTTTTTTTCATGTGAATGTGAAAAGTTTTTCTGGTCCCATTTAAAAACCATGCACCAGAATCAACTTCTTTCAACTCCGTAATACATTTGGGATGTGTACCTATAGTTTAAGGCAGAAAAACAGGAACTTTTGAAATTTTCATTTTTTGGACAAAACCCCCGGGGCTTAGAATTTTTTTCATGTGAATGTGAAAAGTTTTTCTGGTCCCATTTAAAAACCATGCACCAGAATCAACTTCTTTCAACTCAGTAATACATTTCGGATGTGTACCTATAGTTTAAGGCAGAAATCAGGAACTTTTAAAATTTTCATTTTTTGGACAAAACCCCCGGGGGTTAGAATTTTTTTCATGTGAATGTGAAAAGTTTTTCTGGTCCCATTTAAAAACCATGCACCAGAATCAACTTCTTTCTACTCAGTAATACATTTCAGATGTGTACCTATAGTTTAAGGCAGAAAAACAGGAACTTTTGAAATTTTCATTTTGTGGACAAAACCCCCGGGGGTAAGAATTTTTTTCATGTGAATGTGAAAAGTTTTTCTGGTCCCATTTAAAAACCATGCACCAGAATCAACTTATTTCTACTCAGTAATACATTTCGGATGTGTACTTATAGTTTAAAGCAGAAAAACAGGAACTTTTGAAATTTTCATTTTTTGGACAAAACCCCCGGGGGTTAGAATTTTTTTCATGTGAATGTGAAAAGTTTTTCTGGTCCCATTTAAAAACCATGCACCAGAATCAACTTCTTTCAACTCAGTAATACATTTCGGATGTGTACCTATAGTTTAAGGCAGAAAAACAGGAACTTTTGAAATTTTCATTTTTTGGACAAAACACCCGGGGCTTAGAATTTTTTTCATGTGAATGTGAGAAGTTTTTCTGGTCCCATTTAAAAACCATGCACCAGAATCAACTTCTTTCAACTGAGTAATACATTTCGGATGTGTACCTATAGGTTAAAGAAAAAAAACGGGAACTTTTGAAATTTTCATTTTTTGTACAAAACCCCCGGGGGTTAGAATTTTTTTCATGTGAATGTGAAAAGTTTTTCTGGTCCCATTTAAAAACCATGCACCAGAATCAACTTCTTTCAACTCCGTAATACATTTGGGATGTGTACCTATAGTTTAAGGCAGAAAACAGGAACTTTTGAAATTTTCATATTTTGGACAAAACACCCGGGGCTTAGAATTTTTTTCATGTGAATGTGAAAAGTTTTTCTGGTCCCATTTAAAAACCATGCACCAGAATCAACTTCTTTCTACTCAGTAATACATTTCGGATGTGTACCTATAGTTTAAAGCAGAAAAATAGGAACTTTTGAAATTTTCATTTTTTGGACAAAACCCCCGGGGGTTAGAATTTTTTTCATGTGAATGTGAAAAGTTTTTCTGGTCCCATTTAAAAACCATGCACCAGAATTAACTTCTTTCAACTCAGTAATACATTTCGGATGTGTACCTATAGTTTAAGGCAGAAAACCAGGAACTTTTGAAATTTTCATTTTTTGGACAAAACCCCCGGGGGTTTGAATTTTTTTCATGTGAATGTGAAAAGGTTTTCTGGTCCAATTTAAAAACCATGCACCAGAATCAACTTCTTTCAACTCAGTAATACATTTCGGATGTGTACCTATAGTTTAAAGCAGAAAAACAGGAACTTTTGAAATTTTCATTTTTTTGGAGAAAACCCCCGGGGGTTAGATTTTTTTTCATGTGAATGTGAAAAGTTTTTCTGGTCCCATTTAAAAACCATGCACCAGAATCAACTTCTTTCAACTCCGTAATACATTTGGGATGTGTACCTATAGTTTAAGGCAGAAAAACAGGAACTTTTGAAATTTTCATTTTTTGGACAAAACCCCCGGGGCTTAGAATTTTTTTCATGTGAATGTGAAAAGTTTTTCTGGTCCCATTTAAAAACCATGCACCAGAATCAACTTCTTTCAACTCAGTAATACATTTCGGATGTGTACCTATAGTTTAAAGCAGAAAACAGGAACTTTTGAAATTTTCATATTTTGGACAAAACACCCGGGGCTTAGAATTTTTTTCATGTGAATGTGAAAAGTTTTTCTGGTCCCATTTAAAAACCATGCACCAGAATCAACTTCTTTCTACTCAGTAATACATTTCGGATGTGTACCTATAGTTTAAAGCAGAAAAATAGGAACTTTTGAAATTTTCATTTTTTGGACAAAACCCCCGGGGGTTAGAATTTTTTTCATGTGAATGTGAAAAGTTTTTCTGGTCCCATTTAAAAACCATGCACCAGAATCAACTTCTTTCAACTCAGTAATACATTTCGGATGTGTACCTATAGTTTAAGGCAGAAAACCAGGAACTTTTGAAATTTTCATTTTTTGGACAAAACCCCCGGGGGTTTGAATTTTTTTCATGTGAATGTGAAAAGGTTTTCTGGTCCAATTTAAAAACCATGCACCAGAATCAACTTCTTTCAACTCAGTAATACATTTCGGATGTGTACCTATAGTTTAAAGCAGAAAAACAGGAACTTTTGAAATTTTCATTTTTTGGAGAAAACCCCCGGGGGTTAGATTTTTTTTCATGTGAATGTGAAAAGTTTTTCTGGTCCCATTTAAAAACCATGCACCAGAATCAACTTCTTTCAACTCCGTAATACATTTGGGATGTGTACCTATAGTTTAAGGCAGAAAAACAGGAACTTTTGAAATTTTCATTTTTTGGACAAAACCCCCGGGGCTTAGAATTTTTTTCATGTGAATGTGAAAAGTTTTTCTGGTCCCATTTAAAAACCATGCACCAGAATCAACTTCTTTCAACTCAGTAATACATTTCGGATGTGTACCTATAGTTTAAAGCAGAAAACCAGGAACTTTTGAAATTTTCATTTTTTGGACAAAACCCCCGGGGGTTTGAATTTTTTTCATGTGAATGTGAAAAGGTTTTCTGGTCCAATTTAAAAACCATGCACCAGAATCAACTTCTTTCAACTCAGTAATACATTTCGGATGTGTACCTATAGTTTAAAGCAGAAAAACAGGAACTTTTGAAATTTTCATTTTTTGGAGAAAACCCCCGGGGGTTAGATTTTTTTTCATGTGAATGTGAAAAGTTTTTCTGGTCCCATTTAAAAACCATGCACCAGAATCAACTTCTTTCAACTCCGTAATACATTTGGGATGTGTACCTATAGTTTAAGGCAGAAAAACAGGAACTTTTGAAATTTTCATTTTTTGGACAAAACCCCCGGGGCTTAGAATTTTTTTCATGTGAATGTGAAAAGTTTTTCTGGTCCCATTTAAAAACCATGCACCAGAATCAACTTCTTTCAACTCAGTAATACATTTCGGATGTGTACCTATAGTTTAAAGCAGAAAAACAGGAACTTTTGAAATTTTCATTTTTTGGACAAAACCCCCGGGGGTTAGAATTTTTTTCATGTGAATGTGAAAAGTTTTTCTGGTCCCATTTAAAAACTATGCACCAGAATCAACTTATTTCACCTCCGTAATACATTTGGGATGTGTCCCTATAGTTTAAGGCAGAAAAACAGGAACTTTTGAAATTTTCATTTTTTGGACAAAACACCCGGGGCTTAGAATTTTTTTCATGTGAATGTGAAAAGTTTTTCTGGTCCCATTTAAAAACCACGCACCAGAATCAACTTCTTTCAACTCAGTAATACATTTCGGATGTGTACCTATAGTTTAAGGCAGAAAAACAGGAACTTTTGAAATTTTCATTTTTTGGACAAAACCCCCGGGGGTTAGAATTTTTTTCATGTGAATGTGAAAAGTTTTTCTGGTCCCATTTAAAAACCATGCACCAGAATCAACTTATTTCTACTAAGTAATACATTTCGGATGTGTACTTATAGTTTAAAGCAGAAAAACAGGAACTTTTGAAATTTTCATTTTTTGGACAAAACCCCCGGGGGTTAGAATTTTTTTCATGTAAATGTGAAAAGTTTTTCTGGTCCCATTTAAAAACCATGCACCAGAATCAACTTCTTTCAACTCAGTAATACATTTCGGATGTGTACCTATAGTTTAAGGCAGAAAAACAGGAACTTTTGAAATTTTCATTTTTTGGACAAAACACCCGGGGCTTAGAATTTTTTTCATGTGAATGTGAGAAGTTTTTCTGGTCCCATTTAAAAACCATGCACCAGAATCAACTTCTTTCAACTGAGTAATACATTTCGGATGTGTACCTATAGTTTAAAGAAAAAAAACGGGAACTTTTGAAATTTTCATTTTTTGGACAAAACCCCCGGGGGTTAGAATTTTTTTCATGTGAATGTGAAAAGTTTTTCTGGTCCCATTTAAAAACCATGCACCAGAATCAACTTCTTTCAACTCCGTAATACATTTGGGATGTGTACCTATAGTTTAAGGCAGAAAAACAGGAACTTTTGAAATTTTCATTTTTTGGACAAAACCCCCGGGGGTTAGAATTTTTTTCATGTGAATGTGAAAAGTTTTTCTGGTCCCATTTAAAAACCATGCACCAGAATCAACTTCTTTCAACTCAGTAATACATTTCGGATGTGTACCTATAGTTTAAGGCAGAAAAACAGGAACTTTTGAAATTTTCATTTTTTGGACAAAACCCCCGGGGGTTAGAATTTTTTTCATGTGAATGTGAAAAGTTTTTCTGGTCCCATTTAAAAACCATGCACCAGAATCAACTTCTTTCAACTCAGTAATACATTTCGGATGTGTACCTATAGTTTAAGGCAGAAAAACAGGAACTTTTGAAATTTTCATTTTTTGGACAAAACCCCCGGGGGTTAGAATTTTTTTCATGTGAATGTGAAAAGTTTTTCTGGTCCCATTTAAAAACCATGCACCAGAATCAACTTCTTTCAACTCAGTAATACATTTCGGATGTGTACCTATAGTTTAAGGCAGAAAAACAGGAACTTTTGAAATTTTCATTTTTTGGACAAAACCCCCGGGGGTTAGATTTTTTTTCATGTGAATGTGAAAAGTTTTTCTGGTCCCATTTAAAAACCATGCACCAGAATCAACTTCTTTCAACTCCGTAATACATTTGGGATGTGTACCTATAGTTTAAGGCAGAAAAACAGGAACTTTTGAAATTTTAATTTTTTGGACAAAACCCCCGGGGCTTAGAATTTTTTTTATGTGAATGTGAAAAGTTTTTCTGGTTCCATTTAAAAACCATGCACCAGAATCAACTTCTTTCAACTCAGTAATACATTTCGGATGTGTACCTATAGTTTAAGGCAGAAATCAGGAACTTTTGAAATTTTCATTTTTTGGACAAAACCCCCGGGGGTTAGAATTTTTTTCATGTGAATGTGAAAAGTTTTTCTGGTCCCATTTAAAAACCATGCACCAGAATCAACTTATTTCTACTCAGTAATACATTTCGGGTATGAACCTATAGTTTAAAGCAGAAAAACAGGAACTTTTGAAATTTTCATTTTTTGGACAAGACCCCCGGGGGTTAGAATTTTTTTCATGTGAATGTGAAAAGTTTTTCTGGTCCCATTTAAAAACCATGCACCAGAATCAACTTCTTTCTACTCCGTAATACATTTCGGATGTGTACCTATAGTTTAAGGCAGAAAAACAGGAACTTTTGAAATTTTCATTTTTTGGACAAAACCCCCGGGGGTTAGAATTTTTTTCATGTGAATGTGAAAAGTTTTTCTGGTCCCATTTAAAAACCATGCACCAGAATCAACTTCTTTCAACTCAGTAATACATTTCAGATGTGTACCTATAGTTTAAGGCAGAAAAACAGGAACTTTTGAAATTTTCATTTTTTGGACAAAACCCCCGGGGGTTTGAATTTTTTTCATGTGAATGTGAAAAGGTTTTCTGGTCCAATTTAAAAACCATGCACCAGAATCAACTTCTTTCAACTCAGTAATACATTTCGGATGTGTACCTATAGTTTAAGGCAGAAAAACAGGAACTTTTGAAATTTTCATTTTTTGGACAAAACCCCCGGGGGTTAGATTTTTTTTCATGTGAATGTGAAAAGTTTTTCTGGTCCCATTTAAAAACCATGCACAAGAATCAACTTCTTTCAACTCCGTAATACATTTGGGATGTGTACCTATAGTTTAAGGCAGAAATCAGGAACTTTTGAAATTTTCATTTTTTGGACAAAACCCCCGGGGGTTACAATTTTTTTCATGTGAATGTGAAAAGTTTTTCTGGTCCCATTTAAAAACCATGCACCAGAATCAACTTATTTCTACTCAGTAATACATTTCGGGTGTGAACCTATAGTTTAAAGCAGAAAAACAGGAACTTTTGAAATTTTCATTTTTTGGTCAAGACCCCCGGGGGTTAGAATTTTTTTCATGTGAATGTGAAAAGTTTTTCTGGTCCCATTTAAAAACCATGCACCAGAATCAACTTCTTTCTACTCCGTAATACATTTCGGATGTGTACCTATAGTTTAAAGCAGAAAAACAGGAACTTTTGAAATTTTCATTTTTTGGACAAAACCCCCGGGGGTTAGAATTTTTTTCATGTGAATGTGAAAAGTTTTTCTGGTCCCATTTAAAAACTATGCACCAGAATCAACTTCTTTCAACTCAGTAATACATTTCGGATGTGTACCTATAGTTTAAGGCAGAAAAACAGGAACTTTTGAAATTTTCATTTTTTGGACAAAACACCCGGGGCTTAGAATTTTTTTCATGTGAATGTGAAAAGTTTTTCTGGTCCCATTTAAAAACCATGCACCAGAATCAACTTCTTTCAACTCAGTAATACATTTCGGATGTGTACCTATAGTTTAAGGCAGAAAAACAGGAACTTTTGAAATTTTCATTTTTTGGACAAAACCCCCGGGGGTTAGAATTTTTTTCATGTGAATGTGAAAAGTTTTTCTGGTCCCATTTAAAAACCATACACCAGAATCAACTTATTTCTACTCAGTAATACATTTCGGATGTGTACTTATAGTTTAAAGCAGAAAAACAGGAACTTTTGAAATTTTCATTTTTTGGACAAAACCCCCGGGGGTTAGAATTTTTTTCATGTGAATGTGAAAAGTTTTTCTGGTCCCATTTAAAAACCATGCACCAGAATCAACTTCTTTCAACTCAGTAATACATTTCAGATGTGTACCTATAGTTTAAGGCAGAAAAACAGGAACTTTTGAAATTTTCATTTTTTGGACAAAACCCCCGGGGGTTAGAATTTTTTTCATGTGAATGTGAAAAGTTTTTCTGGTCCCATTTAAAAACCATGCACCAGAATCAACTTATTTCTACTCAGTAATACATTTCGGATGTGTACTTATAGTTTAAAGCAGAAAAACAGGAACTTTTGAAATTTTCATTTTTTGGACAAAACCCCCGGGGGTTAGAATTTTTTTCATGTGAATGTGAAAAGTTTTTCTGGTCCCATTTAAAAACCATGCACCAGAATCAACTTCTTTCAACTCAGTAATACATTTCAGATGTGTACCTATAGTTTAAGGCAGAAAAACAGGAACTTTTGAAATTTTCATTTTTTGGACAAAACCCCCGGGGGTTAGATTTTTTTTCATGTGAATGTGAAAAGTTTTTCTGGTCCCATTTAAAAACCATGCACCAGAATCAACTTCTTTCAACTCCGTAATACATTTGGGATGTGTACCTATAGTTTAAGGCAGAAAAACAGGAACTTTTGAAATTTTCATTTTTTGGACAAAACCCCCGGGGCTTAGAATTTTTTTCATGTGAATGTGAAAAGTTTTTCTGGTCCCATTTAAAAACCATGCACCAGAATCAACTTCTTTCAACTCAGTAATACATTTCAGATGTGTACCTATAATAAGGCAGAAATCAGGAACTTTTGAAATTTTCATTTTTTGGACAAAACCCCCGGGGGTTAGAATTTTTTTCATGTGAATGTGAAAAGTTTTTCTGGTCCCATTTAAAAACCATACACCAGAATCAACTTATTTCTACTCAGTAATACATTTCGGATGTGTACTTATAGTTTAAAGCAGAAAAACAGGAACTTTTGAAATTTTCATTTTTTGGACAAAACCCCCGGGGGTTAGAATTTTTTTCATGTGAATGTGAAAAGTTTTTCTGGTCCCATTTAAAAACCATGCACCAGAATCAACTTCTTTCAACTCAGTAATACATTTCAGATGTGTACCTATAGTTTAAGGCAGAAAAACAGGAACTTTTGAAATTTTCATTTTTTGGACAAAACCCCCGGGGGTTAGATTTTTTTTTCATGTGAATGTGAAAAGTTTTTCTGGTCCCATTTAAAAACCATGCACCAGAATCAACTTCTTTCAACTCCGTAATACATTTGGGATGTGTACCTATAGTTTAAGGCAGAAAAACAGGAACTTTTGAAATTTTCATTTTTTGGACAAAACCCCCGGGGCTTAGAATTTTTTTCATGTGAATGTGAAAAGTTTTTCTGGTCCCATTTAAAAACCATGCACCAGAATCAACTTCTTTCAACTCAGTAATACATTTCGGATGTGTACCTATAGTTTAAGGCAGAAAAACAGGAACTTTTGAAATTTTCATTTTTTGGACAAAACCCCCGGGGGTTAGAATTTTTTTCATGTGAATGTGAAAAGTTTTTCTGGTCCCATTTAAAAACCATGCACCAGAATCAACTTCTTTCAACTCAGTAATACATTTCGGATGTGTACCTATAGTTTAAGGCAGAAAAACAGGAACTTTTGAAATTTTCATTTTTTGGACAAAACCCCCGGGGGTTAGAATTTTTTTCATGTGAATGTGAAAAGTTTTTCTGGTCCCATTTAAAAACCATACACCAGAATCAACTTATTTCTACTCAGTAATACATTTCGGATGTGTACTTATAGTTTAAAGCAGAAAAACAGGAACTTTTGAAATTTTCATTTTTTGGACAAAACCCCCGGGGGTTAGAATTTTTTTCATGTGAATGTGAAAAGTTTTTCTGGTCCCATTTAAAAACCATGCACCAGAATCAACTTCTTTCAACTCAGTAATACATTTCAGATGTGTACCTATAGTTTAAGGCAGAAAAACAGGAACTTTTGAAATTTTCATTTTTTGGACAAAACCCCCGGGGGTTAGAATTTTTTTCATGTGAATGTGAAAAGTTTTTCTGGTCCCATTTAAAAACCATGCACCAGAATCAACTTATTTCTACTCAGTAATACATTTCGGATGTGTACTTATAGTTTAAAGCAGAAAAACAGGAACTTTTGAAATTTTCATTTTTTGGACAAAACCCCCGGGGGTTAGAATTTTTTTCATGTGAATGTGAAAAGTTTTTCTGGTCCCATTTAAAAACCATGCACCAGAATCAACTTCTTTCAACTCAGTAATACATTTCAGATGTGTACCTATAGTTTAAGGCAGAAAAACAGGAACTTTTGAAATTTTCATTTTTTGGACAAAACCCCCAGGGGTTAGATTTTTTTTCATGTGAATGTGAAAAGTTTTTCTGGTCCCATTTAAAAACCATGCACCAGAATCAACTTCTTTCAACTCCGTAATACATTTGGGATGTGTACCTATAGTTTAAGGCAGAAAAACAGGAACTTTTGAAATTTTCATTTTTTGGACAAAACCCCCGGGGCTTAGAATTTTTTTCATGTGAATGTGAAAAGTTTTTCTGGTCCCATTTAAAAACCATGCACCAGAATCAACTTCTTTCAACTCAGTAATACATTTCAGATGTGTACCTATAATAAGGCAGAAATCAGGAACTTTTGAAATTTTCATTTTTTGGACAAAACCCCCGGGGGTTAGAATTTTTTTCATGTGAATGTGAAAAGTTTTTCTGGTCCCATTTAAAAACCATACACCAGAATCAACTTATTTCTACTCAGTAATACATTTCGGATGTGTACTTATAGTTTAAAGCAGAAAAACAGGAACTTTTGAAATTTTAATTTTTTGGACAAAACCCCCGGGGGTTAGAATTTTTTTCATGTGAATGTGAAAAGTTTTTCTGGTCCCATTTAAAAACCATGCACCAGAATCAACTTCTTTCAACTCAGTAATACATTTCAGATGTGTACCTATAGTTTAAGGCAGAAAAACAGGAACTTTTGAAATTTTCATTTTTTGGACAAAACCCCCGGGGGTTAGAATTTTTTTCATGTGAATGTGAAAAGTTTTTCTGGTCCCATTTAAAAACCATGCACCAGAATCAACTTATTTCTACTCAGTAATACATTTCGGATGTGTACTTATAGTTTAAAGCAGAAAAACAGGAACTTTTGAAATTTTCATTTTTTGGACAAAACCCCCGGGGGTTAGAATTTTTTTCATGTGAATGTGAAAAGTTTTTCTGGTCCCATTTAAAAACCATGCACCAGAATCAACTTCTTTCAACTCAGTAATACATTTCAGATGTGTACCTATAGTTTAAGGCAGAAAAACAGGAACTTTTGAAATTTTCATTTTTTGGACAAAACCCCCGGGGGTTAGATTTTTTTTTCATGTGAATGTGAAAAGTTTTTCTGGTCCCATTTAAAAACCATGCACCAGAATCAACTTCTTTCAACTCCGTAATACATTTGGGATGTGTACCTATAGTTTAAGGCAGAAAAACAGGAACTTTTGAAATTTTCATTTTTTGGACAAAACCCCCGGGGCTTAGAATTTTTTTCATGTGAATGTGAAAAGTTTTTCTGGTCCCATTTAAAAACCATGCACCAGAATCAACTTCTTTCAACTCAGTAATACATTTCGGATGTGTACCTATAGTTTAAGGCAGAAAAACAGGAACTTTTGAAATTTTCATTTTTTGGACAAAACCCCCGGGGGTTAGAATTTTTTTCATGTGAATGTGAAAAGTTTTTCTGGTCCCATTTAAAAACCATGCACCAGAATCAACTTCTTTCAACTCAGTAATACATTTCGGATGTGTACCTATAGTTTAAGGCAGAAAAACAGGAACTTTTGAAATTTTCATTTTTTGGACAAAACCCCCGGGGGTTAGAATTTTTTTCATGTGAATGTGAAAAGTTTTTCTGGTCCCATTTAAAAACCATACACCAGAATCAACTTATTTCTACTCAGTAATACATTTCGGATGTGTACTTATAGTTTAAAGCAGAAAAACAGGAACTTTTGAAATTTTCATTTTTTGGACAAAACCCCCGGGGGTTAGAATTTTTTTCATGTGAATGTGAAAAGTTTTTCTGGTCCCATTTAAAAACCATGCACCAGAATCAACTTCTTTCAACTCAGTAATACATTTCAGATGTGTACCTATAGTTTAAGGCAGAAAAACAGGAACTTTTGAAATTTTCATTTTTTGGACAAAACCCCCGGGGGTTAGAATTTTTTTCATGTGAATGTGAAAAGTTTTTCTGGTCCCATTTAAAAACCATGCACCAGAATCAACTTATTTCTACTCAGTAATACATTTCGGATGTGTACTTATAGTTTAAAGCAGAAAAACAGGAACTTTTGAAATTTTCATTTTTTGGACAAAACCCCCGGGGGTTAGAATTTTTTTCATGTGAATGTGAAAAGTTTTTCTGGTCCCATTTAAAAACCATGCACCAGAATCAACTTCTTTCAACTCAGTAATACATTTCAGATGTGTACCTATAGTTTAAGGCAGAAAAACAGGAACTTTTGAAATTTTCATTTTTTGGACAAAACCCCCGGGGGTTAGATTTTTTTTCATGTGAATGTGAAAAGTTTTTCTGGTCCCATTTAAAAACCATGCACCAGAATCAACTTCTTTCAACTCCGTAATACATTTGGGATGTGTACCTATAGTTTAAGGCAGAAAAACAGGAACTTTTGAAATTTTCATTTTTTGGACAAAACCCCCGGGGCTTAGAATTTTTTTCATGTGAATGTGAAAAGTTTTTCTGGTCCCATTTAAAAACCATGCACCAGAATCAACTTCTTTCAACTCAGTAATACATTTCAGATGTGTACCTATAATAAGGCAGAAATCAGGAACTTTTGAAATTTTCATTTTTTGGACAAAACCCCCGGGGGTTAGAATTTTTTTCATGTGAATGTGAAAAGTTTTTCTGGTCCCATTTAAAAACCATACACCAGAATCAACTTATTTCTACTCAGTAATACATTTCGGATGTGTACTTATAGTTTAAAGCAGAAAAACAGGAACTTTTGAAATTTTCATTTTTTGGACAAAACCCCCGGGGGTTAGAATTTTTTTCATGTGAATGTGAAAAGTTTTTCTGGTCCCATTTAAAAACCATGCACCAGAATCAACTTCTTTCAACTCAGTAATACATTTCAGATGTGTACCTATAGTTTAAGGCAGAAAAACAGGAACTTTTGAAATTTTCATTTTTTGGACAAAACCCCCGGGGGTTAGAATTTTTTTCATGTGAATGTGAAAAGTTTTTCTGGTCCCATTTAAAAACCATGCACCAGAATCAACTTCTTTCAACTCAGTAATACATTTCAGATGTGTACCTATAGTTTAAGGCAGAAAAACAGGAACTTTTGAAATTTTCATTTTTTGGACAAAACCCCCGGGGCTTAGAATTTTTTTCATGTGAATGTGAAAAGTTTTTCTGGTCCCATTTAAAAACCATGCACCAGAATCAACTTCTTTCAACTCAGTAATACATTTCAGATGTGTACCTATAATAAGGCAGAAATCAGGAACTTTTGAAATTTTCATTTTTTGGACAAAACCCCCGGGGGTTAGAATTTTTTTCATGTGAATGTGAAAAGTTTTTCTGGTCCCATTTAAAAACCATGCACCAGAATCAACTTATTTCTACTCAATAATACATTTCGGGTGTGAACCTATAGTTTAAAGCAGAAAAACAGGAACTTTTGAAATTTTCATTTTTTGGACAAGACCCCCGGGGGTTAGAATTGTTTTCATGTGAATGTGAAAAGTTTTTCTGGTCCCATTTAAAAACCATGCACCAGAATCAACTTCTTTCTACTCCGTAATACATTTCGGATGTGTACCTATAGTTTAAAGCAGAAAAACAGGAACTTTTGAAATTTTCATTTTTTGGACAAAACCCCCGGGGGTTAGAATTTTTTTCATGTGAATGTGAAAAGTTTTTCTGGTCCCATTTAAAAACTATGCACCAGAATCAACTTCTTTCACCTCCGTAATACATTTGGGATGTGTACCTATAGTTTAAGGCAGAAAAACAGGAACTTTTGAAATTTTCATTTTTTGGACAAAACACCCGGGGCTTAGAATTTTTTTCATGTGAATGTGAAAAGTTTTTCTGGTCCCATTTAAAAACCATGCACCAGAATCAACTTCTTTCAACTCAGTAATACATTTCGGATGTGTACCTATAGTTTAAGGCAGAAAAACAGGAACTTTTGAAATTTTCATTTTTTGGACAAAACCCCCGGGGGTTAGAATTTTTTTCATGTGAATGTGAAAAGTTTTTCTGGTCCCATTTAAAAACCATGCACCAGAATCAACTTCTTTCAACTCAGTAATACATTTCAGATGTGTACCTATAGTTTAAGGCAGAAAAACAGGAACTTTTGAAATTTTCATTTTTTGGACAAAACCCCCGGGGGTTAGAATTTTTTTCATGTGAATGTGAAAAGTTTTTCTGGTCCCATTTAAAAACCATGCACCAGAATCAACTTATTTCTACTCAGTAATACATTTCGGATGTGTACTTATAGTTTAAAGCAGAAAAACAGGAACTTTTGAAATTTTCATTTTTTGGACAAAACCCCCGGGGGTTAGAATTTTTTTCATGTGAATGTGAAAAGTTTTTCTGGTCCCATTTAAAAACCATGCACCAGAATCAACTTCTTTCAACTCAGTAATACATTTCAGATGTGTACCTATAGTTTAAGGCAGAAAAACAGGAACTTTTGAAATTTTCATTTTTTGGACAAAACCCCCGGGGGTTAGAATTTTTTTCATGTGAATGTGAAAAGTTTTTCTGGTCCCATTTAAAAACCATGCACCAGAATCAACTTATTTCTACTCAGTAATACATTTCGGATGTGTACTTATAGTTTAAAGCAGAAAAACAGGAACTTTTGAAATTTTCATTTTTTGGACAAAACCCCCGGGGGTTAGAATTTTTTTCATGTGAATGTGAAAAGTTTTTCTGGTCCCATTTAAAAACCATGCACCAGAATCAACTTCTTTCAACTCAGTAATACATTTCAGATGTGTACCTATAGTTTAAGGCAGAAAAACAGGAACTTTTGAAATTTTCATTTTTTGGACAAAACCCCCGGGGGTTAGAATTTTTTTCATGTGAATGTGAAAAGTTTTTCTGGTCCCATTTAAAAACCATGCACCAGAATCAACTTATTTCTACTCAGTAATACATTTCGGATGTGTACTTATAGTTTAAAGCAGAAAAACAGGAACTTTTGAAATTTTCATTTTTTGGACAAAACCCCCGGGGGTTAGAATTTTTTTCATGTGAATGTGAAAAGTTTTTCTGGTCCCATTTAAAAACCATGCACCAGAATCAACTTATTTCTACTCAGTAATACATTTCGGATGTGTACTTATAGTTTAAAGCAGAAAAACAGGAACTTTTGAAATTTTCATTTTTTGGACAAAACCCCCGGGGGTTAGAATTTTTTTCATGTAAATGTGAAAAGTTTTTCTGGTCCCATTTAAAAACCATGCACCAGAATCAACTTCTTTCAACTCAGTAATACATTTCGGATGTGTACCTATAGTTTAAGGCAGAAAAACAGGAACTTTTGAAATTTTCATTTTTTGGACAAAACACCCGGGGCTTAGAATTTTTTTCATGTGAATGTGAGAAGTTTTTCTGGTCCCATTTAAAAACCATGCACCAGAATCAACTTCTTTCAACTGAGTAATACATTTCGGATGTGTACCTATAGTATAAAGAAAAAAAACGGGAACTTTTGAAATTTTCATTTTTTGGACAAAACCCCCGGGGGTTAGAATTTTTTTCATGTGAATGTGAAAAGTTTTTCTGGTCCCATTTAAAAACCATGCACCAGAATCAACTTCTTTCAACTCCGTAATACATTTGGGATGTGTACCTATAGTTTAAGGCAGAAAAACAGGAACTTTTGAAATTTTCATTTTTTGGACAAAACCCCCAGGGCTTAGAATTTTTTTCATGTGAATGTGAAAAGTTTTTCTGGTCCCATTTAAAAACCATGCACCAGAATCAACTTCTTTCAACTCAGTAATACATTTCGAGTGTGAACCTATAGTTTAAAGCAGAAAAACAGGAACTTTTGAAATTTTCATTTTTTGGACAAGACCCCCGGGGGTTAGAATTTTTTTCATGTGAATGTGAAAAGTTTTTCTGGTCCCATTTAAAAACCATGCACCAGAATCAACTTCTTTCTACTCCGTAATACATTTCGGATGTGTACCTATAGTTTAAAGCAGAAAAACAGGAACTTTTGAAATTTAAATTTTTTGGACAAAACCCCCGGGGGTTAGAATTTTTTTCATGTGAATGTGAAAAGTTTTTCTGGTCCCATTTAAAAACTATGCACCAGAATCAACTTCTTTCACCTCCGTAATACATTTGGGATGTGTACCTATAGTTTAAGGCAGAAAAACAGGAACTTTTGAAATTTTCATTTTTTGGACAAAACACCCGGGGCTTAGAATTTTTTTCATGTGAATGTGAAAAGTTTTTCTGGTCCCATTTAAAAACCATGCACCAGAATCAACTTCTTTCAACTCAGTAATACATTTCAGATGTGTACCTATAGTTTAAGGCAGAAAAACAGGAACTTTTGAAATTTTCATTTTTTGGACAAAACCCCCGGGGGTAAGAATTTTTTTCATGTGAATGTGAAAAGTTTTTCTGGTCCCATTTAAAAACCATGCACCAGAATCAACTTATTTCTACTCAGTAATACATTTCGGATGTGTACTTATAGTTTAAAGCAGAAAAACAGGAACTTTTGAAATTTTCATTTTTTGGACAAAACCCCCGGGGGTTAGAATTTTTTTCATGTGAATGTGAAAAGTTTTTCTGGTCCCATTTAAAAACCATGCACCAGAATCAACTTCTTTCAACTCAGTAATACATTTCGGATGTGTACCTATAGTTTAAGGCAGAAAAACAGGAACTTTTGAAATTTTCATTTTTTGGACAAAACACCCGGGGCTTAGAATTTTTTTCATGTGAATGTGAGAAGTTTTTCTGGTCCCATTTAAAAACCATGCACCAGAATCAACTTCTTTCAACTGAGTAATACATTTCGGATGTGTACCTATAAGTTAAAGA
Organism: Crinia signifera; assembly: GCF_055691185.1. NCBI lineage: Eukaryota > Metazoa > Chordata > Amphibia > Anura > Myobatrachidae > Crinia > Crinia signifera. Next base: position 32,308,789 of record NC_139226.1, read on the forward strand.
AAAAAAACGGGAACTTTTGAAATTTTCATTTTTTGTACAAAACCCCCGGGGGTTAGAATTTTTTTCATGTGAATGTGAAAAGTTTTTCTGGTCCCATTTAAAAACCATGCACCAGAATCAACTTCTTTCAACTCCGTAATACATTTGGGATGTGTACCTATAGTTTAAGGCAGAAAAACAGGAACTTTTGAAATTTTCATATTTTGGACAAAACACCCGGGGCTTAGAATTTTTTTCATGTGAATGTGAAAAGTTTTTCTGGTCCCATTTAAAAACCATGCACCAGAATCAACTTCTTTTTACTCAGTAATACATTTCGGATGTGTACCTATAGTTTAAGGCAGAAAAACAGGAACTTTTGAAATTTTCATTTTTTGGACAAAACCCCCGGGGGTTAGAATTTTTTTCATGTGAATGTGAAAAGTTTTTCTGGTCCCATTTAAAAACCATGCACCAGAATCAACTTCTTTCAACTCAGTAATACATTTCGGATGTGTACCTATAGTTTAAGGCAGAAAAACAGGAACTTTTGAAATTTTCATTTTTTGGACAAAACCCCCGGGGGTTTGAATTTTTTTCATGTGAATGTGAAAAGGTTTTCTGGTCCAATTTAAAAACCATGCACCAGAATCAACTTCTTTCAACTCAGTAATACATTTCGGATGTGTACCTATAGTTTAAAGCAGAAAAACAGGAACTTTTTAAATTTTCATTTTTTGGAGAAAACCCCCGGGGGTTAGATTTTTTTTCATGTGAATGTGAAAAGTTTTTCTGGTCCCATTTAAAAACCATGCACCAGAATCAACTTCTTTCAACTCCGTAATACATTTGGGATGTGTACCTATAGTTTAAGGCAGAAAAACAGGAACTTTTGAAATTTTCATTTTTTGGACAAAACCCCCGGGGCTTAGAATTTTTTTCATGTGAATGTGAAAAGTTTTTCTGGTCCCATTTAAAAACCATGCACCAGAATCAACTTCTTTCAACTCAGTAATACATTTCGGATGTGTACCTATAGTTTAAGGCAGAAATCAGGAACTTTTAAAATTTTCATTTTTTGGACAAAACCCCCGGGGGTTAGAATTTTTTTCATGTGAATGTGAAAAGTTTTTCTGGTCCCATTTAAAAACCATGCACCAGAATCAACTTCTTTCTACTCCGTAATACAATTCGGATGTGTACCTATAGTTTAAGGCAGAAAAACAGGAACTTTTGAAATTTTCATTTTTTGGACAAAACCCCCGGGGGTTAGAATTTTTTTCATGTGAATGTGAAAAGTTTTTCTGGTCCCATTTAAAAACCATGCACCAGAATCAACATCTTTCAACTCAGTAATACATTTCAGATGTGTACCTATAGTTTAAGGCAGAAAAACAGGAACTTTTGAAATTTTCATTTTGTGGACAAAACCCCCGGGGGTAAGAATTTTTTTCATGTGAATGTGAAAAGTTTTTCTGGTCCCATTTAAAAACCATGCACCAGAATCAACTTATTTCTACTCAGTAATACATTTCGGATGTGTACTTATAGTTTAAAGCAGAAAAACAGGAACTTTTTAAATTTTCATTTTTTGGACAAAACCCCCGGGGGTTAGAATTTTTTTCATGTGAATGTGAAAAGTTTTTCTGGTCCCATTTAAAAACCATGCACCAGAATCAACTTCTTTCAACTCAGTAATACATTTCGGATGTGTACCTATAGTTTAAGGCAGAAAAACAGGAACTTTTGAAATTTTCATTTTTTGGACAAAACACCCGGGGCTTAGAATTTTTTTCATGTGAATGTGAGAAGTTTTTCTGGTCCCATTTAAAAACCATGCACCAGAATCAACTTCTTTCAACTGAGTAATACATTTCGGATGTGTACCTATAGGTTAAAGAAAAAAAACGGGAACTTTTGAAATTTTCATTTTTTGTACAAAACCCCCGGGGGTTAGAATTTTTTTCATGTGAATGTGAAAAGTTTTTCTGGTCCCATTTAAAAACCATGCACCAGAATCAACTTCTTTCAACTCCGTAATACATTTGGGATGTGTACCTATAGTTTAAGGCAGAAAAACAGGAACTTTTGAAATTTTCATATTTTGGACAAAACACCCGGGGCTTAGAATTTTTTTCATGTGAATGTGAAAAGTTTTTCTGGTCCCATTTAAAAACCATGCACCAGAATCAACTTCTTTCTACTCAGTAATACATTTCGGATGTGTACCTATAGTTTAAAGCAGAAAAACAGGAACTTTTGAAATTTTCATTTTTTGGACAAAACCCCCGGGGGTTAGAATTTTTTTCATGTGAATGTGAAAAGTTTTTCTGGTCCCATTTAAAAACCATGCACCAGAATCAACTTCTTTCAACTCAGTAATACATTTCGGATGTGTACCTATAGTTTAAGGCAGAAAACCAGGAACTTTTGAAATTTTCATTTTTTGGACAAAACCCCCGGGGGTTTGAATTTTTTTCATGTGAATGTGAAAAGGTTTTCTGGTCCAATTTAAAAACCATGCACCAGAATCAACTTCTTTCAACTCAGTAATACATTTCGGATGTGTACCTATAGTTTAAAGCAGAAAAACAGGAACTTTTGAAATTTTAATTTTTTGGAGAAAACCCCCGGGGGTTAGATTTTTTTTCATGTGAATGTGAAAAGTTTTTCTGGTCCCATTTAAAAACCATGCACCAGAATCAACTTCTTTCAACTCCGTAATACATTTGGGATGTGTACCTATAGTTTAAGGCAGAAAAACAGGAACTTTTGAAATTTTCATTTTTTGGACAAAACCCCCGGGGCTTAGAATTTTTTTCATGTGAATGTGAAAAGTTTTTCTGGTCCCATTTAAAAACCATGCACCAGAATCAACTTCTTTCAACTCAGTAATACATTTCGGATGTGTACCTATAGTTTAAGGCAGAAATCAGGAACTTTTGAAATTTTCATTTTTTGGACAAAACCCCCGGGGGTTAGAATTTTTTTCATGTGAATGTGAAAAGTTTTTCTGGTCCCATTTAAAAACCATGCACCAGAATCAACTTCTTTCTACTCCGTAATACATTTTGGATGTGTACCTATAGTTTAAAGCAGAAAAACAGGAACTTTTGAAATTTTAATTTTTTGGACAAAACCCCCGGGGGTTAGAATTTTTTTCATGTGAATGTGAAAAGTTTTTCTGGTCCCATTTAAAAACTATGCACCAGAATCAACTTATTTCACCTCCGTAATACATTTGGGATGTGTACCTATAGTTTAAGGCAGAAAAACAGGAACTTTTGAAATTTTCATATGTTTGGACAAAACACCCGGGGCTTAGAATTTTTTTCATGTGAATGTGAAAAGTTTTTCTGGTCCCATTTAAAAACCATGCACCAGAATCAACTTATTTCTACTCAGTAATACATTTCGGATGTGTACTTATAGTTTAAAGCAGAAAAACAGGAACTTTTGAAATTTTCATTTTTTGGACAAAACCCCCGGGGGTTAGAATTTTTTTCATGTGAATGTGAAAAGTTTTTCTGGTCCCATTTAAAAACCATGCACCAGAATCAACTTCTTTCAACTCAGTAATACATTTCAGATGTGTACCTATAGATTAAGGCAGAAAAACAGGAACTTTTGAAATTTTCATTTTTTGGACAAAACCCCCGGGGGTTAGAATTTTTTTCATGTGAATGTGAAAAGTTTTTCTGGTCCCATTTAAAAACCATGCACCAGAATCAACTTCTTTCTACTCAGTAATACATTTCGGATGTGTACTTATAGTTTAAAGCAGAAAAACAGGAACTTTTGAAATTTTCATTTTTTGGACAAAACCCCCGGGGGTTAGAATTTTTTTCATGTGAATGTGAAAAGTTTTTCTGGTCCCATTTAAAAACCATGCACCAGAATCAACTTCTTTCAACTCAGTAATACATTTCAGATGTGTACCTATAGTTTAAGGCAGAAAAACAGGAACTTTTGAAATTTTCATTTTTTGGACAAAACCCCCGGGGGTTAGAATTTTTTTCATGTGAATGTGAAAAGTTTTTCTGGTCCCATTTAAAAACCATGCACCAGAATCAACTTATTTCTACTCAGTAATACATTTCGGATGTGTACTTATAGTTTAAAGCAGAAAAACAGGAACTTTTGAAATTTTCATTTTTTGGACAAAACCCCCGGGGGTTAGAATTTTTTTCATGTGAATGTGAAAAGTTTTTCTGGTCCCATTTAAAAACCATGCACCAGAATCAACTTCTTTCAACTCAGTAATACATTTCGGATGTGTACCTATAGTTTAAGGCAGAAAAACAGGAACTTTTGAAATTTTCATTTTTTGGACAAAACCCCCGGGGGTTAGAATTTTTTTCATGTGAATGTGAAAAGTTTTTCTGGTCCCATTTAAAAACCATGCACCAGAATCAACTTCTTTCAACTCAGTAATACATTTCAGATGTGTACCTATAGTTTAAGGCAGAAAAACAGGAACTTTTGAAATTTTCATTTTTTGGACAAAACCCCCGGGGGTTAGAATTTTTTTCATGTGAATGTGAAAAGTTTTTCTGGTCCCATTTAAAAACCATGCACCAGAATCAACTTATTTCTACTCAGTAATACATTTCGGATGTGTACTTATAGTTTAAAGCAGAAAAACAGGAACTTTTGAAATTTTCATTTTTTGGACAAAACCCCCGGGGGTTAGATTTTTTTTCATGTGAATGTGAAAAGTTTTTCTGGTCCCATTTAAAAACCATGCACCAGAATCAACTTCTTTCAACTCCGTAATACATTTGGGATGTGTACCTATAGTTTAAGGCAGAAAAACAGGAACTTTTGAAATTTTCATTTTTTGGACAAAACCCCCGGGGCTTAGAATTTTTTTCATGTGAATGTGAAAAGTTTTTCTGGTCCCATTTAAAAACCATGCACCAGAATCAACTTCTTTCAACTCAGTAATACATTTCGGATGTGTACCTATAGTTTAAGGCAGAAAAACAGGAACTTTTGAAATTTTCATTTTTTGGACAAAACCCCCGGGGGTTAGAATTTTTTTCATGTGAATGTGAAAAGTTTTTCTGGTCCCATTTAAAAACCATGCACCAGAATCAACTTCTTTCAACTCAGTAATACATTTCAGATGTGTACCTATAGTTTAAGGCAGAAAAACAGGAACTTTTGAAATTTTCATTTTTTGGACAAAACCCCCGGGGGTTAGAATTTTTTTCATGTGAATGTGAAAAGTTTTTCTGGTCCCATTTAAAAACCATGCACCAGAATCAACTTATTTCTACTCAGTAATACATTTCGGATGTGTACTTATAGTTTAAAGCAGAAAAACAGGAACTTTTGAAATTTTCATTTTTTGGACAAAACCCCCGGGGGTTAGATTTTTTTTCATGTGAATGTGAAAAGTTTTTCTGGTCCCATTTAAAAACCATGCACCAGAATCAACTTATTTCTACTCAGTAATACATTTCGGATGTGTACTTATAGTTTAAAGCAGAAAAACAGGAACTTTTGAAATTTTCATTTTTTGGACAAAACCCCCGGGGGTTAGAATTTTTTTCATGTGAATGTGAAAAGTTTTTCTGGTCCCATTTAAAAACCATGCACCAGAATCAACTTCTTTCAACTCCGTAATACATTTGGGATGTGTACCTATAGTTTAAGGCAGAAAAACAGGAACTTTTGAAATTTTCATTTTTTGGACAAAACCCCCAGGGCTTAGAATTTTTTTCATGTGAATGTGAAAAGTTTTTCTGGTCCCATTTAAAAACCATGCACCAGAATCAACTTCTTTCAACTCAGTAATACATTTCGGGTGTGAACCTATAGTTTAAAGCAGAAAAACAGGAACTTTTGAAATTTTCATTTTTTGGACAAGACCCCCGGGGGTTAGAATTTTTTTCATGTGAATGTGAAAAGTTTTTCTGGTCCCATTTAAAAACCATGCACCAGAATCAACTTCTTTCTACTCCGTAATACATTTCGGATGTGTACCTATCGTTTAAAGCAGAAAACAGGAACTTTTGAAATTTTCATTTTTTGGACAAAACCCCCGGGGGTTAGAATTTTTTTCATGTGAATGTGAAAAGTTTTTCTGGTCCCATTTAAAAACTATGCACCAGAATCAACTTCTTTCACCTCCGTAATACATTTGGGATGTGTACCTATAGTTTAAGGCAGAAAAACAGGAACTTTTGAAATTTTCATTTTTTGGACAAAACCCCCGGGGCTTAGAATTTTTTTCATGTGAATGTGAAAAGTTTTTCTGGTCCCATTTAAAAACCATGCACCAGAATCAACTTCTTTCAACTCAGTAATACATTTCAGATGTGTACCTATAGTTTAAGGCAGAAATCAGGAACTTTTGAAATTTTCATTTTTTGGACAAAACCCCCGGGGGTTAGAATTTTTTTCATGTGAATGTGAAAAGTTTTTCTGGTCCCATTTAAAAACCATGCACCAGAATCAACTTATTTCTACTCAATAATACATTTCGGGTGTGAACCTATAGTTTAAAGCAGAAAAACAGGAACTTTTGAAATTTTCATTTTTTGGACAAGACCCCCGGGGGTTAGAATTTTTTTCATGTGAATGTGAAAAGTTTTTCTGGTCCCATTTAAAAACCATGCACCAGAATCAACTTCTTTCTACTCCGTAATACATTTCGGATGTGTACCTATAGTTTAAAGCAGAAAAACAGGAACTTTTGAAATTTTCATTTTTTGGACAAAACCCCCGGGGGTTAGAATTTTTTTCATGTGAATGTGAAAAGTTTTTCTGGTCCCATTTAAAAACTATGCACCAGAATCAACTTCTTTCACCTCCGTAATACATTTGGGATGTGTACCTATAGTTTAAGGCAGAAAAACAGGAACTTTTGAAATTTTCATTTTTTGGACAAAACACCCGGGGCTTAGAATTTTTTTCATGTGAATGTGAAAAGTTTTTCTGGTCCCATTTAAAAACCATGCACCAGAATCAACTTCTTTCAACTCAGTAATACATTTCGGATGTGTACCTATAGTTTAAGGCAGAAAAACAGGAACTTTTGAAATTTTCATTTTTTGGACAAAACCCCCGGGGGTTAGAATTTTTTTCATGTGAATGTGAAAAGTTTTTCTGGTCCCATTTAAAAACCATGCACCAGAATCAACTTCTTTCAACTCAGTAATACATTTCAGATGTGTACCTATAGTTTAAGGCAGAAAAACAGGAACTTTTGAAATTTTCATTTTTTGGACAAAACCCCCGGGGGTTAGAATTTTTTTCATGTGAATGTGAAAAGTTTTTCTGGTCCCATTTAAAAACCATGCACCAGAATCAACTTATTTCTACTCAGTAATACATTTCGGATGTGTACTTATAGTTTAAAGCAGAAAAACAGGAACTTTTGAAATTTTAATTTTTTGGACAAAACCCCCGGGGGTTAGATTTTTTTTCATGTGAATGTGAAAAGTTTTTCTGGTCCCATTTAAAAACCATGCACCAGAATCAACTTCTTTCAACTCAGTAATACATTTCAGATGTGTACCTATAGTTTAAGGCAGAAAAACAGGAACTTTTGAAATTTTCATTTTTTGGACAAAACCCCCGGGGGTTAGAATTTTTTTCATATGAATGTGAAAAGTTTTTCTGGTCCCATTTAAAAACCATGCACCAGAATCAACTTATTTCTACTCAGTAATACATTTCGGATGTGTACTTATAGTTTAAAGCAGAAAAACAGGAACTTTTGAAATTTTCATTTTTTGGACAAAACCCCCGGGGGTTAGAATTTTTTTCATGTGAATGTGAAAAGTTTTTCTGGTCCCATTTAAAAACCATGCACCAGAATCAACTTATTTCTACTCAGTAATACATTTCGGATGTGTACTTATAGTTTAAAGCAGAAAAACAGGAACTTTTGAAATTTTCATTTTTTGGACAAAACCCCCGGGGGTTAGAATTTTTTTCATGTGAATGTGAAAAGTTTTTCTGGTCCCATTTAAAAACCATGCACCAGAATCAACTTCTTTCAACTCAGTAATACATTTCGGATGTGTACCTATAGTTTAAGGCAGAAAAACAGGAACTTTTGAAATTTTCATTTTTTGGACAAAACACCCGGGGCTTAGAATTTTTTTCATGTGAATGTGAGAAGTTTTTCTGGTCCCATTTAAAAACCATGCACCAGAATCAACTTCTTTCAACTGAGTAATACATTTCGGATGTGTACCTATAGTTTAAAGAAAAAAAACGGGAACTTTTGAAATTTTCATTTTTTGGACAAAACCCCCGGGGGTTAGAATTTTTTTCATGTGAATGTGAAAAGTTTTTCTGGTCCCATTTAAAAACCATGCACCAGAATCAACTTCTTTCAACTCCGTAATACATTTGGGATGTGTACCTATAGTTTAAGGCAGAAAAACAGGAACTTTTGAAATTTTCATTTTTTGGACAAAACCCCCAGGGCTTAGAATTTTTTTCATGTGAATGTGAAAATTTTTTCTGGTCCCATTTAAAAACCATGCACCAGAATCAACTTCTTTCAACTCAGTAATACATTTCGGATGTGTACCTATAGTTTAAGGCAGAAAAACAGGAACTTTTGAAATTTTCATTTTTTGGACAAAACCCCCGGGGGTTAGAATTTTTTTCATGTGAATGTGAAAAGTTTTTCTGGTCCCATTTAAAAACCATGCACCAGAATCAACTTCTTTCAACTCAGTAATACATTTCAGATGTGTACCTATAGTTTAAGGCAGAAAAACAGGAACTTTTGAAATTTTCATTTTTTGGACAAAACCCCCGGGGGTAAGAATTTTTTTCATGTGAATGTGAAAAGTTTTTCTGGTCCCATTTAAAAACCATGCACCAGAATCAACTTCTTTCTACTCAGTAATACATTTCGGATGTGTACTTATAGTTTAAAGCAGAAAAACAGGAACTTTTGAAATTTTCATTTTTTGGACAAAACCCCCGGGGGTTAGAATTTTTTTCATGTGAATGTGAAAAGTTTTTCTGGTCCCATTTAAAAACCATGCACCAGAATCAACTTCTTTCAACTCAGTAATACATTTCGGATGTGTACCTATAGTTTAAGGCAGAAAAACAGGAACTTTTGAAATTTTCATTTTTTGGACAAAACCCCCGGGGGTAAGAATTTTTTTCATGTGAATGTGAAAAGTTTTTCTGGTCCCATTTAAAAACCATGCACCAGAATCAACTTATTTCTACTCAGTAATACATTTCGGATGTGTACTTATAGTTTAAAGCAGAAAAACAGGAACTTTTGAAATTTTCATTTTTTGGACAAAACCCCCGGGGGTTAGAATTTTTTTCATGTGAATGTGAAAAGTTTTTCTGGTCCCATTTAAAAACCATGCACCAGAATCAACTTCTTTCAACTCAGTAATACATTTCGGATGTGTACCTATAGTTTAAGGCAGAAAAACAGGAACTTTTGAAATTTTCATTTTTTGGACAAAACACCCGGGGCTTAGAATTTTTTTCATGTGAATGTGAGAAGTTTTTCTGGTCCCATTTAAAAACCATGCACCAGAATCAACTTCTTTCAACTGAGTAATACATTTCGGATGTGTACCTATAGGTTAAAGAAAAAAAACGGGAACTTTTGAAATTTTCATTTTTTGTACAAAACCCCCGGGGGTTAGAATTTTTTTCATGTGAATGTGAAAAGTTTTTCTGGTCCCATTTAAAAACCATGCACCAGAATCAACTTCTTTCAACTCCGTAATACATTTGGGATGTGTACCTATAGTTTAAGGCAGAAAAACAGGAACTTTTGAAATTTTCATATTTTGGACAAAACACCCGGGGCTTAGAATTTTTTTCATGTGAATGTGAAAAGTTTTTCTGGTCCCATTTAAAAACCATGCACCAGAATCAACTTCTTTTTACTCAGTAATACATTTCGGATGTGTACCTATAGTTTAAGGCAGAAAAACAGGAACTTTTGAAATTTTCATTTTTTGGACAAAACCCCCGGGGGTTTGAATTTTTTTCATGTGAATGTGAAAAGGTTTTCTGGTCCAATTTAAAAACCATGCACCAGAATCAACTTCTTTCAACTCAGTAATACATTTCGGATGTGTACCTATAGTTTAAAGCAGAAAAACAGGAACTTTTGAAATTTTCATTTTTTGGAGAAAACCCCCGGGGGTTAGATTTTTTTTCATGTGAATGTGAAAAGTTTTTCTGGTCCCATTTAAAAACCATGCACCAGAATCAACTTCTTTCAACTCCGTAATACATTTGGGATGTGTACCTATAGTTTAAGGCAGAAAAACAGGAACTTTTGAAATTTTCATTTTTTGGACAAAACCCCCGGGGCTTAGAATTTTTTTCATGTGAATGTGAAAAGTTTTTCTGGTCCCATTTAAAAACCATGCACCAGAATCAACTTCTTTCAACTCAGTAATACATTTCGGATGTGTACCTATAGTTTAAGGCAGAAATCAGGAACTTTTAAAATTTTCATTTTTTGGACAAAACCCCCGGGGGTTAGAATTTTTTTCATGTGAATGTGAAAAGTTTTTCTGGTCCCATTTAAAAACCATGCACCAGAATCAACTTCTTTCTACTCCGTAATACATTTCGGATGTGTACCTATAGTTTAAGGCAGAAAAACAGGAACTTTTGAAATTTTCATTTTTTGGACAAAACCCCCGGGGGTTAGAATTTTTTTCATGTGAATGTGAAAAGTTTTTCTGGTCCCATTTAAAAACCATGCACCAGAATCAACTTCTTTCAACTCAGTAATACATTTCAGATGTGTACCTATAGTTTAAGGCAGAAAAACAGGAACTTTTGAAATTTTCATTTTGTGGACAAAACCCCCGGGGGTAAGAATTTTTTTCATGTGAATGTGAAAAGTTTTTCTGGTCCCATTTAAAAACCATGCACCAGAATCAACTTCTTTCAACTCAGTAATACATTTCGGATGTGTACCTATAGTTTAAGGCAGAAAAACAGGAACTTTTGAAATTTTCATTTTTTGGACAAAACACCCGGGGCTTAGAATTTTTTTCATGTGAATGTGAGAAGTTTTTCTGGTCCCATTTAAAAACCATGCACCAGAATCAACTTCTTTCAACTGAGTAATACATTTCGGATGTGTACCTATAGGTTAAAGAAAAAAAACGGGAACTTTTGAAATTTTCATTTTTTTGTACAAAACCCCCGGGGGTTAGAATTTTTTTCATGTGAATGTGAAAAGTTTTTCTGGTCCCATTTAAAAACCATGCACCAGAATCAACTTCTTTCAACTCCGTAATACATTTGGGATGTGTACCTATAGTTTAAGGCAGAAAAACAGGAACTTTTGAAATTTTCATATTTTGGACAAAACACCCGGGGCTTAGAATTTTTTTCATGTGAATGTGAAAAGTTTTTCTGGTCCCATTTAAAAACCATGCACCAGAATCAACTTCTTTCTACTCAGTAATACATTTCGGATGTGTACCTATAGTTTAAAGCAGAAAAACAGGAACTTTTGAAATTTTCATTTTTTGGACAAAACCCCCGGGGGTTAGAATTTTTTTCATGTGAATGTGAAAAGTTTTTCTGGTCCCATTTAAAAACCATGCACCAGAATCAACTTCTTTCAACTCAGTAATACATTTCGGATGTGTACCTATAGTTTAAGGCAGAAAACCAGGAACTTTTGAAATTTTCATTTTTTGGACAAAACCCCCGGGGGTTTGAATTTTTTTCATGTGAATGTGAAAAGGTTTTCTGGTCCAATTTAAAAACCATGCACCAGAATCAACTTCTTTCAACTCAGTAATACATTTCGGATGTGTACCTATAGTTTAAAGCAGAAAAACAGGAACTTTTGAAATTTTCATTTTTTGGAGAAAACCCCCGGGGGTTAGATTTTTTTTCATGTGAATGTGAAAAGTTTTTCTGGTCCCATTTAAAAACCATGCACCAGAATCAACTTCTTTCAACTCCGTAATACATTTGGGATGTGTACCTATAGTTTAAGGCAGAAAAACAGGAACTTTTGAAATTTTCATTTTTTGGACAAAACCCCCGGGGCTTAGAATTTTTTTCATGTGAATGTGAAAAGTTTTTCTGGTCCCATTTAAAAACCATGCACCAGAATCAACTTCTTTCAACTCAGTAATACATTTCGGATGTGTACCTATAGTTTAAAGCAGAAAAACAGGAACTTTTGAAATTTTCATTTTTTGGACAAAACCCCCGGGGGTTAGAATTTTTTTCATGTGAATGTGAAAAGTTTTTCTGGTCCCATTTAAAAACTATGCACCAGAATCAACTTATTTCACCTCCGTAATACATTTGGGATGTGTCCCTATAGTTTAAGGCAGAAAAACAGGAACTTTTGAAATTTTCATTTTTTGGACAAAACACCCGGGGCTTAGAATTTTTTTCATGTGAATGTGAAAAGTTTTTCTGGTCCCATTTAAAAACCATGCACCAGAATCAACTTCTTTCAACTCAGTAATACATTTCGGATGTGTACCTATAGTTTAAGGCAGAAAAACAGGAACTTTTGAAATTTTCATTTTTTGGACAAAACCCCCGGGGGTTAGAATTTTTTTCATGTGAATGAGAAAAGTATTTCTGGTCCCATTTAAAAACCATGCACCAGAATCAACTTCTTTCAACTCAGTAATACATTTCGGATGTGTACTTATAGTTTAAAGCAGAAAAACAGGAACTTTTGAAATTTTCATTTTTTGGACAAAACCCCCGGGGGTTAGAATTTTTTTCATGTGAATGTGAAAAGTTTTTCTGGTCCCATTTAAAAACCATGCACCAGAATCAACTTCTTTCAACTCAGTAATACATTTCGGATGTGTACCTATAGTTTAAGGCAGAAAAACAGGAACTTTTGAAATTTTCATTTTTTGGACAAAACACCCGGGGCTTAGAATTTTTTTCATGTGAATGTGAGAAGTTTTTCTGGTCCCATTTAAAAACCATGCACCAGAATCAACTTCTTTCAACTGAGTAATACATTTCGGATGTGTACCTATAGTTTAAAGAAAAAAAACGGGAACTTTTGAAATTTTCATTTTTTGGACAAAACCCCCAGGGGTTAGAATTTTTTTCATGTGAATGTGAAAAGTTTTTCTGGTCCCATTTAAAAACCATGCACCAGAATCAACTTCTTTCAACTCCGTAATACATTTGGGATGTGTACCTATAGTTTAAGGCAGAAAAACAGGAACTTTTGAAATTTTCATTTTTTGGACAAAACCCCCGGGGGTTAGAATTTTTTTCATGTGAATGTGAAAAGTTTTTCTGGTCCCATTTAAAAACCATGCACCAGAATCAACTTCTTTCAACTCAGTAATACATTTCGGATGTGTACCTATAGTTTAAGGCAGAAAAACAGGAACTTTTGAAATTTTCATTTTTTGGACAAAACCCCCGGGGGTTTGAATTTTTTTCATGTGAATGTGAAAAGGTTTTCTGGTCCAATTTAAAAACCATGCACCAGAATCAACTTCTTTCAACTCAGTAATACATTTCGGATGTGTACCTATAGTTTAAAGCAGAAAAACAGGAACTTTTGAAATTTTCATTTTTTGGACAAAACCCCCGGGGGTTAGATTTTTTTTCATGTGAATGTGAAAAGTTTTTCTGGTCCCATTTAAAAACCATGCACCAGAATCAACTTCTTTCAACTCCGTAATACATTTGGGATGTGTACCTATAGTTTAAGGCAGAAAAACAGGAACTTTTGAAATTTTAATTTTTTGGACAAAACCCCCGGGGCTTAGAATTTTTTTTATGTGAATGTGAAAAGTTTTTCTGGTTCCATTTAAAAACCATGCACCAGAATCAACTTCTTTCAACTCAGTAATACATTTCGGATGTGTACCTATAGTTTAAGGCAGAAATCAGGAACTTTTGAAATTTTCATTTTTTGGACAAAACCCCCGGGGGTTAGAATTTTTTTCATGTGAATGTGAAAAGTTTTTCTGGTCCCATTTAAAAACCATGCACCAGAATCAACTTATTTCTACTCAGTAATACATTTCGGGTATGAACCTATAGTTTAAAGCAGAAAAACAGGAACTTTTGAAATTTTCATTTTTTGGACAAGACCCCCGGGGGTTAGAATTTTTTTCATGTGAATGTGAAAAGTTTTTCTGGTCCCATTTAAAAACCATGCACCAGAATCAACTTCTTTCTACTCCGTAATACATTTCGGATGTGTACCTATAGTTTAAAGCAGAAAAACAGGAACTTTTGAAATTTTCATTTTTTGGACAAAACCCCCGGGGGTTAGAATTTTTTTCATGTGAATGTGAAAAGTTTTTCTGGTCCCATTTAAAAACTATGCACCAGAATCAACTTCTTTCACCTCCGTAATACATTTGGGATGTGTACCTATAGTTTAAGGCAGAAAAACAGGAACTTTTGAAATTTTCATTTTTTGGACAAAACACCCGGGGCTTAGAATTTTTTTCATGTGAATGTGAAAAGTTTTTCTGGTCCCATTTAAAAACCATGCACCAGAATCAACTTCTTTCAACTCAGTAATACATTTCGGATGTGTACCTATAGTTTAAGGCAGAAAAACAGGAACTTTTGAAATTTTCATTTTTTGGACAAAACCCCCGGGGGTTAGAATTTTTTTCATGTGAATGTGAAAAGTTTTTCTGGTCCCATTTAAAAACCATGCACCAGAATCAACTTCTTTCAACTCAGTAATACATTTCAGATGTGTACCTATAGTTTAAGGCAGAAAAACAGGAACTTTTGAAATTTTCATTTTTTGGACAAAACCCCCGGGGGTTAGAATTTTTTTCATGTGAATGTGAAAAGTTTTTCTTGTCCCATTTAAAAACCATGCACCAGAATCAACTTATTTCTACTCAGTAATACATTTCGGATGTGTACTTATAGTTTAAAGCAGAAAAACAGGAACTTTTGAAATTTTCATTTTTTGGACAAAACCCCCGGGGGTTAGAATTTTTTTCATGTGAATGTGAAAAGTTTTTCTGGTCCCATTTAAAAACCATGCACCAGAACCAACTTCTTTCAACTCAGTAATACATTTCGGATGTGTACCTATAGTTTAAGGCAGAAAAACAGGAACTTTTGAAATTTTCATTTTTTGGACAAAACACCCGGGGCTTAGAATTTTTTTCATGTGAATGTGAGAAGTTTTTCTGGTCCCATTTAAAAACCATGCACCAGAATCAACTTTTTTCAACTGAGTAATACATTTCGGATGTGTACCTATAGTTTAAAGAAAAAAAACGGGAACTTTTGAAATTTTCATTTTTTGGACAAAACACCCGGGGCTTAGAATTTTTTTCATGTGAATGTGAAAAGTTTTTCTGGTCCCATTTAAAAACCATGCACCAGAACCAACTTCTTTCAACTCAGTAATACATTTGGGATGTGTACCTATAGTTTAAGGCAGAAAAACAGGAACTTTTGAAATTTTCATTTTTTGGACAAAACCCCCGGGGCTTAGAATTTTTTTCATGTGAATGTGAAAAGTTTTTCTGGTCCCATTTAAAAACCATGCACCAAAATCAACTTCTTTCAACTCCGTAATACATTTGGGATGTGTACCTATAGTTTAAGGCAGAAAAACAGGAACTTTTGAAATTTTCATTTTTTGGACAAAACCCCCAGGGCTTAGAATTTTTTTCATGTGAATGTGAAAAGTTTTTCTGGTCCCATTTAAAAACCATGCACCAGAATCAACTTCTTTCAACTCAGTAATACATTTCGGGTGTGAACCTATAGTTTAAAGCAGAAAAACAGGAACTTTTGAAATTTTCATTTTTTGGACAAGACCCCCGGGGGTTAGAATTTTTTTCATGTGAATGTGAAAAGTTTTTCTGGTCCCATTTAAAAACCATGCACCAGAATCAACTTCTTTCAACTCAGTAATACATTTCAGATGTGTACCTATAGTTTAAGGCAGAAAAACAGGAACTTTTGAAATTTTAATTTTTTGGACAAAACCCCCGGGGGTAAGAATTTTTTTCATGTGAATGTGAAAAGTTTTTCTGGTCCCATTTAAAAACCATGCACCAGAATCAACTTATTTCTACTCAGTAATACATTTCGGATGTGTACTTATAGTTTAAAGCAGAAAAACAGGAACTTTTGAAATTTTCATTTTTTGGGCAAAACCCCCGGGGGTTAGAATTTTTTTCATGTGAATGTGAAAAGTTTTTCTGGTCCCATTTAAAAACCATGCACCAGAATCAATTTCTTTCAACTCAGTAATACATTTCGGATGTGTACCTATAGTTTAAGGCAGAAAAACAGGAACTTTTGAAATTTTCATTTTTTGGACAAAACACCCGGGGCTTAGAATTTTTTTCATGTGAATGTGAGAAGTTTTTCTGGTCCCATTTAAAAACCATGCACCAGAATCAACTTCTTTCAACTGAGTAATACATTTCGGATGTGTACCTATAGGTTAAAGAAAAAAAACGGGAACTTTTGAAATTTTCATTTTTTGTACAAAACCCCCGGGGGTTAGAATTTTTTTCATGTGAATGTGAAAAGTTTTTCTGGTCCCATTTAAAAACCATGCACCAGAATCAACTTCTTTCAACTCCGTAATACATTTGGGATGTGTACCTATAGTTTAAGGCAGAAAAACAGGAACTTTTGAAATTTTCATTTTTTGGACAAAACACCCGGGGCTTAGAATTTTTTTCATGTGAATGTGAAAAGTTTTTCTGGTCCCATTTAAAAACCATGCACCAGAATCAACTTCTTTCTACTCAGTAATACATTTCGGATGTGTACCTATAGTTTAAAGCAGAAAAACAGGAACTTTTGAAATTTTCATTTTTTGGACAAAACCCCCGGGGGTTAGAATTTTTTTCATGTGAATGTGAAAAGTTTTTCTGGTCCCATTTAAAAACCATGCACCAGAATCAACTTCTTTCAACTCAGTAATACATTTCGGATGTGTACCTATAGTTTAAGGCAGAAATCAGGATCTTTTGAAATTTTCATTTTTTGGACAAAACCCCCGGGGGTTAGAATTTTTTTCATGTGAATGTGAAAAGTTTTTCTGGTCCCATTTAAAAACCATGCACCAGAATCAACTTCTTTCTACTCCGTAATACATTTCGGATGTGTACCTATAGTTTAAAGCAGAAAAACAGGAACTTTTGAAATTTTCATTTTTTGGACAAAACCCCCGGGGGTTAGAATTTTTTTCATGTGAATGTGAAAAGTTTTTCTGGTCCCATTTAAAAACTATGCACCAGAATCAACTTATTTCACCTCCGTAATACATTTGGGATGTGTACCTATAGTTTAAGGCAGAAAAACAGGAACTTTTGAAATTTTCATTTTTTGGACAAAACACCCGGGGCTTAGAATTTTTTTCATGTGAATGTGAAAAGTTTTTTTGGTCCCATTTAAAAACCATGCACCAGAATCAACTTCTTTCAACTCAGTAATACATTTCGGATGTGTACCTATAGTTTAAGGCAGAAAAACAGGAACTTTTGAAATTTTCATTTTTTGGACAAAACCCCCGGGGGTTAGAATTTTTTTCATGTGAATGTGAAAAGTTTTTCTGGTCCCATTTAAAAACCATGCACCAGAATCAACTTCTTTCAACTCAGTAATACATTTCAGATGTGTACCTATAGTTTAAGGCAGAAAAACAGGAACATTTGAAATTTTCATTTTTTGGACAAAACCCCCGGGGGTTAGAATTTTTTTCATGTGAATGTGAAAAGTTTTTCTGGTCCCATTTAAAAACCATGCACCAGAATCAACTTATTTCTACTCAGTAATACATTTCGGATGTGTACTTATAGTTTAAAGCAGAAAAACAGGAACTTTTGAAATTTTCATTTTTTGGACAAAACCCCCGGGGGTTAGAATTTTTTTCATGTGAATGTGAAAAGTTTTTCTGGTCCCATTTAAAAACCATGCACCAGAATCAACTTATTTCTACTCAGTAATACATTTCGGGTATGAACCTATAGTTTAAAGCAGAAAAACAGGAACTTTTGAAATTTTCATTTTTTGGACAAGACCCCCGGGGGTTAGAATTTTTTTCATGTGAATGTGAAAAGTTTTTCTGGTCCCATTTAAAAACCATGCACCAGAATCAACTTCTTTCTACTCCGTAATACATTTCGGATGTGTACCTATAGTTTAAAGCAGAAAAACAGGAACTTTTGAAATTTTCATTTTTTGGACAAAACCCCCGGGGGTTAGAATTTTTTTCATGTGAATGTGAAAAGTTTTTCTGGTCCCATTTAAAAACTATGCACCAGAATCAACTTCTTTCACCTCCGTAATACATTTGGGATGTGTACCTATAGTTTAAGGCAGAAAAACAGGAACTTTTGAAATTTTCATTTTTTGGACAAAACACCCGGGGCTTAGAATTTTTTTCATGTGAATGTGAAAAGTTTTTCTGGTCCCATTTAAAAACCATGCACCAGAATCAACTTCTTTCAACTCAGTAATACATTTCGGATGTGTACCTATAGTTTAAAGCAGAAAAACAGGAACTTTTGAAATTTTCATTTTTTGGACAAAACCCCCGGGGGTTAGAATTTTTTTCATGTGAATGTGAAAAGTTTTTCTGGTCCCATTTAAAAACCATGCACCAGAATCAACTTCTTTCAACTCAGTAATTCATTTCAGATGTGTACCTATAGTTTAAGGCAGAAAAACAGGAACTTTTGAAATTTTCATTTTTTGGACAAAACCCCCGGGGGTTAGAATTTTTTTCATGTGAATGTGAAAAGTTTTTCTTGTCCCATTTAAAAATCATGCACCAGAATCAACTTATTTCTACTCAGTAATACATTTCGGATGTGTACTTATAGTTTAAAGCAGAAAAACAGGAACTTTTGAAATTTTCATTTTTTGGACAAAACCCCCGGGGGTTAGAATTTTTTTCATGTGAATGTGAAAAGTTTTTCTGGTCCCATGTAAAAACCATGCACCAGAATCAACTTCTTTCAACTCAGTAATACATTTCGGATGTGTACCTATAGTTTAAGGCAGAAAAACAGGAACTTTTGAAATTTTCATTTTTTGGACAAAACACCCGGGGCTTAGAATTTTTTTCATGTGAATGTGAGAAGTTTTTCTGGTCCCATTTAAAAACCATGCACCAGAATCAACTTCTTTCAACTGAGTAATACATTTCGGATGTGTACCTATAGTTTAAAGAAAAAAAACGGGAACTTTTGAAATTTTCATTTTTTGGACAAAACACCCGGGGCTTAGAATTTTTTTCATGTGAATGTGAAAAGTTTTTCTGGTCCCATTTAAAAACCATGCACCAGAATCAACTTCTTTCTACTCAGTAATACATTTCGGATGTGTACCTATAGTTTAAAGCAAAAAAACAGGAACTTTTGAAATTTTCATTTTTTGGACAAAACCCCCGGGGGTTAGAATTTTTTTCATGTGAATGTGAAAAGTTTTTCTGGACCCATTTAAAAACCATGCACCAGAATCAACTTCTTTCTACTCAGTAATACATTTCGGATGTGAACCTATAGTTTAAGGCAGAAAAACAGGAACTTTTGAAATTTTCATTTTTTGGACAAAACCCCCGGAGGTTTGAATTTTTTTCATGTGAATGTGAAAAGTTTTTCTGGTCCAATTTAAAAACCATGCACCAGAATCAACTTCTTTCAACTCAGTAATACATTTCAGATGTGTACCTATAGTTTATAGCAGAAAAACAGGAACTTTTGAAATTTTCATTTTTTGGACAAAACCCCCGGGGGTTAGATTTTTTTTCATGTGAATGTGAAAAGTTTTTCTGGTCCCATTTAAAAGCCATGCACCAGAATCAACTTCTTTCAACTCCGTAATACATTTGGGATGTGTACCTATAGTTTAAGGCAGAAAAACAGGAACTTTTGAAATTTTCATTTTTTGGACAAAACCCCCAGGGCTTAGAATTTTTTTCATGTGAATGTGAAAAGTTTTTCTGGTCCCATTTAAAAACCATGCACCAGAATCAACTTCTTTCAACTCAGTAATACATTTCGGGTGTGAACCTATAGTTTAAAGCAGAAAAACAGGAACTTTTGAAATTTTCATTTTTTGGACAAGACCCCCGGGGGTTAGAATTTTTTTCATGTGAATGTGAAAAGTTTTTCTGGTCCCATTTAAAAACTATGCACCAGAATCAACTTCTTTCACCTCCGTAATACATTTGGGATGTGTACCTATAGTTTAAGGCAGAAAAACAGGAACTTTTGAAATTTTCATTTTTTGGACAAAACACCCGGGGCTTAGAATTTTTTTCATGTGAATGTGAAAAGTTTTTCTGGTCCCATTTAAAAACCATGCACCAGAATCAACTTCTTTCAACTCAGTAATACATTTCAGATGTGTACCTATAGTTTAAGGCAGAAAAACAGGAACTTTTGAAATTTTCATTTTTTGGACAAAACACCCGGGGCTTAGAATTTTTTTCATGTGAATGTGAAAAGTTTTTCTGGTCCCATTTAAAAACCATGCACCAGAATCAACTTCTTTCTACTCAGTAATACATTTCGGATGTGTACCTATAGTTTAAAGCAGAAAAACAGGAACTTTTGAAATTTTCATTTTTTGGACAAAACCCCCGGGGGTTAGAATTTTTTTCATGTGAATGTGAAAAGTTTTTCTGGTCCCATTTAAAAACCATGCACCAGAATCAACTTCTTTCAACTCAGTAATACATTTCGGATGTGTACCTATAGTTTAAGGCAGAAATCAGGATCTTTTGAAATTTTCATTTTTTGGACAAAACCCCCGGGGGTTAGAATTTTTTTCATGTGAATGTGAAAAGTTTTTCTGGTCCCATTTAAAAACCATGCACCAGAATCAACTTCTTTCTACTCCGTAATACATTTCGGATGTGTACCTATAGTTTAAAGCAGAAAAACAGGAACTTTTGAAATTTTCATTTTTTGGACAAAACCCCCGGGGGTTAGAATTTTTTTCATGTGAATGTGAAAAGTTTTTCTGGTCCCATTTAAAAACTATGCACCAGAATCAACTTATTTCACCTCCGTAATACATTTGGGATGTGTACCTATAGTTTAAGGCAGAAAAACAGGAACTTTTGAAATTTTCATTTTTTGGACAAAACACCCGGGGCTTAGAATTTTTTTCATGTGAATGTGAAAAGTTTTTTTGGTCCCATTTAAAAACCATGCACCAGAATCAACTTCTTTCAACTCAGTAATACATTTCGGATGTGTACCTATAGTTTAAGGCAGAAAAACAGGAACTTTTGAAATTTTCATTTTTTGGACAAAACCCCCGGGGGTTAGAATTTTTTTCATGTGAATGTGAAAAGTTTTTCTGGTCCCATTTAAAAACCATGCACCAGAATCAACTTCTTTCAACTCAGTAATACATTTCAGATGTGTACCTATAGTTTAAGGCAGAAAAACAGGAACATTTGAAATTTTCATTTTTTGGACAAAACCCCCGGGGGTTAGAATTTTTTTCATGTGAATGTGAAAAGTTTTTCTGGTCCCATTTAAAAACCATGCACCAGAATCAACTTATTTCTACTCAGTAATACATTTCGGATGTGTACTTATAGTTTAAAGCAGAAAAACAGGAACTTTTGAAATTTTCATTTTTTGGACAAAACCCCCGGGGGTTAGAATTTTTTTCATGTGAATGTGAAAAGTTTTTCTGGTCCCATTTAAAAACCATGCACCAGAATCAACTTATTTCTACTCAGTAATACATTTCGGGTATGAACCTATAGTTTAAAGCAGAAAAACAGGAACTTTTGAAATTTTCATTTTTTGGACAAGACCCCCGGGGGTTAGAATTTTTTTCATGTGAATGTGAAAAGTTTTTCTGGTCCCATTTAAAAACCATGCACCAGAATCAACTTCTTTCTACTCCGTAATACATTTCGGATGTGTACCTATAGTTTAAAGCAGAAAAACAGGAACTTTTGAAATTTTCATTTTTTGGACAAAACCCCCGGGGGTTAGAATTTTTTTCATGTGAATGTGAAAAGTTTTTCTGGTCCCATTTAAAAACTATGCACCAGAATCAACTTCTTTCACCTCCGTAATACATTTGGGATGTGTACCTATAGTTTAAGGCAGAAAAACAGGAACTTTTGAAATTTTCATTTTTTGGACAAAACACCCGGGGCTTAGAATTTTTTTCATGTGAATGTGAAAAGTTTTTCTGGTCCCATTTAAAAACCATGCACCAGAATCAACTTCTTTCAACTCAGTAATACATTTCGGATGTGTACCTATAGTTTAAAGCAGAAAAACAGGAACTTTTGAAATTTTCATTTTTTGGACAAAACCCCCGGGGGTTAGAATTTTTTTCATGTGAATGTGAAAAGTTTTTCTGGTCCCATTTAAAAACCATGCACCAGAATCAACTTCTTTCAACTCAGTAATTCATTTCAGATGTGTACCTATAGTTTAAGGCAGAAAAACAGGAACTTTTGAAATTTTCATTTTTTGGACAAAACCCCCGGGGGTTAGAATTTTTTTCATGTGAATGTGAAAAGTTTTTCTTGTCCCATTTAAAAATCATGCACCAGAATCAACTTATTTCTACTCAGTAATACATTTCGGATGTGTACTTATAGTTTAAAGCAGAAAAACAGGAACTTTTGAAATTTTCATTTTTTGGACAAAACCCCCGGGGGTTAGAATTTTTTTCATGTGAATGTGAAAAGTTTTTCTGGTCCCATGTAAAAACCATGCACCAGAATCAACTTCTTTCAACTCAGTAATACATTTCGGATGTGTACCTATAGTTTAAGGCAGAAAAACAGGAACTTTTGAAATTTTCATTTTTTGGACAAAACACCCGGGGCTTAGAATTTTTTTCATGTGAATGTGAGAAGTTTTTCTGGTCCCATTTAAAAACCATGCACCAGAATCAACTTCTTTCAACTGAGTAATACATTTCGGATGTGTACCTATAGTTTAAAGAAAAAAAACGGGAACTTTTGAAATTTTCATTTTTTGGACAAAACACCCGGGGCTTAGAATTTTTTTCATGTGAATGTGAAAAGTTTTTCTGGTCCCATTTAAAAACCATGCACCAGAATCAACTTCTTTCTACTCAGTAATACATTTCGGATGTGTACCTATAGTTTAAAGCAAAAAAACAGGAACTTTTGAAATTTTCATTTTTTGGACAAAACCCCCGGGGGTTAGAATTTTTTTCATGTGAATGTGAAAAGTTTTTCTGGACCCATTTAAAAACCATGCACCAGAATCAACTTCTTTCTACTCAGTAATACATTTCGGATGTGAACCTATAGTTTAAGGCAGAAAAACAGGAACTTTTGAAATTTTCATTTTTTGGACAAAACCCCCGGAGGTTTGAATTTTTTTCATGTGAATGTGAAAAGTTTTTCTGGTCCAATTTAAAAACCATGCACCAGAATCAACTTCTTTCAACTCAGTAATACATTTCAGATGTGTACCTATAGTTTATAGCAGAAAAACAGGAACTTTTGAAATTTTCATTTTTTGGACAAAACCCCCGGGGGTTAGATTTTTTTTCATGTGAATGTGAAAAGTTTTTCTGGTCCCATTTAAAAGCCATGCACCAGAATCAACTTCTTTCAACTCCGTAATACATTTGGGATGTGTACCTATAGTTTAAGGCAGAAAAACAGGAACTTTTGAAATTTTCATTTTTTGGACAAAACCCCCAGGGCTTAGAATTTTTTTCATGTGAATGTGAAAAGTTTTTCTGGTCCCATTTAAAAACCATGCACCAGAATCAACTTCTTTCAACTCAGTAATACATTTCGGGTGTGAACCTATAGTTTAAAGCAGAAAAACAGGAACTTTTGAAATTTTCATTTTTTGGACAAGACCCCCGGGGGTTAGAATTTTTTTCATGTGAATGTGAAAAGTTTTTCTGGTCCCACTTAAAAACCATGCACCAGAATCAACTTCTTTCTACTCCGTAATACATTTCGGATGTGTACCTATAGTTTAAAGCAGAAAAACAGGAACTTTTGAAATTTTCATTTTTTGGACAAAACCCCCGGGGGTTAGAATTTTTTTCATGTGAATGTGAAAAGTTTTTCTGGACCCATTTAAAAACCATGCACCAGAATCAACTTCTTTCTACTCAGTAATACATTTCGGATGTGAACCTATAGTTTAAGGCAGAAAAACAGGAACTTTTGAAATTTTCATTTTTTGGACAAAACCCCCGGAGGTTTGAATTTTTTTCATGTGAATGTGAAAAGTTTTTCTGGTCCAATTTAAAAACCATGCACCAGAATCAACTTCTTTCAACTCAGTAATACATTTCAGATGTGTACCTATAGTTTATAGCAGAAAAACAGGAACTTTTGAAATTTTCATTTTTTGGACAAAACCCCCGGGGGTTAGATTTTTTTTCATGTGAATGTGAAAAGTTTTTCTGGTCCCATTTAAAAGCCATGCACCAGAATCAACTTCTTTCAACTCCGTAATACATTTGGGATGTGTACCTATAGTTTAAGGCAGAAAAACAGGAACTTTTGAAATTTTCATTTTTTGGACAAAACCCCCAGGGCTTAGAATTTTTTTCATGTGAATGTGAAAAGTTTTTCTGGTCCCATTTAAAAACCATGCACCAGAATCAACTTCTTTCAACTCAGTAATACATTTCGGGTGTGAACCTATAGTTTAAAGCAGAAAAACAGGAACTTTTGAAATTTTCATTTTTTGGACAAGACCCCCGGGGGTTAGAATTTTTTTCATGTGAATGTGAAAAGTTTTTCTGGTCCCATTTAAAAACTATGCACCAGAATCAACTTCTTTCACCTCCGTAATACATTTGGGATGTGTACCTATAGTTTAAGGCAGAAAAACAGGAACTTTTGAAATTTTCATTTTTTGGACAAAACACCCGGGGCTTAGAATTTTTTTCATGTGAATGTGAAAAGTTTTTCTGGTCCCATTTAAAAACCATGCACCAGAATCAACTTCTTTCAACTCAGTAATACATTTCAGATGTGTACCTATAGTTTAAGGCAGAAAAACAGGAACTTTTGAAATTTTCATTTTTTGGACAAAACACCCGGGGCTTAGAATTTTTTTCATGTGAATGTGAAAAGTTTTTCTGGTCCCATTTAAAAACCATGCACCAGAATCAACTTCTTTCTACTCAGTAATACATTTCGGATGTGTACCTATAGTTTAAAGCAGAAAAACAGGAACTTTTGAAATTTTCATTTTTTGGACAAAACCCCCGGGGGTTAGAATTTTTTTCATGTGAATGTGAAAAGTTTTTCTGGTCCCATTTAAAAACCATGCACCAGAATCAACTTCTTTCAACTCAGTAATACATTTCGGATGTGTACCTATAGTTTAAGGCAGAAATCAGGATCTTTTGAAATTTTCATTTTTTGGACAAAACCCCCGGGGGTTAGAATTTTTTTCATGTGAATGTGAAAAGTTTTTCTGGTCCCATTTAAAAACCATGCACCAGAATCAACTTCTTTCTACTCCGTAATACATTTCGGATGTGTACCTATAGTTTAAAGCAGAAAAACAGGAACTTTTGAAATTTTCATTTTTTGGACAAAACCCCCGGGGGTTAGAATTTTTTTCATGTGAATGTGAAAAGTTTTTCTGGTCCCATTTAAAAACTATGCACCAGAATCAACTTATTTCACCTCCGTAATACATTTGGGATGTGTACCTATAGTTTAAGGCAGAAAAACAGGAACTTTTGAAATTTTCATTTTTTGGACAAAACACCCGGGGCTTAGAATTTTTTTCATGTGAATGTGAAAAGTTTTTTTGGTCCCATTTAAAAACCATGCACCAGAATCAACTTCTTTCAACTCAGTAATACATTTCGGATGTGTACCTATAGTTTAAGGCAGAAAAACAGGAACTTTTGAAATTTTCATTTTTTGGACAAAACCCCCGGGGGTTAGAATTTTTTTCATGTGAATGTGAAAAGTTTTTCTGGTCCCATTTAAAAACCATGCACCAGAATCAACTTCTTTCAACTCAGTAATACATTTCAGATGTGTACCTATAGTTTAAGGCAGAAAAACAGGAACATTTGAAATTTTCATTTTTTGGACAAAACCCCCGGGGGTTAGAATTTTTTTCATGTGAATGTGAAAAGTTTTTCTGGTCCCATTTAAAAACCATGCACCAGAATCAACTTATTTCTACTCAGTAATACATTTCGGATGTGTACTTATAGTTTAAAGCAGAAAAACAGGAACTTTTGAAATTTTCATTTTTTGGACAAAACCCCCGGGGGTTAGAATTTTTTTCATGTGAATGTGAAAAGTTTTTCTGGTCCCATTTAAAAACCATGCACCAGAATCAACTTATTTCTACTCAGTAATACATTTCGGGTATGAACCTATAGTTTAAAGCAGAAAAACAGGAACTTTTGAAATTTTCATTTTTTGGACAAGACCCCCGGGGGTTAGAATTTTTTTCATGTGAATGTGAAAAGTTTTTCTGGTCCCATTTAAAAACCATGCACCAGAATCAACTTCTTTCTACTCCGTAATACATTTCGGATGTGTACCTATAGTTTAAAGCAGAAAAACAGGAACTTTTGAAATTTTCATTTTTTGGACAAAACCCCCGGGGGTTAGAATTTTTTTCATGTGAATGTGAAAAGTTTTTCTGGTCCCATTTAAAAACTATGCACCAGAATCAACTTCTTTCACCTCCGTAATACATTTGGGATGTGTACCTATAGTTTAAGGCAGAAAAACAGGAACTTTTGAAATTTTCATTTTTTGGACAAAACACCCGGGGCTTAGAATTTTTTTCATGTGAATGTGAAAAGTTTTTCTGGTCCCATTTAAAAACCATGCACCAGAATCAACTTCTTTCAACTCAGTAATACATTTCGGATGTGTACCTATAGTTTAAAGCAGAAAAACAGGAACTTTTGAAATTTTCATTTTTTGGACAAAACCCCCGGGGGTTAGAATTTTTTTCATGTGAATGTGAAAAGTTTTTCTGGTCCCATTTAAAAACCATGCACCAGAATCAACTTCTTTCAACTCAGTAATTCATTTCAGATGTGTACCTATAGTTTAAGGCAGAAAAACAGGAACTTTTGAAATTTTCATTTTTTGGACAAAACCCCCGGGGGTTAGAATTTTTTTCATGTGAATGTGAAAAGTTTTTCTTGTCCCATTTAAAAATCATGCACCAGAATCAACTTATTTCTACTCAGTAATACATTTCGGATGTGTACTTATAGTTTAAAGCAGAAAAACAGGAACTTTTGAAATTTTCATTTTTTGGACAAAACCCCCGGGGGTTAGAATTTTTTTCATGTGAATGTGAAAAGTTTTTCTGGTCCCATGTAAAAACCATGCACCAGAATCAACTTCTTTCAACTCAGTAATACATTTCGGATGTGTACCTATAGTTTAAGGCAGAAAAACAGGAACTTTTGAAATTTTCATTTTTTGGACAAAACACCCGGGGCTTAGAATTTTTTTCATGTGAATGTGAGAAGTTTTTCTGGTCCCATTTAAAAACCATGCACCAGAATCAACTTCTTTCAACTGAGTAATACATTTCGGATGTGTACCTATAGTTTAAAGAAAAAAAACGGGAACTTTTGAAATTTTCATTTTTTGGACAAAACACCCGGGGCTTAGAATTTTTTTCATGTGAATGTGAAAAGTTTTTCTGGTCCCATTTAAAAACCATGCACCAGAATCAACTTCTTTCTACTCAGTAATACATTTCGGATGTGTACCTATAGTTTAAAGCAAAAAAACAGGAACTTTTGAAATTTTCATTTTTTGGACAAAACCCCCGGGGGTTAGAATTTTTTTCATGTGAATGTGAAAAGTTTTTCTGGACCCATTTAAAAACCATGCACCAGAATCAACTTCTTTCTACTCAGTAATACATTTCGGATGTGAACCTATAGTTTAAGGCAGAAAAACAGGAACTTTTGAAATTTTCATTTTTTGGACAAAACCCCCGGAGGTTTGAATTTTTTTCATGTGAATGTGAAAAGTTTTTCTGGTCCAATTTAAAAACCATGCACCAGAATCAACTTCTTTCAACTCAGTAATACATTTCAGATGTGTACCTATAGTTTATAGCAGAAAAACAGGAACTTTTGAAATTTTCATTTTTTGGACAAAACCCCCGGGGGTTAGATTTTTTTTCATGTGAATGTGAAAAGTTTTTCTGGTCCCATTTAAAAGCCATGCACCAGAATCAACTTCTTTCAACTCCGTAATACATTTGGGATGTGTACCTATAGTTTAAGGCAGAAAAACAGGAACTTTTGAAATTTTCATTTTTTGGACAAAACCCCCAGGGCTTAGAATTTTTTTCATGTGAATGTGAAAAGTTTTTCTGGTCCCATTTAAAAACCATGCACCAGAATCAACTTCTTTCAACTCAGTAATACATTTCGGGTGTGAACCTATAGTTTAAAGCAGAAAAACAGGAACTTTTGAAATTTTCATTTTTTGGACAAAACCCCCGGGGGTTAGAATTTTTTTCATGTGAATGTGAAAAGTTTTTCTGGTCCCATTTAAAAACTATGCACCAGAATCAACTTCTTTCACCTCCGTAATACATTTGGGATGTGTACCTATAGTTTAAGGCAGAAAAACAGGAACTTTTGAAATTTTCATTTTTTGGACAAAACACCCGGGGCTTAGAATTTTTTTCATGTGAATGTGAAAAGTTTTTCTGGTCCCATTTAAAAACCATGCACCAGAATCAACTTCTTTCTACTCAGTAATACATTTCGGATGTGTACCTATAGTTTAAGGCAGAAAAACAGGAACTTTTGAAATTTTCATTTTTTGGACAAAACCCCCGGGGGTTAGAATTTTTTTCATGTGAATGTGAAAAGTTTTTCTGGTCCCATTTAAAAACCATGCACCAGAATCAACTTCTTTCAACTCAGTAATACATTTCAGATGTGTACCTATAGTTTAAGGCAGAAAAACAGGAACTTTTGAAATTTTAATTTTTTGGACAAAACCCCCGGGGGTAAGAATTTTTTTCATGTGAATGTGAAAAGTTTTTCTGGTCCCATTTAAAAACCATGCACCAGAATCAACTTATTTCTACTCAGTAATACATTTCGGATGTGTACTTATAGTTTAAAGCAGAAAAACAGGAACTTTTGAAATTTTCATTTTTTGGACAAAACCCCCAGGGCTTAGAATTTTTTTCATGTGAATGTGAAAAGTTTTTCTGGTCCCATTTAAAAACCATGCACCAGAATCAACTTCTTTCAACTCCGTAATACATTTGGGATGTGTACCTATAGTTTAAGGCAGAAAAACAGGAACTTTTGAAATTTTCATTTTTTGGACAAAACCCCCAGGGCTTAGAATTTTTTTCATGTGAATGTGAAAAGTTTTTCTGGTCCCATTTAAAAACCATGCACCAGAATCAACTTCTTTCAACTCAGTAATACATTTCGGGTGTGAACCTATAGTTTAAAGCAGAAAAACAGGAACTTTTGAAATTTTCATTTTTTGGACAAGACCCCCGGGGGTTAGAATTTTTTTCATGTGAATGTGAAAAGTTTTTCTGGTCCCACTTAAAAACCATGCACCAGAATCAACTTCTTTCTACTCCGTAATACATTTCGGATGTGTACCTATAGTTTAAGGCAGAAAAACAGGAACTTTTGAAATTTTCATTTTTTGGACAAAACCCCCGGGGGTTAGAATTTTTTTCATGTGAATGTGAAAAGTTTTTCTGGTCTTATTTAAAAACCATGCACCAGAATCAACTTCTTTCAACTCAGTAATACATTTCAGATGTGTACCTATAGTTTAAGGCAGAAAAACAGGAACTTTTGAAATTTTAATTTTTTGGACAAAACCCCCGGGGGTAAGAATTTTTTTCATGTGAATGTGAAAAGTTTTTCTGGTCCCATTTAAAAACCATGCACCAGAATCAACTTATTTCTACTCAGTAATACATTTCGGATGTGTACTTATAGTTTAAAGCAGAAAAACAGGAACTTTTGAAATTTTCATTTTTTGGACAAGACCCCCGGGGGTTAGAATTTTTTTCATGTGAATGTGAAAAGTTTTTCTGGTCCCACTTAAAAACCATGCACCAGAATCAACTTCTTTCTACTCCGTAATACATTTCGGATGTGTACCTATAGTTTAAGGCAGAAAAACAGGAACTTTTGAAATTTTCATTTTTTGGACAAAACCCCCGGGGGTTAGAATTTTTTTCATGTGAATGTGAAAAGTTTTTCTGGTCTTATTTAAAAACCATGCACCAGAATCAACTTCTTTCAACTCAGTAATACATTTCAGATGTGTACCTATAGTTTAAGGCAGAAAAACAGGAACTTTTGAAATTTTAATTTTTTGGACAAAACCCCCGGGGGTAAGAATTTTTTTCATGTGAATGTGAAAAGTTTTTCTGGTCCCATTTAAAAACCATGCACCAGAATCAACTTATTTCTACTCAGTAATACATTTCGGATGTGTACTTATAGTTTAAAGCAGAAAAACAGGAACTTTTGAAATTTTCATTTTTTGGACAAGACCCCCGGGGGTTAGAATTTTTTTCATGTGAATGTGAAAAGTTTTTCTGGTCCCACTTAAAAACCATGCACCAGAATCAACTTCTTTCTACTCCGTAATACATTTCGGATGTGTACCTATAGTTTAAGGCAGAAAAACAGGAACTTTTGAAATTTTAATTTTTTGGACAAAACCCCCGGGGGTTAGAATTTTTTTCATGTGAATGTGAAAAGTTTTTCTGGTCTTATTTAAAAACCATGCACCAGAATCAACTTCTTTCAACTCAGTAATACATTTCAGATGTGTACCTATAGTTTAAGGCAGAAAAACAGGAACTTTTGAAATTTTAATTTTTTGGACAAAACCCCCGGGGGTAAGAATTTTTTTCATGTGAATGTGAAAAGTTTTTCTGGTCCCATTTAAAAACCATGCACCAGAATCAACTTATTTCTACTCAGTAATACATTTCGGATGTGTACTTATAGTTTAAAGCAGAAAAACAGGAACTTTTGAAATTTTCATTTTTTGGACAAAACCCCCGGGGGTTAGAATTTTTTTCATGTGAATGTGAAAAGTTTTTCTGGTCCCATTTAAAAACCATGCACCAGAATCAACTTCTTTCAACTCAGTAATACATTTCGGATGTGTACCTATAGTTTAAGGCAGAAAAACAGGAACTTTTGAAATTTTCATTTTTTGGACAAAACCCCCGGGGGTTAGAATTTTTTTCATGTGAATGTGAGAAGTTTTTCTGGTCCCATTTAAAAACCATGCACCAGAATCAACTTCTTTCAACTGAGTAATACATTTCGGATGTGTACCTATAGGTTAAAGAAAAAAAACGGGAACTTTTGAAATTTTCATTTTTTGTACAAAACCCCCGGGGGTTAGAATTTTTTTCATGTGAATGTGAAAAGTTTTTCTGGTCCCATTTAAAAACCATGCACCAGAATCAACTTCTTTCAACTCCGTAATACATTTGGGATGTGTACCTATAGTTTAAGGCAGAAAAACAGGAACTTTTGAAATTTTCATTTTTTGGACAAAACACCCGGGGCTTAGAATTTTTTTCATGTGAATGTGAAAAGTTTTTCTGGTCCCATTTAAAAACCATGCACCAGAATCAACTTCTTTCTACTCAGTAATACATTTCGGATGTGTACCTACAGTTTAAAGCAGAAAAACAGGAACTTTTGAAATTTTCATTTTTTGGACAAAACCCCCGGGGGTTAGAATTTTTTTCATGTGAATGTGAAAAGTTTTTCTGGTCCCATTTAAAAACCATGCACCAGAATCAACTTCTTTCAACTCAGTAATACATTTCGGATGTGTACCTATAGTTTAAGGCAGAAAAACAGGAACTTTTGAAATTTTCATTTTTTGGACAAAACCCCCGGGGGTGTCACACGCAGCCGCGGCGGTGCGCGGCGGGCTTACTACTCACCCGTTCGCGCCCGCCGTCGGCTAGCGTGTAGTGGTCTCCAGGTCAGCGGCAGCAGGCAGCGGCAGTCTGGTGGGCAGCAGGCAGCGTGGGACGCCAGCAAGTGTAGCTGTATGTGCTGTAGGGGCGCCGGGAGGCCGGCGTCGCCATCTTGATTAAGGGCAAATAGCAGATTGGTCCTTGTCTGAGGTTTCCGCCCATACTGACCTGACAGCCAATGGCAGCCGCCCTCTAGGGATATAGGGGATCTGCCTAGGCCTGTTCAGTGTCAGTACAAAGAGTCTCCAGAGGCGTTCACAGCTCCCAGCTGACTCCGGCTCTCTGACTCACCTCTCCTGACTTGGTGCCTTGCTTCAGTGCTCTGTGTTGGTCTCGATTCAGCTTAACCCCATCGCTGCCAGATCTCTCCACAGCCTGGCCTCTGCCTGCATCCCTGAGCTTCCTGGCCTAAGCTCTTCAAGGTGTCTGCTTCCAAGCAACTTCCCATTCTTCTGTCATCATCCATCTTCTTTCAGTCTTCAAGGATCCCTCATTACCATCAAGTACATTCTCTTTCCGGATTTCTTCATTTCCCAAGACCCCAACCTGCAGTCCGCAGTGCTTGAACTGTCATTGTTTAAATGAACTTTTTCTTCTTTAACAAAGTGCCGTGCCGGCTCAATTCTTATTACTGCTAAACTGCCACTTAACAAAGTATTCAAGCGTGTATTGTTCTATTTATGAATTCTATTATTAAACCTGCACGATTTAATCCTTCCTCCTCTGGTCCGTCTCCGGTTGCTACACACCACACGACTTCATCCAGCCCTTCAGTTGTGACAGTTTGTACTGACCCGATGGAGTCGGGTGAAGAACAGGCTTCCATGGCGGACGCACTTCACAGCATCATGGCTCGTCTGGAGCAAGTGGAGGCTACCCAACGTCAAGTGGCTCAATTCCTTCAGGTCTTGGCTCCGCCCCAGGCGGCTCCCTCAGTTTCTGTGGCTCCAGCTCCAGAGGTTCCAGTCCCTGGTCCTACACCTGGACCAATAGTTCCTCATCACATGCAATTACCAACCCCCAGCAAATATGATGGTTCTCCGAAAGGATGCCGTGGGTTTCTGAACCAATGCGATGTGCATTTCACCTTACAGTCTTCTCACTTCCCTACTTCCAAGGCTAAGGTGGCTTATATTGTGTCTCTCCTAGCAGGGTCAGCTTTGGACTGGGTGTCCCCTCTCTGGGAACGTGCTGATCCCCTGCTCAATGACTATGAAGCTTTTATTACCTCTTTCCGTCACATCTTCGACGAACCTGGCAGAGTGTCGTCTGCCGCTACTGAGATCCTGAGAATTCGCCAGGGTAGTCGCTCAGTGGGACAATATGCTGTGCAGTTCCAGACTCTGGCTTCGGAACTAAAGTGGAACGAAGAGGCTCTCGTCTCCGCCTTCTGGAATGGGCTGGCAGGTCGTATCAAGGACGAATTAACTACCCATGACTCTCCTGCTACTTTGGCTGAACTCATCTCCTTGTGCAACAAAGTAGATCTACGGATGCAGGAGCGTCAACTAGAGAGAAATCGCTCCGACCGTCTCCGCCCTCGTTTCACCACCAACGCTGTTCCTGTCCCTAGACCTGGGTCCTCCACAACCACACCACCAGACGAACCCATGCAGATCAACCGCTCTCGGCTTTCCTTTGAAGAAAAATCCCGTAGACGTCGTGAGAATCTTTGCATGTACTGCGGTTCTTCCGCTCATCTGTTGTCTTCCTGCCCACTGCGTCCGGGAAACGACCGCTCCTAACCTCCCCGAGGGAGGCCAGGTTAGGAGTTCTGCTTTCATCTCCCTCTTCAACTGTGCCCACCATTCCTGTTACTCTTGTGTGCCCTCAGGGAAAAATCAAGGTCCAGGCTCTACTAGATTCCGGAGCAGCCGGGAACTTCCTTTCTTCCTCTTTCGTTCTTCAACATTCCTTGGCGGTGCAACCTTTGGTCCATCCGTTGGCTCTCACTGCAGTAGATGGGAGTCGCATCAGCAGCGGGCAAATCACCCTTCAAACCGATCCAGTGACAGTTCTCGTCGGTGCCTTACATCAAGAGACTCTAGAATTTTTTGTCCTTCCTCAGTCCTCACACCAGGTAGTCTTGGGCCTACCATGGCTTACTAAGCACAACCCTCATATTGATTGGACCAGTATGGAGATCACAGCCTGGGGTACGAACTGCCTAACTACGTGCATGCCTCGTGTCATTCCACTCCATCAAACTAATCCTCAAGAAGTAGGAAGTTCCAGTCTTTCGTCTTCACCAGTTCCACCCTTGTCGATACCCACACCATATCTTTCTTTTTCTGACGTCTTCAGCAAAGGAGGTGCCGATACCCTGCCGCCTCATCGTTCCTGGGACTGTCCAATAGAGTTGATACCTGGGAAGTTCCCACCGCGGGGCCGCATCTACCCCTTGTCTCTGCCAGAGACCAAAGTCATGTCTGACTACATTCGAGAGAACTTGGATAAGGGGTTCATTCGCCCGTCCACTTCGCCAGCCGGAGCAGGGTTTTTCTTTGTGAAAAAAAAGGATGGAACCCTCCGCCCGTGTATCGACTACAGGGGTCTGAACGATATCACGATCAAGAACCGCTATCCTTTGCCTCTGATCACCGAATTATTCGACAAAATCCGAGGGGCTTCCATCTTTACTAAACTGGATTTAAGAGGGGCGTACAACTTGATCCGTATACGATCTGGAGATGATTGGAAGACGGCGTTCAACACCCGAGACGGCCACTATGAATACCTGGTGATGCCCTTTGGTCTTTGCAACGCTCCAGCCGTCTTCCAACAATTTGTAAATGACATATTTCGAGACTTATTGTATCATTCCATTGTGGTGTATCTCGATGACATTCTCATCTTCTCATCGAACCTCCATCTCCATCGGCAAACAGTAGCTGAGGTCTTGCGGCGCCTTCGCCAAAATAAATTGTTCTGCAAGTTAGACAAGTGCGTCTTTGAGGTCACCTCCATTCCATTCCTTGGCCACATCCTCTCCAGCACTGGGATAGAGATGGATCCAGAGAAAGTAAGAGCCATCTTAGACTGGACAGCGCCCACCACGCTCAAAGGCATCCAGAGGTTCCTGGGCTTTTCAAATTACTATCGTCGTTTCATCCGAAACTTCTCCACCCTTGCTGCACCTCTTACTGCTCTAACCCGTAAGGGTTCTGATCCGAGTCGGTGGTCACCTGAAGCCTCTCAAGCCTTCCAACAACTAAAGGATGCTTTTGTCTCCGCCCCAATCCTTCTCCAGCCAAACCTCGACAAACCCTTTATTCTTGAGGTGGACGCATCCTCAGAGGGGGTAGGGGCAATCTTGTCGCAGAGAGGGGAGGACCAGGTGCTTCATCCCTGCGCCTTCTTTTCCAAGAAGTTTCTTCCAGCGGAGAAGAATTACCCCATTGGAGAGCAGGAGTTACTGGCAGTCAAATCAGCGTTGGAGGAGTGGCGGTACCTCCTGGAGGGGGCACGACATAAAATTACGGTGTACTCCGACCATAAGAACCTTTCATTCCTCAAGCAGGCCCAATGTCTTACAGCTCGTCAAGCCCGCTGGGCCATGTTCTTTGAACGCTTCGATTTTCAAATCAAATTCAGACCCGGGACGATGAATGCCAAGGCCGATGCCCTTTCACGCTCTTTTGAGACTTCCGCTGATCTTGAGACTCCTCCTCGACCCATCCTCGATCCTCTGGTCTTTGCTCAAGTAACAGTCCAGCCTTCACCTCCACCAGGCAAGACCTTCGTTCCTCTCAATCTCCGAAAGAGAGTGCTGTCCTGGGCACACGCTTCCCGTTTCGCAGGGCATACCGGGGCACAGAAGACCTTAATGTTCCTGTTGCGGTCATACTGGTGGCCTACCATCCGTCGCGATGTAAACTCCTTTGTCGCTTCCTGTGTAAAGTGCGCTCAGCATAAGTCCTCCAGAACAGCTCCTGTCGGTCCTCTTCTACCTCTAGCCATACCAACAGAACCATGGTCCCACCTGTCTATGGACTTCATTTGCGAACTTCCTCCCTCCAAAGGGCATACAGTAATTTGGGTGGTGGTCGACCGCTTTTCAAAGATGGTGCACTTCTTCCCATTGAAAGGTCTTCTATCTGCTCCAGTGTTGGCTCAGCTCTTCATTTCCACCATCTTCAAACTCCATGGGTTGCCCAAAGAGATTATTTCTGACCGTGGCGTGCAGTTCGTCGCAAAGTTTTGGAGGGCTCTCTGTTCTGCTGTTCAAGTCAAGCTCAAGTTCTCCACTGCGTTCCACCCACAAACCAACGGGCAGACAGAACGAGTCAACCAAGACTTGGAGGCCTTTATTCGTTTGTTCGTCTCTTCCTCTCAAGACGACTGGGTAGACCTTCTGCCTTGGGCGGAATTTGCGCACAACAATTCTTATCATTCTTCCTCCGGCACCACTCCCTTTTTCACTGTCTTTGGCAAGCATCCCCGATCTCCGGAGTTCTCAGATCTATCATTGTCCGAAGTCCCTGCAGCTGCTTCTTCCCTACAACGGTTTGCAAAGATCTGGTCAGACGTCCATACAGCTCTCCTTAAAGCATCCGCTCGATATAAAAGGATGGCGGACAGGAAAAGAAGAGCAGCTCCTAAGTTGAAGGTCGGAGATCGAGTATGGCTGTCTACCCGCCATATACGCCTTCGGTTACCGTCCATGAAGCTGGCTCCTCGGTTCATCGGGCCGTACCCGATCACTCAGGTGATTAATCCGGTGGCCTACAGACTACAGCTCCCTCCTTCCTTAAAAATATCAAATTCGTTCCATGTGTCTCTTCTGAAACCTTTGCGTTTGAACTTATATCAGAAGAAGGTGCCTAAACCGCCCAAGATTGGCTCGGAAAGAGAAACAGAGTTCGAGGTGAGGCGCATTATCGACTCACGTTGCCGCAATACCCATCTTCAGTATCTGGTAGAGTGGCTTGGATTCGGTCCTGAAGAGAATTCCTGGGTTGATGCTGCAGATCTTCATGCTCCTCGTCTGGTGAGACAGTTCTTTCAAAGAAATCCACACAAGGTGCGTAGGTGCCCTGGGGTCACCCAGAAAGGGGGGGGTACTGTCACACGCAGCCGCGGCGGTGCGCGGCGGGCTTACTACTCACCCGTTCGCGCCCGCCGTCGGCTAGCGTGTAGTGGTCTCCAGGTCAGCGGCAGCAGGCAGCGGCAGTCTGGTGGGCAGCAGGCAGCGTGGGACGCCAGCAAGTGTAGCTGTATGTGCTGTAGGGGCGCCGGGAGGCCGGCGTCGCCATCTTGATTAAGGGCAAATAGCAGATTGGTCCTTGTCTGAGGTTTCCGCCCATACTGACCTGACAGCCAATGGCAGCCGCCCTCTAGGGATATAGGGGATCTGCCTAGGCCTGTTCAGTGTCAGTACAAAGAGTCTCCAGAGGCGTTCACAGCTCCCAGCTGACTCCGGCTCTCTGACTCACCTCTCCTGACTTGGTGCCTTGCTTCAGTGCTCTGTGTTGGTCTCGATTCAGCTTAACCCCATCGCTGCCAGATCTCTCCACAGCCTGGCCTCTGCCTGCATCCCTGAGCTTCCTGGCCTAAGCTCTTCAAGGTGTCTGCTTCCAAGCAACTTCCCATTCTTCTGTCATCATCCATCTTCTTTCAGTCTTCAAGGATCCCTCATTACCATCAAGTACATTCTCTTTCCGGATTTCTTCATTTCCCAAGACCCCAACCTGCAGTCCGCAGTGCTTGAACTGTCATTGTTTAAATGAACTTTTTCTTCTTTAACAAAGTGCCGTGCCGGCTCAATTCTTATTACTGCTAAACTGCCACTTAACAAAGTATTCAAGCGTGTATTGTTCTATTTATGAATTCTATTATTAAACCTGCACGATTTAATCCTTCCTCCTCTGGTCCGTCTCCGGTTGCTACACACCACACGACTTCATCCAGCCCTTCAGTTGTGACAGGGGGTTTGAATTTTTTTCATGTGAATGTGAAAAGGTTTTCTGGTCCAATTTAAAAACCATGCACCAGAATCAACTTCTTTCAACTCAGTAATACATTTCGGATGTGTACCTATAGTTTAAGGCAGAAAAACAGGAACTTTTGAAGTTTTCATTTTTTGGACAAAACCCCCGGGGGTTAGATTTTTTTTCATGTGAATGTGAAAAGTTTTTCTGGTCCCATTTAAATACCATGCACCAGAATCAACTTCTTTCAACTCAGTAATACATTTCGGATGTGTACCTATAGTTTAAGGCAGAAATCAGGATCTTTTGAAATTTTCATTTTTTGGACAAAACCCCCGGGGGTTAGAATTTTTTTCATGTGAATGTGAAAAGTTTTTCTGGTCCCATTTAAAAACCATGCACCAGAATCAACTTCTTTCTACTCCGTAATACATTTCGGATGTGTACCTATAGTTTAAAGCAGAAAAACAGGAACTTTTGAAATTTTCATTTTTTGGACAAAACCCCCGGGGGTTAGAATTTTTTTCATGTGAATGTGAAAAGTTTTTCTGGTCCCATTTAAAAACTATGCACCAGAATCAACTTATTTCACCTCCGTAATACATTTGGGATGTGTACCTATAGTTTAAGGCAGAAAAACAGGAACTTTTGAAATTTTCATTTTTTGGACAAAACACCCGGGGCTTAGAATTTTTTTCATGTGAATGTGAAAAGTTTTTCTGGTCCCATTTAAAAACCATGCACCAGAATCAACTTCTTTCAACTCAGTAATACATTTCGGATGTGTACCTATAGTTTAAGGCAGAAAAACAGGAACTTTTGAAATTTTCATTTTTTGGACAAAACCCCCGGGGGTTAGAATTTTTTTCATGTGAATGTGAAAAGTTTTTCTGGTCCCATTTAAAAACCATGCACCAGAATCAACTTCTTTCAACTCAGTAATACATTTCAGATGTGTACCTATAGTTTAAGGCAGAAAAACAGGAACTTTTGAAATTTTCATTTTTTGGACAAAACCCCCGGGGGTTAGAATTTTTTTCATGTGAATGTGAAAAGTTTTTCTGGTCCCATTTAAAAACCATGCACCAGAATCAACTTCTTTCAACTCAGTAATACATTTCAGATGTGTACCTATAGTTTAAGGCAGAAAAACAGGAACTTTTGAAATTTTCATTTTTTGGACAAAACCCCCGGGGGTTAGAATTTTTTTCATGTGAATGTGAAAAGTTTTTCTGGTCCCATTTAAAAACCATGCACCAGAATCAACTTATTTCTACTCAGTAATACATTTCGGATGTGTACTTATAGTTTAAAGCAGAAAAACAGGAACTTTTGAAATTTTCATTTTTTGGACAAAACCCCCGGGGGTTAGAATTTTTTTCATGTGAATGTGAAAAGTTTTTCTGGTCCCATTTAAAAACCATGCACCAGAATCAACTTCTTTCAACTCAGTAATACATTTCGGATGTGTACCTATAGTTTAAGGCAGAAAAACAGGAACTTTTGAAATTTTCATTTTTTGGACAAAACACCCGGGGCTTAGAATTTTTTTCATGTGAATGTGAGAAGTTTTTCTGGTCCCATTTAAAAACCATGCACCAGAATCAACTTCTTTCAACTGAGTAATACATTTCGGATGTGTACCTATAGTTTAAAGAAAAAAAATGGGAACTTTTGAAATTTTCATTTTTTGGACAAAACCCCCGGGGGTTAGAATTTTTTTCATGTGAATGTGAAAAGTTTTTCTGGTCCCATTTAAAAACCATGCACCAGAATCAACTTCTTTCAACTCCGTAATACATTTGGGATGTGTACCTATAGTTTAAGGCAGAAAAACAGGAACTTTTGAAATTTTCATTTTTTGGACAAAACCCCCGGGGGTTAGAATTTTTTTCATGTGAATGTGAAAAGTTTTTCTGGTCCCATTTAAAAACCATGCACCAGAATCAACTTCTTTCAACTCAGTAATACATTTCGGATGTGTACCTATAGTTTAAGGCAGAAAAACAGGAACTTTTGAAATTTTCATTTTTTGGACAAAACCCCCGGGGGTTTGAATTTTTTTCATGTGAATGTGAAAAGGTTTTCTGGTCCAATTTAAAAACCATGCACCAGAATCAACTTCTTTCAACTCAGTAATACATTTCGGATGTGTACCTATAGTTTAAAGCAGAAAAACAGGAACTTTTGAAATTTTCATTTTTTGGACAAAACCCCCGGGGGTTAGATTTTTTTTCATGTGAATGTGAAAAGTTTTTCTGGTCCCATTTAAAAACCATGCACCAGAATCAACTTCTTTCAACTCCGTAATACATTTGGGATGTGTACCTATAGTTTAAGGCAGAAAAACAGGAACTTTTGAAATTTTAATTTTTTGGACAAAACCCCCGGGGCTTAGAATTTTTTTCATGTGAATGTGAAAAGTTTTTCTGGTCCCATTTAAAAACCATGCACCAGAATCAACTTCTTTCAACTCAGTAATACATTTCGGATGTGTACCTATAGTTTAAGGCAGAAATCAGGAACTTTTGAAATTTTCATTTTTTGGACAAAACCCCCGGGGGTTAGAATTTTTTTCATGTGAATGTGAAAAGTTTTTCTGGTCCCATTTAAAAACCATGCACCAGAATCAACTTATTTCTACTCAGTAATACATTTCGGGTATGAACCTATAGTTTAAAGCAGAAAAACAGGAACTTTTGAAATTTTCATTTTTTGGACAAGACCCCCGGGGGTTAGAATTTTTTTCATGTGAATGTGAAAAGTTTTTCTGGTCCCATTTAAAAACCATGCACCAGAATCAACTTCTTTCTACTCCGTAATACATTTCGGATGTGTACCTATAGTTTAAGGCAGAAAAACAGGAACTTTTGAAATTTTCATTTTTTGGACAAAACCCCCGGGGGTTAGAATTTTTTTCATGTGAATGTGAAAAGTTTTTCTGGTCCCATTTAAAAACCATGCACCAGAATCAACTTCTTTCAACTCAGTAATACATTTCAGATGTGTACCTATAGTTTAAGGCAGAAAAACAGGAACTTTTGAAATTTTCATTTTTTGGACAAAACCCCCGGGGGTTTGAATTTTTTTCATGTGAATGTGAAAAGGTTTTCTGGTCCAATTTAAAAACCATGCACCAGAATC
This sequence comes from Crinia signifera, assembly GCF_055691185.1. Taxonomy (NCBI): domain Eukaryota; kingdom Metazoa; phylum Chordata; class Amphibia; order Anura; family Myobatrachidae; genus Crinia; species Crinia signifera. Next base: position 32,349,794 of record NC_139226.1, read on the forward strand.
TACTTCTTTCAACTCAGTAATACATTTCGGATGTGTACCTATAGTTTAAGGCAGAAAAACAGGAACTTTTGAAATTTTAATTTTTTGGACAAAACCCCCGGGGCTTAGAATTTTTTTCATGTGAATGTGAAAAGTTTTTCTGGTCCCATTTAAAAACCATGCACCAGAATCAACTTCTTTCAACTCAGTAATACATTTCGGATGTGTACCTATAGTTTAAGGCAGAAAAACAGGAACTTTTGAAATTTTCATTTTTTTGGACAAAACCCCCGGGGCTTCGAATTTTTTTCATGTGAATGTGAAAAGTTTTTCTGGTCCCATTTAAAAACCATGCACCAGAATCAACTTCTTTCTACTCAGTAATACATTTCGGATGTGTACCTATAGTTTAAAGCAGAAAAACAGGAACTTTTGAAATTTTCATTTTTTGGACAAGACCCCCGGGGGTTAGAATTTTTTTCATGTGAATGTGAAAAGTTTTTCTGGTCCCATTTAAAAACCATGCACCAGAATCAACTTCTTTCTACTCCGTAATACATTTCGGATGTGTACCTATAGTTTAAAGCAGAAAAACAGGAACTTTTGAAATTTTCATTTTTTGGACAAAACCCCCGGGGGTTAGAATTTTTTTCATGTGAATGTGAAAAGTTTTTCTGGTCCCATTTAAAAACTATGCACCAGAATCAACTTCTTTCAACTCCGTAATACATTTGGGATGTGTACCTATAGTTTAAGGCAGAAAAACAGGAACTTTTGAAATTTTAATTTTTTGGACAAAACCCCCGGGGCTTAGAATTTTTTTCATGTGAATGTGAAAAGTTTTTCTGGTCCCATTTAAAAACCATGCACCAGAATCAACTTCTTTCAACTCAGTAATACATTTCGGATGTGTACCTATAGTTTAAGGCAGAAATCAGGAACTTTTGAAATTTTCATTTTTTGGACAAAACCCCCGGGGGTTAGAATTTTTTTCATGTGAATGTGAAAAGTTTTTCTGGTTCCATTTAAAAACCATGCACCAGAATCAACTTATTTCTACTCAGTAATACATTTCGGGTATGAACCTATAGTTTAAAGCAGAAAAACAGGAACTTTTGAAATTTTCATTTTTTGGACAAGACCCCCGGGGGTTAGAATTTTTTTCATGTGAATGTGAAAAGTTTTTCTGGTCCCATTTAAAAACCATGCACCAGAATCAACTTCTTTCTACTCCGTAATACATTTCGGATGTGTACCTATAGTTTAAGGCAGAAAAACAGGAACTTTTGAAATTTTCATTTTTTGGACAAAACCCCCGGGGGTTAGAATTTTTTTCATGTGAATGTGAAAAGTTTTTCTGGTCCCATTTAAAAACCATGCACCAGAATCAACTTCTTTCAACTCAGTAATACATTTCAGATGTGTACCTATAGTTTAAGGCAGAAAAACAGGAACTTTTGAAATTTTCATTTTTTGGACAAAACCCCCGGGGGTTTGAATTTTTTTCATGTGAATGTGAAAAGGTTTTCTGGTCCAATTTAAAAACCATGCACCAGAATCTACTTCTTTCAACTCAGTAATACATTTCGGATGTGTACCTATAGTTTAAGGCAGAAAAACAGGAACTTTTGAAATTTTCATTTTTTGGACAAAACCCCCGGGGCTTAGAATTTTTTTCATGTGAATGTGAAAAGTTTTTCTGGTCCCATTTAAAAACCATGCACCAGAATCAACTTCTTTCAACTCAGTAATACATTTCGGATGTGTACCTATAGTTTAAGGCAGAAAAACAGGAACTTTTGAAATTTTCATTTTTTTGGACAAAACCCCCGGGGCTTCGAATTTTTTTCATGTGAATGTGAAAAGTTTTTCTGGTCCCATTTAAAAACCATGCACCAGAATCAACTTCTTTCTACTCAGTAATACATTTCGGATGTGTACCTATAGTTTAAAGCAGAAAAACAGGAACTTTTGAAATTTTCATTTTTTGGACAAGACCCCCGGGGGTTAGAATTTTTTTCATGTGAATGTGAAAAGTTTTTCTGGTCCCATTTAAAAACCATGCACCAGAATCAACTTCTTTCTACTCAGTAATACATTTCGGATGTGTACCTATAGTTTAAAGCAGAAAAACAGGAACTTTTGAAATTTTCATTTTTTGGACAAAACCCCCGGGGGTTAGAATTTTTTTCATGTGAATGTGAAAAGTTTTTCTGGTCCCATTTAAAAACTATGCACCAGAATCAACTTCTTTCAACTCCGTAATACATTTGGGATGTGTACCTATAGTTTAAGGCAGAAAAACAGGAACTTTTGAAATTTTAATTTTTTGGACAAAACCCCCGGGGCTTAGAATTTTTTTCATGTGAATGTGAAAAGTTTTTCTGGTCCCATTTAAAAACCATGCACCAGAATCAACTTCTTTCAACTCAGTAATACATTTCGGATGTGTACCTATAGTTTAAGGCAGAAATCAGGAACTTTTGAAATTTTCATTTTTTGGACAAAACCCCCGGGGGTTAGAATTTTTTTCATGTGAATGTGAAAAGTTTTTCTGGTCCCATTTAAAAACCATGCACCAGAATCAACTTATTTCTACTCAGTAATACATTTCGGGTATGAACCTATAGTTTAAAGCAGAAAAACAGGAACTTTTGAAATTTTCATTTTTTGGACAAGACCCCCGGGGGTTAGAATTTTTTTCATGTGAATGTGAAAAGTTTTTCTGGTCCCATTTAAAAACCATGCACCAGAATCAACTTCTTTCTACTCCGTAATACATTTCGGATGTGTACCTATAGTTTAAGGCAGAAAAACAGGAACTTTTGAAATTTTCATTTTTTGGACAAAACCCCCGGGGGTTAGAATTTTTTTCATGTGAATGTGAAAAGTTTTTCTGGTCCCATTTAAAAACCATGCACCAGAATCAACTTCTTTCAACTCAGTAATACATTTCAGATGTGTACCTATAGTTTAAGGCAGAAAAACAGGAACTTTTGAAATTTTCATTTTTTGGACAAAACCCCCGGGGGTTTGAATTTTTTTCATGTGAATGTGAAAAGGTTTTCTGGTCCAATTTAAAAACCATGCACCAGAATCTACTTCTTTCAACTCAGTAATACATTTCGGATGTGTACCTATAGTTTAAGGCAGAAAAACAGGAACTTTTGAAATTTTCATTTTTTGGACAAAACCCCCGGGGCTTAGAATTTTTTTCATGTGAATGTGAAAAGTTTTTCTGGTCCCATTTAAAAACCATGCACCAGAATCAACTTCTTTCAACTCAGTAATACATTTCGGATGTGTACCTATAGTTTAAAGCAGAAAAACAGGAACTTTTGAAATTTTCATTTTTTGGACAAGACCCCCGGGGGTTAGAATTTTTTTCATGTGAATGTGAAAAGTTTTTCTGGTCCCATTTAAAAACCATGCACCAGAATCAACTTCTTTCTACTCCGTAATACATTTCGGATGTGTACCTATAGTTTAAAGCAGAAAAACAGGAACTTTTGAAATTTTCATTTTTTGGACAAAACCCCCGGGGGTTAGAATTTTTTTCATGTGAATGTGAAAAGTTTTTCTGGTCCCATTTAAAAACTATGCACCAGAATCAACTTCTTTCAACTCCGTAATACATTTGGGATGTGTACCTATAGTTTAAGGCAGAAAAACAGGAACTTTTGAAATTTTAATTTTTTGGACAAAACCCCCGGGGCTTAGAATTTTTTTCATGTGAATGTGAAAAGTTTTTCTGGTCCCATTTAAAAACCATGCACCAGAATCAACTTCTTTCAACTCAGTAATACATTTCGGATGTGTACCTATAGTTTAAGGCAGAAATCAGGAACTTTTGAAATTTTCATTTTTTGGACAAAACCCCCGGGGGTTAGAATTTTTTTCATGTGAATGTGAAAAGTTTTTCTGGTCCCATTTAAAAACCATGCACCAGAATCAACTTATTTCTACTCAGTAATACATTTCGGGTATGAACCTATAGTTTAAAGCAGAAAAACAGGAACTTTTGAAATTTTCATTTTTTGGACAAGACCCCCGGGGGTTAGAATTTTTTTCATGTGAATGTGAAAAGTTTTTCTGGTCCCATTTAAAAACCATGCACCAGAATCAACTTCTTTCTACTCCGTAATACATTTCGGATGTGTACCTATAGTTTAAGGCAGAAAAACAGGAACTTTTGAAATTTTCATTTTTTGGACAAAACCCCCGGGGGTTAGAATTTTTTTCATGTGAATGTGAAAAGTTTTTCTGGTCCCATTTAAAAACCATGCACCAGAATCAACTTCTTTCAACTCAGTAATACATTTCAGATGTGTACCTATAGTTTAAGGCAGAAAAACAGGAACTTTTGAAATTTTCATTTTTTGGACAAAACCCCCGGGGGTTTGAATTTTTTTCATGTGAATGTGAAAAGGTTTTCTGGTCCAATTTAAAAACCATGCACCAGAATCTACTTCTTTCAACTCAGTAATACATTTCGGATGTGTACCTATAGTTTAAGGCAGAAAAACAGGAACTTTTGAAATTTTCATTTTTTGGACAAAACCCCCGGGGCTTAGAATTTTTTTCATGTGAATGTGAAAAGTTTTTCTGGTCCCATTTAAAAACCATGCACCAGAATCAACTTCTTTCAACTCAGTAATACATTTCGGATGTGTACCTATAGTTTAAGGCAGAAAAACAGGAACTTTTGAAATTTTCATTTTTTTGGACAAAACCCCCGGGGCTTCGAATTTTTTTCATGTGAATGTGAAAAGTTTTTCTGGTCCCATTTAAAAACCATGCACCAGAATCAACTTCTTTCTACTCAGTAATACATTTCGGATGTGTACCTATAGTTTAAAGCAGAAAAACAGGAACTTTTGAAATTTTCATTTTTTGGACAAGACCCCCGGGGGTTAGAATTTTTTTCATGTGAATGTGAAAAGTTTTTCTGGTCCCATTTAAAAACCATGCACCAGAATCAACTTCTTTCTACTCCGTAATACATTTCGGATGTGTACCTATAGTTTAAAGCAGAAAAACAGGAACTTTTGAAATTTTCATTTTTTGGACAAAACCCCCGGGGGTTAGAATTTTTTTCATGTGAATGTGAAAAGTTTTTCTGGTCCCATTTAAAAACTATGCACCAGAATCAACTTCTTTCAACTCCGTAATACATTTGGGATGTGTACCTATAGTTTAAGGCAGAAAAACAGGAACTTTTGAAATTTTAATTTTTTGGACAAAACCCCCGGGGCTTAGAATTTTTTTCATGTGAATGTGAAAAGTTTTTCTGGTCCCATTTAAAAACCATGCACCAGAATCAACTTCTTTCAACTCAGTAATACATTTCGGATGTGTACCTATAGTTTAAGGCAGAAATCAGGAACTTTTGAAATTTTCATTTTTTGGACAAAACCCCCGGGGGTTAGAATTTTTTTCATGTGAATGTGAAAAGTTTTTCTGGTCCCATTTAAAAACCATGCACCAGAATCAACTTATTTCTACTCAGTAATACATTTCGGGTATGAACCTATAGTTTAAAGCAGAAAAACAGGAACTTTTGAAATTTTCATTTTTTGGACAAGACCCCCGGGGGTTAGAATTTTTTTCATGTGAATGTGAAAAGTTTTTCTGGTCCCATTTAAAAACCATGCACCAGAATCAACTTCTTTCTACTCCGTAATACATTTCGGATGTGTACCTATAGTTTAAGGCAGAAAAACAGGAACTTTTGAAATTTTCATTTTTTGGACAAAACCCCCGGGGGTTAGAATTTTTTTCATGTGAATGTGAAAAGTTTTTCTGGTCCCATTTAAAAACCATGCACCAGAATCAACTTCTTTCAACTCAGTAATACATTTCAGATGTGTACCTATAGTTTAAGGCAGAAAAACAGGAACTTTTGAAATTTTCATTTTTTGGACAAAACCCCCGGGGGTTTGAATTTTTTTCATGTGAATGTGAAAAGGTTTTCTGGTCCAATTTAAAAACCATGCACCAGAATCTACTTCTTTCAACTCAGTAATACATTTCGGATGTGTACCTATAGTTTAAGGCAGAAAAACAGGAACTTTTGAAATTTTCATTTTTTGGACAAAACCCCCGGGGCTTAGAATTTTTTTCATGTGAATGTGAAAAGTTTTTCTGGTCCCATTTAAAAACCATGCACCAGAATCAACTTCTTTCAACTCAGTAATACATTTCGGATGTGTACCTATAGTTTAAGGCAGAAAAACAGGAACTTTTGAAATTTTCATTTTTTTGGACAAAACCCCCGGGGCTTCGAATTTTTTTCATGTGAATGTGAAAAGTTTTTCTGGTCCCATTTAAAAACCATGCACCAGAATCAACTTCTTTCAACTCAGTAATACATTTCGGATGTGTACCTATAGTTTAAAGCAGAAAAACAGGAACTTTTGAAATTTTCATTTTTTGGACAAGACCCCCGGGGGTTAGAATTTTTTTCATGTGAATGTGAAAAGTTTTTCTGGTCCCATTTAAAAACCATGCACCAGAATCAACTTCTTTCTACTCCGTAATACATTTCGGATGTGTACCTATAGTTTAAAGCAGAAAAACAGGAACTTTTGAAATTTTCATTTTTTGGACAAAACCCCCGGGGGTTAGAATTTTTTTCATGTGAATGTGAAAAGTTTTTCTGGTCCCATTTAAAAACTATGCACCAGAATCAACTTCTTTCAACTCCGTAATACATTTGGGATGTGTACCTATAGTTTAAGGCAGAAAAACAGGAACTTTTGAAATTTTAATTTTTTGGACAAAACCCCCGGGGCTTAGAATTTTTTTCATGTGAATGTGAAAAGTTTTTCTGGTCCCATTTAAAAACCATGCACCAGAATCAACTTCTTTCAACTCAGTAATACATTTCGGATGTGTACCTATAGTTTAAGGCAGAAATCAGGAACTTTTGAAATTTTCATTTTTTGGACAAAACCCCCGGGGGTTAGAATTTTTTTCATGTGAATGTGAAAAGTTTTTCTGGTCCCATTTAAAAACCATGCACCAGAATCAACTTATTTCTACTCAGTAATACATTTCGGGTATGAACCTATAGTTTAAAGCAGAAAAACAGGAACTTTTGAAATTTTCATTTTTTGGACAAGACCCCCGGGGGTTAGAATTTTTTTCATGTGAATGTGAAAAGTTTTTCTGGTCCCATTTAAAAACCATGCACCAGAATCAACTTCTTTCTACTCCGTAATACATTTCGGATGTGTACCTATAGTTTAAGGCAGAAAAACAGGAACTTTTGAAATTTTCATTTTTTGGACAAAACCCCCGGGGGTTAGAATTTTTTTCATGTGAATGTGAAAAGTTTTTCTGGTCCCATTTAAAAACCATGCACCAGAATCAACTTCTTTCAACTCAGTAATACATTTCAGATGTGTACCTATAGTTTAAGGCAGAAAAACAGGAACTTTTGAAATTTTCATTTTTTGGACAAAACCCCCGGGGGTTTGAATTTTTTTCATGTGAATGTGAAAAGGTTTTCTGGTCCAATTTAAAAACCATGCACCAGAATCTACTTCTTTCAACTCAGTAATACATTTCGGATGTGTACCTATAGTTTAAGGCAGAAAAACAGGAACTTTTGAAATTTTCATTTTTTGGACAAAACCCCCGGGGCTTAGAATTTTTTTCATGTGAATGTGAAAAGTTTTTCTGGTCCCATTTAAAAACCATGCACCAGAATCAACTTCTTTCAACTCAGTAATACATTTCGGATGTGTACCTATAGTTTAAGGCAGAAAAACAGGAACTTTTGAAATTTTCATTTTTTTGGACAAAACCCCCGGGGCTTCGAATTTTTTTCATGTGAATGTGAAAAGTTTTTCTGGTCCCATTTAAAAACCATGCACCAGAATCAACTTCTTTCTACTCAGTAATACATTTCGGGTATGAACCTATAGTTTAAAGCAGAAAAACAGGAACTTTTGAAATTTTCATTTTTTGGACAAGACCCCCGGGGGTTAGAATTTTTTTCATGTGAATGTGAAAAGTTTTTCTGGTCCCATTTAAAAACCATGCACCAGAATCAACTTCTTTCTACTCCGTAATACATTTCGGATGTGTACCTATAGTTTAAGGCAGAAAAACAGGAACTTTTGAAATTTTCATTTTTTGGACAAAACCCCCGGGGGTTAGAATTTTTTTCATGTGAATGTGAAAAGTTTTTCTGGTCCCATTTAAAAACCATGCACCAGAATCAACTTCTTTCAACTCAGTAATACATTTCAGATGTGTACCTATAGTTTAAGGCAGAAAAACAGGAACTTTTGAAATTTTCATTTTTTGGACAAAACCCCCGGGGGTTTGAATTTTTTTCATGTGAATGTGAAAAGGTTTTCTGGTCCAATTTAAAAACCATGCACCAGAATCTACTTCTTTCAACTCAGTAATACATTTCGGATGTGTACCTATAGTTTAAGGCAGAAAAACAGGAACTTTTGAAATTTTCATTTTTTGGACAAAACCCCCGGGGCTTAGAATTTTTTTCATGTGAATGTGAAAAGTTTTTCTGGTCCCATTTAAAAACCATGCACCAGAATCAACTTCTTTCAACTCAGTAATACATTTCGGATGTGTACCTATAGTTTAAGGCAGAAAAACAGGAACTTTTGAAATTTTCATTTTTTTGGACAAAACCCCCGGGGCTTCGAATTTTTTTCATGTGAATGTGAAAAGTTTTTCTGGTCCCATTTAAAAACCATGCACCAGAATCAACTTCTTTCAACTCAGTAATACATTTCGGATGTGTACCTATAGTTTAAAGCAGAAAAACAGGAACTTTTGAAATTTTCATTTTTTGGACAAGACCCCCGGGGGTTAGAATTTTTTTCATGTGAATGTGAAAAGTTTTTCTGGTCCCATTTAAAAACCATGCACCAGAATCAACTTCTTTCTACTCCGTAATACATTTCGGATGTGTACCTATAGTTTAAAGCAGAAAAACAGGAACTTTTGAAATTTTCATTTTTTGGACAAAACCCCCGGGGGTTAGAATTTTTTTCATGTGAATGTGAAAAGTTTTTCTGGTCCCATTTAAAAACTATGCACCAGAATCAACTTCTTTCAACTCCGTAATACATTTGGGATGTGTACCTATAGTTTAAGGCAGAAAAACAGGAACTTTTGAAATTTTAATTTTTTGGACAAAACCCCCGGGGCTTAGAATTTTTTTCATGTGAATGTGAAAAGTTTTTCTGGTCCCATTTAAAAACCATGCACCAGAATCAACTTCTTTCAACTCAGTAATACATTTCGGATGTGTACCTATAGTTTAAGGCAGAAATCAGGAACTTTTGAAATTTTCATTTTTTGGACAAAACCCCCGGGGGTTAGAATTTTTTTCATGTGAATGTGAAAAGTTTTTCTGGTCCCATTTAAAAACCATGCACCAGAATCAACTTATTTCTACTCAGTAATACATTTCGGGTATGAACCTATAGTTTAAAGCAGAAAAACAGGAACTTTTGAAATTTTCATTTTTTGGACAAGACCCCCGGGGGTTAGAATTTTTTTCATGTGAATGTGAAAAGTTTTTCTGGTCCCATTTAAAAACCATGCACCAGAATCAACTTCTTTCTACTCCGTAATACATTTCGGATGTGTACCTATAGTTTAAGGCAGAAAAACAGGAACTTTTGAAATTTTCATTTTTTGGACAAAACCCCCGGGGGTTAGAATTTTTTTCATGTGAATGTGAAAAGTTTTTCTGGTCCCATTTAAAAACCATGCACCAGAATCAACTTCTTTCAACTCAGTAATACATTTCAGATGTGTACCTATAGTTTAAGGCAGAAAAACAGGAACTTTTGAAATTTTCATTTTTTGGACAAAACCCCCGGGGGTTTGAATTTTTTTCATGTGAATGTGAAAAGGTTTTCTGGTCCAATTTAAAAACCATGCACCAGAATCTACTTCTTTCAACTCAGTAATACATTTCGGATGTGTACCTATAGTTTAAGGCAGAAAAACAGGAACTTTTGAAATTTTCATTTTTTGGACAAAACCCCCGGGGCTTAGAATTTTTTTCATGTGAATGTGAAAAGTTTTTCTGGTCCCATTTAAAAACCATGCACCAGAATCAACTTCTTTCAACTCAGTAATACATTTCGGATGTGTACCTATAGTTTAAGGCAGAAAAACAGGAACTTTTGAAATTTTCATTTTTTTGGACAAAACCCCCGGGGCTTCGAATTTTTTTCATGTGAATGTGAAAAGTTTTTCTGGTCCCATTTAAAAACCATGCACCAGAATCAACTTCTTTCTACTCAGTAATACATTTCGGATGTGTACCTATAGTTTAAAGCAGAAAAACAGGAACTTTTGAAATTTTCATTTTTTGGACAAGACCCCCGGGGGTTAGAATTTTTTTCATGTGAATGTGAAAAGTTTTTCTGGTCCCATTTAAAAACCATGCACCAGAATCAACTTCTTTCTACTCCGTAATACATTTCGGATGTGTACCTATAGTTTAAAGCAGAAAAACAGGAACTTTTGAAATTTTCATTTTTTGGACAAAACCCCCGGGGGTTAGAATTTTTTTCATGTGAATGTGAAAAGTTTTTCTGGTCCCATTTAAAAACTATGCACCAGAATCAACTTCTTTCAACTCCGTAATACATTTGGGATGTGTACCTATAGTTTAAGGCAGAAAAACAGGAACTTTTGAAATTTTAATTTTTTGGACAAAACCCCCGGGGCTTAGAATTTTTTTCATGTGAATGTGAAAAGTTTTTCTGGTCCCATTTAAAAACCATGCACCAGAATCAACTTCTTTCAACTCAGTAATACATTTCGGATGTGTACCTATAGTTTAAGGCAGAAATCAGGAACTTTTGAAATTTTCATTTTTTGGACAAAACCCCCGGGGGTTAGAATTTTTTTCATGTGAATGTGAAAAGTTTTTCTGGTCCCATTTAAAAACCATGCACCAGAATCAACTTATTTCTACTCAGTAATACATTTCGGGTATGAACCTATAGTTTAAAGCAGAAAAACAGGAACTTTTGAAATTTTCATTTTTTGGACAAGACCCCCGGGGGTTAGAATTTTTTTCATGTGAATGTGAAAAGTTTTTCTGGTCCCATTTAAAAACCATGCACCAGAATCAACTTCTTTCTACTCCGTAATACATTTCGGATGTGTACCTATAGTTTAAGGCAGAAAAACAGGAACTTTTGAAATTTTCATTTTTTGGACAAAACCCCCGGGGGTTAGAATTTTTTTCATGTGAATGTGAAAAGTTTTTCTGGTCCCATTTAAAAACATGCACCAGAATCAACTTCTTTCAACTCAGTAATACATTTCAGATGTGTACCTATAGTTTAAGGCAGAAAAACAGGAACTTTTGAAATTTTCATTTTTTGGACAAAACCCCCGGGGGTTTGAATTTTTTTCATGTGAATGTGAAAAGGTTTTCTGGTCCAATTTAAAAACCATGCACCAGAATCTACTTCTTTCAACTCAGTAATACATTTCGGATGTGTACCTATAGTTTAAGGCAGAAAAACAGGAACTTTTGAAATTTTCATTTTTTGGACAAAACCCCCGGGGCTTAGAATTTTTTTCATGTGAATGTGAAAAGTTTTTCTGGTCCCATTTAAAAACCATGCACCAGAATCAACTTCTTTCAACTCAGTAATACATTTCGGATGTGTACCTATAGTTTAAGGCAGAAAAACAGGAACTTTTGAAATTTTCATTTTTTTGGACAAAACCCCCGGGGCTTCGAATTTTTTTCATGTGAATGTGAAAAGTTTTTCTGGTCCCATTTAAAAACCATGCACCAGAATCAACTTCTTTCTACTCAGTAATACATTTCGGATGTGTACCTATAGTTTAAAGCAGAAAAACAGGAACTTTTGAAATTTTCATTTTTTGGACAAGACCCCCGGGGGTTAGAATTTTTTTCATGTGAATGTGAAAAGTTTTTCTGGTCCCATTTAAAAACCATGCACCAGAATCAACTTCTTTCTACTCCGTAATACATTTCGGATGTGTACCTATAGTTTAAAGCAGAAAAACAGGAACTTTTGAAATTTTCATTTTTTGGACAAAACCCCCGGGGGTTAGAATTTTTTTCATGTGAATGTGAAAAGTTTTTCTGGTCCCATTTAAAAACTATGCACCAGAATCAACTTCTTTCAACTCCGTAATACATTTGGGATGTGTACCTATAGTTTAAGGCAGAAAAACAGGAACTTTTGAAATTTTAATTTTTTGGACAAAACCCCCGGGGCTTAGAATTTTTTTCATGTGAATGTGAAAAGTTTTTCTGGTCCCATTTAAAAACCATGCACCAGAATCAACTTCTTTCAACTCAGTAATACATTTCGGATGTGTACCTATAGTTTAAGGCAGAAATCAGGAACTTTTCATTTTTTGGACAAAACCCCCGGGGGTTAGAATTTTTTTCATGTGAATGTGAAAAGTTTTTCTGGTCCCATTTAAAAACCATGCACCAGAATCAACTTATTTCTACTCAGTAATACATTTCGGGTATGAACCTATAGTTTAAAGCAGAAAAACAGGAACTTTTGAAATTTTCATTTTTTGGACAAGACCCCCGGGGGTTAGAATTTTTTTCATGTGAATGTGAAAAGTTTTTCTGGTCCCATTTAAAAACCATGCACCAGAATCAACTTCTTTCTACTCCGTAATACATTTCGGATGTGTACCTATAGTTTAAGGCAGAAAAACAGGAACTTTTGAAATTTTCATTTTTTGGACAAAACCCCCGGGGGTTAGAATTTTTTTCATGTGAATGTGAAAAGTTTTTCTGGTCCCATTTAAAAACCATGCACCAGAATCAACTTCTTTCAACTCAGTAATACATTTCAGATGTGTACCTATAGTTTAAGGCAGAAAAACAGGAACTTTTGAAATTTTCATTTTTTGGACAAAACCCCCGGGGGTTTGAATTTTTTTCATGTGAATGTGAAAAGGTTTTCTGGTCCAATTTAAAAACCATGCACCAGAATCTACTTCTTTCAACTCAGTAATACATTTCGGATGTGTACCTATAGTTTAAGGCAGAAAAACAGGAACTTTTGAAATTTTCATTTTTTGGACAAAACCCCCGGGGCTTAGAATTTTTTTCATGTGAATGTGAAAAGTTTTTCTGGTCCCATTTAAAAACCATGCACCAGAATCAACTTCTTTCAACTCAGTAATACATTTCGGATGTGTACCTATAGTTTAAGGCAGAAAAACAGGAACTTTTGAAATTTTCATTTTTTTGGACAAAACCCCCGGGGCTTCGAATTTTTTTCATGTGAATGTGAAAAGTTTTTCTGGTCCCATTTAAAAACCATGCACCAGAATCAACTTCTTTCTACTCAGTAATACATTTCGGATGTGTACCTATAGTTTAAAGCAGAAAAACAGGAACTTTTGAAATTTTCATTTTTTGGACAAGACCCCCGGGGGTTAGAATTTTTTTCATGTGAATGTGAAAAGTTTTTCTGGTCCCATTTAAAAACCATGCACCAGAATCAACTTCTTTCTACTCCGTAATACATTTCGGATGTGTACCTATAGTTTAAAGCAGAAAAACAGGAACTTTTGAAATTTTCATTTTTTGGACAAAACCCCCGGGGGTTAGAATTTTTTTCATGTGAATGTGAAAAGTTTTTCTGGTCCCATTTAAAAACTATGCACCAGAATCAACTTCTTTCAACTCCGTAATACATTTGGGATGTGTACCTATAGTTTAAGGCAGAAAAACAGGAACTTTTGAAATTTTAATTTTTTGGACAAAACCCCCGGGGCTTAGAATTTTTTTCATGTGAATGTGAAAAGTTTTTCTGGTCCCATTTAAAAACCATGCACCAGAATCAACTTCTTTCAACTCAGTAATACATTTCGGATGTGTACCTATAGTTTAAGGCAGAAATCAGGAACTTTTGAAATTTTCATTTTTTGGACAAAACCCCCGGGGGTTAGAATTTTTTTCATGTGAATGTGAAAAGTTTTTCTGGTCCCATTTAAAAACCATGCACCAGAATCAACTTATTTCTACTCAGTAATACATTTCGGGTATGAACCTATAGTTTAAAGCAGAAAAACAGGAACTTTTGAAATTTTCATTTTTTGGACAAGACCCCCGGGGGTTAGAATTTTTTTCATGTGAATGTGAAAAGTTTTTCTGGTCCCATTTAAAAACCATGCACCAGAATCAACTTCTTTCTACTCCGTAATACATTTCGGATGTGTACCTATAGTTTAAGGCAGAAAAACAGGAACTTTTGAAATTTTCATTTTTTGGACAAAACCCCCGGGGGTTAGAATTTTTTTCATGTGAATGTGAAAAGTTTTTCTGGTCCCATTTAAAAACCATGCACCAGAATCAACTTCTTTCAACTCAGTAATACATTTCAGATGTGTACCTATAGTTTAAGGCAGAAAAACAGGAACTTTTGAAATTTTCATTTTTTGGACAAAACCCCCGGGGGTTTGAATTTTTTTCATGTGAATGTGAAAAGGTTTTCTGGTCCAATTTAAAAACCATGCACCAGAATCTACTTCTTTCAACTCAGTAATACATTTCGGATGTGTACCTATAGTTTAAGGCAGAAAAACAGGAACTTTTGAAATTTTCATTTTTTGGACAAAACCCCCGGGGCTTAGAATTTTTTTCATGTGAATGTGAAAAGTTTTTCTGGTCCCATTTAAAAACCATGCACCAGAATCAACTTCTTTCAACTCAGTAATACATTTCGGATGTGTACCTATAGTTTAAGGCAGAAAAACAGGAACTTTTGAAATTTTCATTTTTTTGGACAAAACCCCCGGGGCTTCGAATTTTTTTCATGTGAATGTGAAAAGTTTTTCTGGTCCCATTTAAAAACCATGCACCAGAATCAACTTCTTTCTACTCAGTAATACATTTCGGATGTGTACCTATAGTTTAAAGCAGAAAAACAGGAACTTTTGAAATTTTCATTTTTTGGACAAGACCCCCGGGGGTTAGAATTTTTTTCATGTGAATGTGAAAAGTTTTTCTGGTCCCATTTAAAAACCATGCACCAGAATCAACTTCTTTCTACTCCGTAATACATTTCGGATGTGTACCTATAGTTTAAAGCAGAAAAACAGGAACTTTTGAAATTTTCATTTTTTGGACAAAACCCCCGGGGGTTAGAATTTTTTTCATGTGAATGTGAAAAGTTTTTCTGGTCCCATTTAAAAACTATGCACCAGAATCAACTTCTTTCAACTCCGTAATACATTTGGGATGTGTACCTATAGTTTAAGGCAGAAAAACAGGAACTTTTGAAATTTTAATTTTTTGGACAAAACCCCCGGGGCTTAGAATTTTTTTCATGTGAATGTGAAAAGTTTTTCTGGTCCCATTTAAAAACCATGCACCAGAATCAACTTCTTTCAACTCAGTAATACATTTCGGATGTGTACCTATAGTTTAAGGCAGAAATCAGGAACTTTTGAAATTTTCATTTTTTGGACAAAACCCCCGGGGGTTAGAATTTTTTTCATGTGAATGTGAAAAGTTTTTCTGGTCCCATTTAAAAACCATGCACCAGAATCAACTTATTTCTACTCAGTAATACATTTCGGGTATGAACCTATAGTTTAAAGCAGAAAAACAGGAACTTTTGAAATTTTCATTTTTTGGACAAGACCCCCGGGGGTTAGAATTTTTTTCATGTGAATGTGAAAAGTTTTTCTGGTCCCATTTAAAAACCATGCACCAGAATCAACTTCTTTCTACTCCGTAATACATTTCGGATGTGTACCTATAGTTTAAGGCAGAAAAACAGGAACTTTTGAAATTTTCATTTTTTGGACAAAACCCCCGGGGGTTAGAATTTTTTTCATGTGAATGTGAAAAGTTTTTCTGGTCCCATTTAAAAACCATGCACCAGAATCAACTTCTTTCAACTCAGTAATACATTTCAGATGTGTACCTATAGTTTAAGGCAGAAAAACAGGAACTTTTGAAATTTTCATTTTTTGGACAAAACCCCCGGGGGTTTGAATTTTTTTCATGTGAATGTGAAAAGGTTTTCTGGTCCAATTTAAAAACCATGCACCAGAATCTACTTCTTTCAACTCAGTAATACATTTCGGATGTGTACCTATAGTTTAAGGCAGAAAAACAGGAACTTTTGAAATTTTCATTTTTTGGACAAAACCCCCGGGGCTTAGAATTTTTTTCATGTGAATGTGAAAAGTTTTTCTGGTCCCATTTAAAAACCATGCACCAGAATCAACTTCTTTCAACTCAGTAATACATTTCGGATGTGTACCTATAGTTTAAGGCAGAAAAACAGGAACTTTTGAAATTTTCATTTTTTTGGACAAAACCCCCGGGGCTTCGAATTTTTTTCATGTGAATGTGAAAAGTTTTTCTGGTCCCATTTAAAAACCATGCACCAGAATCAACTTCTTTCTACTCAGTAATACATTTCGGATGTGTACCTATAGTTTAAAGCAGAAAAACAGGAACTTTTGAAATTTTCATTTTTTGGACAAGACCCCCGGGGGTTAGAATTTTTTTCATGTGAATGTGAAAAGTTTTTCTGGTCCCATTTAAAAACCATGCACCAGAATCAACTTCTTTCTACTCCGTAATACATTTCGGATGTGTACCTATAGTTTAAAGCAGAAAAACAGGAACTTTTGAAATTTTCATTTTTTGGACAAAACCCCCGGGGGTTAGAATTTTTTTCATGTGAATGTGAAAAGTTTTTCTGGTCCCATTTAAAAACTATGCACCAGAATCAACTTCTTTCAACTCCGTAATACATTTGGGATGTGTACCTATAGTTTAAGGCAGAAAAACAGGAACTTTTGAAATTTTAATTTTTTGGACAAAACCCCCGGGGCTTAGAATTTTTTTCATGTGAATGTGAAAAGTTTTTCTGGTCCCATTTAAAAACCATGCACCAGAATCAACTTCTTTCAACTCAGTAATACATTTCGGATGTGTACCTATAGTTTAAGGCAGAAATCAGGAACTTTTGAAATTTTAATTTTTTGGACAAAACCCCCGGGGGTTAGAATTTTTTTCATGTGAATGTGAAAAGTTTTTCTGGTCCCATTTAAAAACCATGCACCAGAATCAACTTATTTCTACTCAGTAATACATTTCGGGTATGAACCTATAGTTTAAAGCAGAAAAACAGGAACTTTTGAAATTTTCATTTTTTGGACAAGACCCCCGGGGGTTAGAATTTTTTTCATGTGAATGTGAAAAGTTTTTCTGGTCCCATTTAAAAACCATGCACCAGAATCAACTTCTTTCTACTCCGTAATACATTTCGGATGTGTACCTATAGTTTAAGGCAGAAAAACAGGAACTTTTGAAATTTTCATTTTTTGGACAAAACCCCCGGGGGTTAGAATTTTTTTCATGTGAATGTGAAAAGTTTTTCTGGTCCCATTTAAAAACCATGCACCAGAATCAACTTCTTTCAAATCAGTAATACATTTCAGATGTGTACCTATAGTTTAAGGCAGAAAAACAGGAACTTTTGAAATTTTCATTTTTTGGACAAAACCCCCGGGGGTTTGAATTTTTTTCATGTGAATGTGAAAAGGTTTTCTGGTCCAATTTAAAAACCATGCACCAGAATCTACTTCTTTCAACTCAGTAATACATTTCGGATGTGTACCTATAGTTTAAGGCAGAAAAACAGGAACTTTTGAAATTTTCATTTTTTGGACAAAACCCCCGGGGCTTAGAATTTTTTTCATGTGAATGTGAAAAGTTTTTCTGGTCCCATTTAAAAACCATGCACCAGAATCAACTTCTTTCAACTCAGTAATACATTTCGGATGTGTACCTATAGTTTAAGGCAGAAAAACAGGAACTTTTGAAATTTTCATTTTTTGGACAAAACCCCCGGGGCTTCGAATTTTTTTCATGTGAATGTGAAAAGTTTTTCTGGTCCCATTTAAAAACCATGCACCAGAATCAACTTCTTTCTACTCAGTAATACATTTCGGATGTGTACCTATAGTTTAAAGCAGAAAAACAGGAACTTTTGAAATTTTCATTTTTTGGACAAGACCCCCGGGGGTTAGAATTTTTTTCATGTGAATGTGAAAAGTTTTTCTGGTCCCATTTAAAAACCATGCACCAGAATCAACTTCTTTCTACTCCGTAATACATTTCGGATGTGTACCTATAGTTTAAAGCAGAAAAACAGGAACTTTTGAAATTTTCATTTTTTGGACAAAACCCCCGGGGGTTAGAATTTTTTTCATGTGAATGTGAAAAGTTTTTCTGGTCCCATTTAAAAACTATGCACCAGAATCAACTTCTTTCAACTCCGTAATACATTTGGGATGTGTACCTATAGTTTAAGGCAGAAAAACAGGAACTTTTGAAATTTTAATTTTTTGGACAAAACCCCCGGGGCTTAGAATTTTTTTCATGTGAATGTGAAAAGTTTTTCTGGTCCCATTTAAAAACCATGCACCAGAATCAACTTCTTTCAACTCAGTAATACATTTCGGATGTGTACCTATAGTTTAAGGCAGAAATCAGGAACTTTTGAAATTTTCATTTTTTGGACAAAACCCCCGGGGGTTAGAATTTTTTTCATGTGAATGTGAAAAGTTTTTCTGGTCCCATTTAAAAACCATGCACCAGAATCAACTTATTTCTACTCAGTAATACATTTCGGGTATGAACCTATAGTTTAAAGCAGAAAAACAGGAACTTTTGAAATTTTCATTTTTTGGACAAGACCCCCGGGGGTTAGAATTTTTTTCATGTGAATGTGAAAAGTTTTTCTGGTCCCATTTAAAAACCATGCACCAGAATCAACTTCTTTCTACTCCGTAATACATTTCGGATGTGTACCTATAGTTTAAGGCAGAAAAACAGGAACTTTTGAAATTTTCATTTTTTGGACAAAACCCCCGGGGGTTAGAATTTTTTTCATGTGAATGTGAAAAGTTTTTCTGGTCCCATTTAAAAACCATGCACCAGAATCAACTTCTTTCAACTCAGTAATACATTTCAGATGTGTACCTATAGTTTAAGGCAGAAAAACAGGAACTTTTGAAATTTTCATTTTTTGGACAAAACCCCCGGGGGTTTGAATTTTTTTCATGTGAATGTGAAAAGGTTTTCTGGTCCAATTTAAAAACCATGCACCAGAATCTACTTCTTTCAACTCAGTAATACATTTCGGATGTGTACCTATAGTTTAAGGCAGAAAAACAGGAACTTTTGAAATTTTCATTTTTTGGACAAAACCCCCGGGGCTTAGAATTTTTTTCATGTGAATGTGAAAAGTTTTTCTGGTCCCATTTAAAAACCATGCACCAGAATCAACTTCTTTCAACTCAGTAATACATTTCGGATGTGTACCTATAGTTTAAGGCAGAAAAACAGGAACTTTTGAAATTTTCATTTTTTTGGACAAAACCCCCGGGGCTTCGAATTTTTTTCATGTGAATGTGAAAAGTTTTTCTGGTCCCATTTAAAAACCATGCACCAGAATCAACTTCTTTCTACTCAGTAATACATTTCGGATGTGTACCTATAGTTTAAAGCAGAAAAACAGGAACTTTTGAAATTTTCATTTTTTGGACAAGACCCCCGGGGGTTAGAATTTTTTTCATGTGAATGTGAAAAGTTTTTCTGGTCCCATTTAAAAACCATGCACCAGAATCAACTTCTTTCTACTCCGTAATACATTTCGGATGTGTACCTATAGTTTAAAGCAGAAAAACAGGAACTTTTGAAATTTTCATTTTTTGGACAAAACCCCCGGGGGTTAGAATTTTTTTCATGTGAATGTGAAAAGTTTTTCTGGTCCCATTTAAAAACTATGCACCAGAATCAACTTCTTTCAACTCCGTAATACATTTGGGATGTGTACCTATAGTTTAAGGCAGAAAAACAGGAACTTTTGAAATTTTAATTTTTTGGACAAAACCCCCGGGGCTTAGAATTTTTTTCATGTGAATGTGAAAAGTTTTTCTGGTCCCATTTAAAAACCATGCACCAGAATCAACTTCTTTCAACTCAGTAATACATTTCGGATGTGTACCTATAGTTTAAGGCAGAAATCAGGAACTTTTGAAATTTTCATTTTTTGGACAAAACCCCCGGGGGTTAGAATTTTTTTCATGTGAATGTGAAAAGTTTTTCTGGTCCCATTTAAAAACCATGCACCAGAATCAACTTATTTCTACTCAGTAATACATTTCGGGTATGAACCTATAGTTTAAAGCAGAAAAACAGGAACTTTTGAAATTTTCATTTTTTGGACAAGACCCCCGGGGGTTAGAATTTTTTTCATGTGAATGTGAAAAGTTTTTCTGGTCCCATTTAAAAACCATGCACCAGAATCAACTTCTTTCTACTCCGTAATACATTTCGGATGTGTACCTATAGTTTAAGGCAGAAAAACAGGAACTTTTGAAATTTTCATTTTTTGGACAAAACCCCCGGGGGTTAGAATTTTTTTCATGTGAATGTGAAAAGTTTTTCTGGTCCCATTTAAAAACCATGCACCAGAATCAACTTCTTTCAACTCAGTAATACATTTCAGATGTGTACCTATAGTTTAAGGCAGAAAAACAGGAACTTTTGAAATTTTCATTTTTTGGACAAAACCCCCGGGGGTTTGAATTTTTTTCATGTGAATGTGAAAAGGTTTTCTGGTCCAATTTAAAAACCATGCACCAGAATCTACTTCTTTCAACTCAGTAATACATTTCGGATGTGTACCTATAGTTTAAGGCAGAAAAACAGGAACTTTTGAAATTTTCATTTTTTGGACAAAACCCCCGGGGCTTAGAATTTTTTTCATGTGAATGTGAAAAGTTTTTCTGGTCCCATTTAAAAACCATGCACCAGAATCAACTTCTTTCAACTCAGTAATACATTTCGGATGTGTACCTATAGTTTAAGGCAGAAAAACAGGAACTTTTGAAATTTTCATTTTTTTGGACAAAACCCCCGGGGCTTCGAATTTTTTTCATGTGAATGTGAAAAGTTTTTCTGGTCCCATTTAAAAACCATGCACCAGAATCAACTTCTTTCTACTCAGTAATACATTTCGGATGTGTACCTATAGTTTAAAGCAGAAAAACAGGAACTTTTGAAATTTTCATTTTTTGGACAAGACCCCTGGGGGTTAGAATTTTTTTCATGTGAATGTGAAAAGTTTTTCTGGTCCCATTTAAAAACCATGCACCAGAATCAACTTCTTTCTACTCCGTAATACATTTCGGATGTGTACCTATAGTTTAAAGCAGAAAAACAGGAACTTTTGAAATTTTCATTTTTTGGACAAAACCCCCGGGGGTTAGAATTTTTTTCATGTGAATGTGAAAAGTTTTTCTGGTCCCATTTAAAAACTATGCACCAGAATCAACTTCTTTCAACTCCGTAATACATTTGGGATGTGTACCTATAGTTTAAGGCAGAAAAACAGGAACTTTTGAAATTTTAATTTTTTGGACAAAACCCCCGGGGCTTAGAATTTTTTTCATGTGAATGTGAAAAGTTTTTCTGGTCCCATTTAAAAACCATGCACCAGAATCAACTTCTTTCAACTCAGTAATACATTTCGGATGTGTACCTATAGTTTAAGGCAGAAATCAGGAACTTTTGAAATTTTCATTTTTTGGACAAAACCCCCGGGGGTTAGAATTTTTTTCATGTGAATGTGAAAAGTTTTTCTGGTCCCATTTAAAAACCATGCACCAGAATCAACTTATTTCTACTCAGTAATACATTTCGGGTATGAACCTATAGTTTAAAGCAGAAAAACAGGAACTTTTGAAATTTTCATTTTTTGGACAAGACCCCCGGGGGTTAGAATTTTTTTCATGTGAATGTGAAAAGTTTTTCTGGTCCCATTTAAAAACCATGCACCAGAATCAACTTCTTTCTACTCCTTAATACATTTCGGATGTGTACCTATAGTTTAAGGCAGAAAAACAGGAACTTTTGAAATTTTCATTTTTTGGACAAAACCCCCGGGGGTTAGAATTTTTTTCATGTGAATGTGAAAAGTTTTTCTGGTCCCATTTAAAAACCATGCACCAGAATCAACTTCTTTCAACTCAGTAATACATTTCAGATGTGTACCTATAGTTTAAGGCAGAAAAACAGGAACTTTTGAAATTTTCATTTTTTGGACAAAACCCCCGGGGGTTTGAATTTTTTTCATGTGAATGTGAAAAGGTTTTCTGGTCCAATTTAAAAACCATGCACCAGAATCTACTTCTTTCAACTCAGTAATACATTTCGGATGTGTACCTATAGTTTAAGGCAGAAAAACAGGAACTTTTGAAATTTTCATTTTTTGGACAAAACCCCCGGGGCTTAGAATTTTTTTCATGTGAATGTGAAAAGTTTTTCTGGTCCCATTTAAAAACCATGCACCAGAATCAACTTCTTTCAACTCAGTAATACATTTCGGATGTGTACCTATAGTTTAAGGCAGAAAAACAGGAACTTTTGAAATTTTCATTTTTTTGGACAAAACCCCCGGGGCTTCGAATTTTTTTCATGTGAATGTGAAAAGTTTTTCTGGTCCCATTTAAAAACCATGCACCAGAATCAACTTCTTTCTACTCAGTAATACATTTCGGATGTGTACCTATAGTTTAAAGCAGAAAAACAGGAACTTTTGAAATTTTCATTTTTTGGACAAGACCCCCGGGGGTTAGAATTTTTTTCATGTGAATGTGAAAAGTTTTTCTGGTCCCATTTAAAAACCATGCACCAGAATCAACTTCTTTCTACTCCGTAATACATTTCGGATGTGTACCTATAGTTTAAAGCAGAAAAACAGGAACTTTTGAAATTTTCATTTTTTGGACAAAACCCCCGGGGGTTAGAATTTTTTTCATGTGAATGTGAAAAGTTTTTCTGGTCCCATTTAAAAACTATGCACCAGAATCAACTTCTTTCAACTCCGTAATACATTTGGGATGTGTACCTATAGTTTAAGGCAGAAAAACAGGAACTTTTGAAATTTTAATTTTTTGGACAAAACCCCCGGGGCTTAGAATTTTTTTCATGTGAATGTGAAAAGTTTTTCTGGTCCCATTTAAAAACCATGCACCAGAATCAACTTCTTTCAACTCAGTAATACATTTCGGATGTGTACCTATAGTTTAAGGCAGAAATCAGGAACTTTTGAAATTTTCATTTTTTGGACAAAACCCCCGGGGGTTAGAATTTTTTTCATGTGAATGTGAAAAGTTTTTCTGGTCCCATTTAAAAACCATGCACCAGAATCAACTTATTTCTACTCAGTAATACATTTCGGGTATGAACCTATAGTTTAAAGCAGAAAAACAGGAACTTTTGAAATTTTCATTTTTTGGACAAGACCCCCGGGGGTTAGAATTTTTTTCATGTGAATGTGAAAAGTTTTTCTGGTCCCATTTAAAAACCATGCACCAGAATCAACTTCTTTCTACTCCGTAATACATTTCGGATGTGTACCTATAGTTTAAGGCAGAAAAACAGGAACTTTTGAAATTTTCATTTTTTGGACAAAACCCCCGGGGGTTAGAATTTTTTTCATGTGAATGTGAAAAGTTTTTCTGGTCCCATTTAAAAACCATGCACCAGAATCAACTTCTTTCAACTCAGTAATACATTTCAGATGTGTACCTATAGTTTAAGGCAGAAAAACAGGAACTTTTGAAATTTTCATTTTTTGGACAAAACCCCCGGGGGTTTGAATTTTTTTCATGTGAATGTGAAAAGGTTTTCTGGTCCAATTTAAAAACCATGCACCAGAATCTACTTCTTTCAACTCAGTAATACATTTCGGATGTGTACCTATAGTTTAAGGCAGAAAAACAGGAACTTTTGAAATTTTCATTTTTTGGACAAAACCCCCGGGGCTTAGAATTTTTTTCATGTGAATGTGAAAAGTTTTTCTGGTCCCATTTAAAAACCATGCACCAGAATCAACTTCTTTCAACTCAGTAATACATTTCGGATGTGTACCTATAGTTTAAGGCAGAAAAACAGGAACTTTTGAAATTTTCATTTTTTTGGACAAAACCCCCGGGGCTTCGAATTTTTTTCATGTGAATGTGAAAAGTTTTTCTGGTCCCATTTAAAAACCATGCACCAGAATCAACTTCTTTCTACTCAGTAATACATTTCGGATGTGTACCTATAGTTTAAAGCAGAAAAACAGGAACTTTTGAAATTTTCATTTTTTGGACAAGACCCCCGGGGGTTAGAATTTTTTTCATGTGAATGTGAAAAGTTTTTCTGGTCCCATTTAAAAACCATGCACCAGAATCAACTTCTTTCTACTCCGTAATACATTTCGGATGTGTACCTATAGTTTAAAGCAGAAAAACAGGAACTTTTGAAATTTTCATTTTTTGGACAAAACCCCCGGGGGTTAGAATTTTTTTCATGTGAATGTGAAAAGTTTTTCTGGTCCCATTTAAAAACTATGCACCAGAATCAACTTCTTTCAACTCCGTAATACATTTGGGATGTGTACCTATAGTTTAAGGCAGAAAAACAGGAACTTTTGAAATTTTAATTTTTTGAACAAAACCCCCGGGGCTTAGAATTTTTTTCATGTGAATGTGAAAAGTTTTTCTGGTCCCATTTAAAAACCATGCACCAGAATCAACTTCTTTCAACTCAGTAATACATTTCGGATGTGTACCTATAGTTTAAGGCAGAAATCAGGAACTTTTGAAATTTTCATTTTTTGGACAAAACCCCCGGGGGTTAGAATTTTTTTCATGTGAATGTGAAAAGTTTTTCTGGTCCCATTTAAAAACCATGCACCAGAATCAACTTATTTCTACTCAGTAATACATTTCGGGTATGAACCTATAGTTTAAAGCAGAAAAACAGGAACTTTTGAAATTTTCATTTTTTGGACAAGACCCCCGGGGGTTAGAATTTTTTTCATGTGAATGTGAAAAGTTTTTCTGGTCCCATTTAAAAACCATGCACCAGAATCAACTTCTTTCTACTCCGTAATACATTTCGGATGTGTACCTATAGTTTAAGGCAGAAAAACAGGAACTTTTGAAATTTTCATTTTTTGGACAAAACCCCCGGGGGTTAGAATTTTTTTCATGTGAATGTGAAAAGTTTTTCTGGTCCCATTTAAAAACCATGCACCAGAATCAACTTCTTTCAACTCAGTAATACATTTCAGATGTGTACCTATAGTTTAAGGCAGAAAAACAGGAACTTTTGAAATTTTCATTTTTTGGACAAAACCCCCGGGGCTTAGAATTTTTTTCATGTGAATGTGAAAAGTTTTTCTGGTCCCATTTAAAAACCATGCACCAGAATCAACTTCTTTCAACTCAGTAATACATTTCGGATGTGTACCTATAGTTTAAGGCAGAAAAACAGGAACTTTTGAAATTTTCATTTTTTTGGACAAAACCCCCGGGGCTTCGAATTTTTTTCATGTGAATGTGAAAAGTTTTTCTGGTCCCATTTAAAAACCATGCACCAGAATCAACTTCTTTCTACTCAGTAATACATTTCGGATGTGTACCTATAGTTTAAAGCAGAAAAACAGGAACTTTTGAAATTTTCATTTTTTGGACAAGACCCCCGGGGGTTAGAATTTTTTTCATGTGAATGTGAAAAGTTTTTCTGGTCCCATTTAAAAACCATGCACCAGAATCAACTTCTTTCTACTCCGTAATACATTTCGGATGTGTACCTATAGTTTAAAGCAGAAAAACAGGAACTTTTGAAATTTTCATTTTTTGGACAAAACCCCCGGGGGTTAGAATTTTTTTCATGTGAATGTGAAAAGTTTTTCTGGTCCCATTTAAAAACTATGCACCAGAATCAACTTCTTTCAACTCCGTAATACATTTGGGATGTGTACCTATAGTTTAAGGCAGAAAAACAGGAACTTTTGAAATTTTAATTTTTTGGACAAAACCCCCGGGGCTTAGAATTTTTTTCATGTGAATGTGAAAAGTTTTTCTGGTCCCATTTAAAAACCATGCACCAGAATCAACTTCTTTCAACTCAGTAATACATTTCGGATGTGTACCTATAGTTTAAGGCAGAAATCAGGAACTTTTGAAATTTTCATTTTTTGGACAAAACCCCCGGGGGTTAGAATTTTTTTCATGTGAATGTGAAAAGTTTTTCTGGTCCCATTTAAAAACCATGCACCAGAATCAACTTATTTCTACTCAGTAATACATTTCGGGTATGAACCTATAGTTTAAAGCAGAAAAACAGGAACTTTTGAAATTTTCATTTTTTGGACAAGACCCCCGGGGGTTAGAATTTTTTTCATGTGAATGTGAAAAGTTTTTCTGGTCCCATTTAAAAACCATGCACCAGAATCAACTTCTTTCTACTCCGTAATACATTTCGGATGTGTACCTATAGTTTAAGGCAGAAAAACAGGAACTTTTGAAATTTTCATTTTTTGGACAAAACCCCCGGGGGTTAGAATTTTTTTCATGTGAATGTGAAAAGTTTTTCTGGTCCCATTTAAAAACCATGCACCAGAATCAACTTCTTTCAACTCAGTAATACATTTCAGATGTGTACCTATAGTTTAAGGCAGAAAAACAGGAACTTTTGAAATTTTCATTTTTTGGACAAAACCCCCGGGGGTTTGAATTTTTTTCATGTGAATGTGAAAAGGTTTTCTGGTCCAATTTAAAAACCATGCACCAGAATCTACTTCTTTCAACTCAGTAATACATTTCGGATGTGTACCTATAGTTTAAGGCAGAAAAACAGGAACTTTTGAAATTTTCATTTTTTGGACAAAACCCCCGGGGCTTAGAATTTTTTTCATGTGAATGTGAAAAGTTTTTCTGGTCCCATTTAAAAACCATGCACCAGAATCAACTTCTTTCAACTCAGTAATACATTTCGGATGTGTACCTATAGTTTAAGGCAGAAAAACAGGAACTTTTGAAATTTTCATTTTTTTGGACAAAACCCCCGGGGCTTCGAATTTTTTTCATGTGAATGTGAAAAGTTTTTCTGGTCCCATTTAAAAACCATGCACCAGAATCAACTTCTTTCTACTCAGTAATACATTTCGGATGTGTACCTATAGTTTAAAGCAGAAAAACAGGAACTTTTGAAATTTTCATTTTTTGGACAAGACCCCCGGGGGTTAGAATTTTTTTCATGTGAATGTGAAAAGTTTTTCTGGTCCCATTTAAAAACCATGCACCAGAATCAACTTCTTTCTACTCCGTAATACATTTCGGATGTGTACCTATAGTTTAAAGCAGAAAAACAGGAACTTTTGAAATTTTCATTTTTTGGACAAAACCCCCGGGGGTTAGAATTTTTTTCATGTGAATGTGAAAAGTTTTTCTGGTCCCATTTAAAAACTATGCACCAGAATCAACTTCTTTCAACTCCGTAATACATTTGGGATGTGTACCTATAGTTTAAGGCAGAAAAACAGGAACTTTTGAAATTTTAATTTTTTGGACAAAACCCCCGGGGCTTAGAATTTTTTTCATGTGAATGTGAAAAGTTTTTCTGGTCCCATTTAAAAACCATGCACCAGAATCAACTTCTTTCAACTCAGTAATACATTTCGGATGTGTACCTATAGTTTAAGGCAGAAATCAGGAACTTTTGAAATTTTCATTTTTTGGACAAAACCCCCGGGGGTTAGAATTTTTTTCATGTGAATGTGAAAAGTTTTTCTGGTCCCATTTAAAAACCATGCACCAGAATCAACTTATTTCTACTCAGTAATACATTTCGGGTATGAACCTATAGTTTAAAGCAGAAAAACAGGAACTTTTGAAATTTTCATTTTTTGGACAAGACCCCCGGGGGTTAGAATTTTTTTCATGTGAATGTGAAAAGTTTTTCTGGTCCCATTTAAAAACCATGCACCAGAATCAACTTCTTTCTACTCCGTAATACATTTCGGATGTGTACCTATAGTTTAAGGCAGAAAAACAGGAACTTTTGAAATTTTCATTTTTTGGACAAAACCCCCGGGGGTTAGAATTTTTTTCATGTGAATGTGAAAAGTTTTTCTGGTCCCATTTAAAAACCATGCACCAGAATCAACTTCTTTCAACTCAGTAATACATTTCAGATGTGTACCTATAGTTTAAGGCAGAAAAACAGGAACTTTTGAAATTTTCATTTTTTGGACAAAACCCCCGGGGGTTTGAATTTTTTTCATGTGAATGTGAAAAGGTTTTCTGGTCCAATTTAAAAACCATGCACCAGAATCTACTTCTTTCAACTCAGTAATACATTTCGGATGTGTACCTATAGTTTAAGGCAGAAAAACAGGAACTTTTGAAATTTTCATTTTTTGGACAAAACCCCCGGGGGTTTGAATTTTTTTCATGTGAATGTGAAAAGGTTTTCTGGTCCAATTTAAAAACCATGCACCAGAATCTACTTCTTTCAACTCAGTAATACATTTCGGATGTGTACCTATAGTTTAAGGCAGAAAAACAGGAACTTTTTAAATTTTCATTTTTTTGGACAAAACCCCCGGGGCTTCGAATTTTTTTCATGTGAATGTGAAAAGTTTTTCTGGTCCCATTTAAAAACCATGCACCAGAATCAACTTCTTTCTACTCAGTAATACATTTCGGATGTGTACCTATAGTTTAAAGCAGAAAAACAGGAACTTTTGAAATTTTCATTTTTTGGACAAGACCCCCGGGGGTTAGAATTTTTTTCATGTGAATGTGAAAAGTTTTTCTGGTCCCATTTAAAAACCATGCACCAGAATCAACTTCTTTCTACTCCGTAATACATTTCGGATGTGTACCTATAGTTTAAAGCAGAAAAACAGGAACTTTTGAAATTTTCATTTTTTGGACAAAACCCCCGGGGGTTAGAATTTTTTTCATGTGAATGTGAAAAGTTTTTCTGGTCCCATTTAAAAACTATGCACCAGAATCAACTTCTTTCAACTCCGTAATACATTTGGGATGTGTACCTATAGTTTAAGGCAGAAAAACAGGAACTTTTGAAATTTTAATTTTTTGGACAAAACCCCCGGGGCTTAGAATTTTTTTCATGTGAATGTGAAAAGTTTTTCTGGTCCCATTTAAAAACCATGCACCAGAATCAACTTCTTTCAACTCAGTAATACATTTCGGATGTGTACCTATAGTTTAAGGCAGAAATCAGGAACTTTTGAAATTTTCATTTTTTGGACAAAACCCCCGGGGGTTAGAATTTTTTTCATGTGAATGTGAAAAGTTTTTCTGGTCAACTTCTTTCAACTCAGTAATACATTTCGGATGTGTACCTATAGTTTAAGGCAGAAATCAGGAACTTTTGAAATTTTCATTTTTTGGACAAAACCCCCGGGGGTTAGAATTTTTTTCATGTGAATGTGAAAAGTTTTTCTGGTCCCATTTAAAAACCATGCACCAGAATCAACTTATTTCTACTCAGTAATACATTTCGGGTATGAACCTATAGTTTAAAGCAGAAAAACAGGAACTTTTGAAATTTTCATTTTTTGGACAAGACCCCCGGGGGTTAGAATTTTTTTCATGTGAATGTGAAAAGTTTTTCTGGTCCCATTTAAAAACCATGCACCAGAATCAACTTCTTTCTACTCCGTAATACATTTCGGATGTGTACCTATAGTTTAAGGCAGAAAAACAGGAACTTTTGAAATTTTCATTTTTTGGACAAAACCCCCGGGGGTTAGAATTTTTTTCATGTGAATGTGAAAAGTTTTTCTGGTCCCATTTAAAAACCATGCACCAGAATCAACTTCTTTCAACTCAGTAATACATTTCAGATGTGTACCTATAGTTTAAGGCAGAAAAACAGGAACTTTTGAAATTTTCATTTTTTGGACAAAACCCCCGGGGGTTTGAATTTTTTTCATGTGAATGTGAAAAGGTTTTCTGGTCCAATTTAAAAACCATGCACCAGAATCTACTTCTTTCAACTCAGTAATACATTTCGGATGTGTACCTATAGTTTAAGGCAGAAAAACAGGAACTTTTGAAATTTTCATTTTTTGGACAAAACCCCCGGGGGTTTGAATTTTTTTCATGTGAATGTGAAAAGGTTTTCTGGTCCAATTTAAAAACCATGCACCAGAATCTACTTCTTTCAACTCAGTAATACATTTCGGATGTGTACCTATAGTTTAAGGCAGAAAAACAGGAACTTTTGAAATTTTCATTTTTTTGGACAAAACCCCCGGGGCTTCGAATTTTTTTCATGTGAATGTGAAAAGTTTTTCTGGTCCCATTTAAAAACCATGCACCAGAATCAACTTCTTTCTACTCAGTAATACATTTCGGATGTGTACCTATAGTTTAAAGCAGAAAAACAGGAACTTTTGAAATTTTCATTTTTTGGACAAGACCCCCGGGGGTTAGAATTTTTTTCATGTGAATGTGAAAAGTTTTTCTGGTCCCATTTAAAAACCATGCACCAGAATCAACTTCTTTCTACTCCGTAATACATTTCGGATGTGTACCTATAGTTTAAAGCAGAAAAACAGGAACTTTTGAAATTTTCATTTTTTGGACAAAACCCCCGGGGGTTAGAATTTTTTTCATGTGAATGTGAAAAGTTTTTCTGGTCCCATTTAAAAACTATGCACCAGAATCAACTTCTTTCAACTCCGTAATACATTTGGGATGTGTACCTATAGTTTAAGGCAGAAAAACAGGAACTTTTGAAATTTTAATTTTTTGGACAAAACCCCCGGGGCTTAGAATTTTTTTCATGTGAATGTGAAAAGTTTTTCTGGTCCCATTTAAAAACCATGCACCAGAATCAACTTCTTTCAACTCAGTAATACATTTCGGATGTGTACCTATAGTTTAAGGCAGAAATCAGGAACTTTTGAAATTTTCATTTTTTGGACAAAACCCCCGGGGGTTAGAATTTTTTTCATGTGAATGTGAAAAGTTTTTCTGGTCAACTTCTTTCAACTCAGTAATACATTTCGGATGTGTACCTATAGTTTAAGGCAGAAATCAGGAACTTTTGAAATTTTCATTTTTTGGACAAAACCCCCGGGGGTTAGAATTTTTTTCATGTGAATGTGAAAAGTTTTTCTGGTCCCATTTAAAAACCATGCACCAGAATCAACTTATTTCTACTCAGTAATACATTTCGGGTATGAACCTATAGTTTAAAGCAGAAAAACAGGAACTTTTGAAATTTTCATTTTTTGGACAAGACCCCCGGGGGTTAGAATTTTTTTCATGTGAATGTGAAAAGTTTTTCTGGTCCCATTTAAAAACCATGCACCAGAATCAACTTCTTTCTACTCCGTAATACATTTCGGATGTGTACCTATAGTTTAAGGCAGAAAAACAGGAACTTTTGAAATTTTCATTTTTTGGACAAAACCCCCGGGGGTTAGAATTTTTTTCATGTGAATGTGAAAAGTTTTTCTGGTCCCATTTAAAAACCATGCACCAGAATCAACTTCTTTCAACTCAGTAATACATTTCAGATGTGTACCTATAGTTTAAGGCAGAAAAACAGGAACTTTTGAAATTTTCATTTTTTGGACAAAACCCCCGGGGGTTTGAATTTTTTTCATGTGAATGTGAAAAGGTTTTCTGGTCCAATTTAAAAACCATGCACCAGAATCTACTTCTTTCAACTCAGTAATACATTTCGGATGTGTACCTATAGTTTAAGGCAGAAAAACAGGAACTTTTGAAATTTTCATTTTTTGGACAAAACCCCCGGGGGTTTGAATTTTTTTCATGTGAATGTGAAAAGGTTTTCTGGTCCAATTTAAAAACCATGCACCAGAATCTACTTCTTTCAACTCAGTAATACATTTCGGATGTGTACCTATAGTTTAAGGCAGAAAAACAGGAACTTTTGAAATTTTCATTTTTTTGGACAAAACCCCCGGGGCTTCGAATTTTTTTCATGTGAATGTGAAAAGTTTTTCTGGTCCCATTTAAAAACCATGCACCAGAATCAACTTCTTTCTACTCAGTAATACATTTCGGATGTGTACCTATAGTTTAAAGCAGAAAAACAGGAACTTTTGAAATTTTCATTTTTTGGACAAGACCCCCGGGGGTTAGAATTTTTTTCATGTGAATGTGAAAAGTTTTTCTGGTCCCATTTAAAAACCATGCACCAGAATCAACTTCTTTCTACTCCGTAATACATTTCGGATGTGTACCTATAGTTTAAAGCAGAAAAACAGGAACTTTTGAAATTTTCATTTTTTGGACAAAACCCCCGGGGGTTAGAATTTTTTTCATGTGAATGTGAAAAGTTTTTCTGGTCCCATTTAAAAACTATGCACCAGAATCAACTTCTTTCAACTCCGTAATACATTTGGGATGTGTACCTATAGTTTAAGGCAGAAAAACAGGAACTTTTGAAATTTTAATTTTTTGGACAAAACCCCCGGGGCTTAGAATTTTTTTCATGTGAATGTGAAAAGTTTTTCTGGTCCCATTTAAAAACCATGCACCAGAATCAACTTCTTTCAACTCAGTAATACATTTCGGATGTGTACCTATAGTTTAAGGCAGAAATCAGGAACTTTTGAAATTTTCATTTTTTGGACAAAACCCCCGGGGGTTAGAATTTTTTTCATGTGAATGTGAAAAGTTTTTCTGGTCCCATTTAAAAACCATGCACCAGAATCAACTTATTTCTACTCAGTAATACATTTCGGGTATGAACCTATAGTTTAAAGCAGAAAAACAGGAACTTTTGAAATTTTCATTTTTTGGACAAGACCCCCGGGGGTTAGAATTTTTTTCATGTGAATGTGAAAAGTTTTTCTGGTCCCATTTAAAAACCATGCACCAGAATCAACTTCTTTCTACTCCGTAATACATTTCGGATGTGTACCTATAGTTTAAGGCAGAAAAACAGGAACTTTTGAAATTTTCATTTTTTGGACAAAACCCCCGGGGGTTAGAATTTTTTTCATGTGAATGTGAAAAGTTTTTCTGGTCCCATTTAAAAACCATGCACCAGAATCAACTTCTTTCAACTCAGTAATACATTTCAGATGTGTACCTATAGTTTAAGGCAGAAAAACAGGAACTTTTGAAATTTTCATTTTTTGGACAAAACCCCCGGGGGTTTGAATTTTTTTCATGTGAATGTGAAAAGGTTTTCTGGTCCAATTTAAAAACCATGCACCAGAATCTACTTCTTTCAACTCAGTAATACATTTCGGATGTGTACCTATAGTTTAAGGCAGAAAAACAGGAACTTTTGAAATTTTCATTTTTTGGACAAAACCCCCGGGGCTTAGAATTTTTTTCATGTGAATGTGAAAAGTTTTTCTGGTCCCATTTAAAAACCATGCACCAGAATCAACTTCTTTCAACTCAGTAATACATTTCGGATGTGTACCTATAGTTTAAGGCAGAAAAACAGGAACTTTTGAAATTTTCATTTTTTTGGACAAAACCCCCGGGGCTTCGAATTTTTTTCATGTGAATGTGAAAAGTTTTTCTGGTCCCATTTAAAAACCATGCACCAGAATCAACTTCTTTCTACTCAGTAATACATTTCGGATGTGTACCT
Organism: Crinia signifera; assembly: GCF_055691185.1. Taxonomy (NCBI): domain Eukaryota; kingdom Metazoa; phylum Chordata; class Amphibia; order Anura; family Myobatrachidae; genus Crinia; species Crinia signifera. The sequence goes on from NC_139226.1 coordinate 32,383,287, forward strand.
ATAGTTTAAAGCAGAAAAACAGGAACTTTTGAAATTTTCATTTTTTGGACAAGACCCCCGGGGGTTAGAATTTTTTTCATGTGAATGTGAAAAGTTTTTCTGGTCCCATTTAAAAACCATGCACCAGAATCAACTTCTTTCTACTCCGTAATACATTTCGGATGTGTACCTATAGTTTAAAGCAGAAAAACAGGAACTTTTGAAATTTTCATTTTTTGGACAAAACCCCCGGGGGTTAGAATTTTTTTCATGTGAATGTGAAAAGTTTTTCTGGTCCCATTTAAAAACTATGCACCAGAATCAACTTCTTTCAACTCCGTAATACATTTGGGATGTGTACCTATAGTTTAAGGCAGAAAAACAGGAACTTTTGAAATTTTAATTTTTTGGACAAAACCCCCGGGGCTTAGAATTTTTTTCATGTGAATGTGAAAAGTTTTTCTGGTCCCATTTAAAAACCATGCACCAGAATCAACTTCTTTCAACTCAGTAATACATTTCGGATGTGTACCTATAGTTTAAGGCAGAAATCAGGAACTTTTGAAATTTTCATTTTTTGGACAAAACCCCCGGGGGTTAGAATTTTTTTCATGTGAATGTGAAAAGTTTTTCTGGTCCCATTTAAAAACCATGCACCAGAATCAACTTATTTCTACTCAGTAATACATTTCGGGTATGAACCTATAGTTTAAAGCAGAAAAACAGGAACTTTTGAAATTTTCATTTTTTGGACAAGACCCCCGGGGGTTAGAATTTTTTTCATGTGAATGTGAAAAGTTTTTCTGGTCCCATTTAAAAACCATGCACCAGAATCAACTTCTTTCTACTCCGTAATACATTTCGGATGTGTACCTATAGTTTAAGGCAGAAAAACAGGAACTTTTGAAATTTTCATTTTTTGGACAAAACCCCCGGGGGTTAGAATTTTTTTCATGTGAATGTGAAAAGTTTTTCTGGTCCCATTTAAAAACCATGCACCAGAATCAACTTCTTTCAACTCAGTAATACATTTCAGATGTGTACCTATAGTTTAAGGCAGAAAAACAGGAACTTTTGAAATTTTCATTTTTTGGACAAAACCCCCGGGGGTTTGAATTTTTTTCATGTGAATGTGAAAAGGTTTTCTGGTCCAATTTAAAAACCATGCACCAGAATCTACTTCTTTCAACTCAGTAATACATTTCGGATGTGTACCTATAGTTTAAGGCAGAAAAACAGGAACTTTTGAAATTTTCATTTTTTGGACAAAACCCCCGGGGCTTAGAATTTTTTTCATGTGAATGTGAAAAGTTTTTCTGGTCCCATTTAAAAACCATGCACCAGAATCAACTTCTTTCAACTCAGTAATACATTTCGGATGTGTACCTATAGTTTAAGGCAGAAAAACAGGAACTTTTGAAATTTTCATTTTTTTGGACAAAACCCCCGGGGCTTCGAATTTTTTTCATGTGAATGTGAAAAGTTTTTCTGGTCCCATTTAAAAACCATGCACCAGAATCAACTTCTTTCTACTCAGTAATACATTTCGGATGTGTACCTATAGTTTAAAGCAGAAAAACAGGAACTTTTGAAATTTTCATTTTTTGGACAAGACCCCCGGGGGTTAGAATTTTTTTCATGTGAATGTGAAAAGTTTTTCTGGTCCCATTTAAAAACCATGCACCAGAATCAACTTCTTTCTACTCCGTAATACATTTCGGATGTGTACCTATAGTTTAAAGCAGAAAAACAGGAACTTTTGAAATTTTCATTTTTTGGACAAAACCCCCGGGGGTTAGAATTTTTTTCATGTGAATGTGAAAAGTTTTTCTGGTCCCATTTAAAAACTATGCACCAGAATCAACTTCTTTCAACTCCGTAATACATTTGGGATGTGTACCTATAGTTTAAGGCAGAAAAACAGGAACTTTTGAAATTTTAATTTTTTGGACAAAACCCCCGGGGCTTAGAATTTTTTTCATGTGAATGTGAAAAGTTTTTCTGGTCCCATTTAAAAACCATGCACCAGAATCAACTTCTTTCAACTCAGTAATACATTTCGGATGTGTACCTATAGTTTAAGGCAGAAATCAGGAACTTTTGAAATTTTCATTTTTTGGACAAAACCCCCGGGGGTTAGAATTTTTTTCATGTGAATGTGAAAAGTTTTTCTGGTCCCATTTAAAAACCATGCACCAGAATCAACTTATTTCTACTCAGTAATACATTTCGGGTATGAACCTATAGTTTAAAGCAGAAAAACAGGAACTTTTGAAATTTTCATTTTTTGGACAAGACCCCCGGGGGTTAGAATTTTTTTCATGTGAATGTGAAAAGTTTTTCTGGTCCCATTTAAAAACCATGCACCAGAATCAACTTCTTTCTACTCCGTAATACATTTCGGATGTGTACCTATAGTTTAAGGCAGAAAAACAGGAACTTTTGAAATTTTCATTTTTTGGACAAAACCCCCGGGGGTTAGAATTTTTTTCATGTGAATGTGAAAAGTTTTTCTGGTCCCATTTAAAAACCATGCACCAGAATCAACTTCTTTCAACTCAGTAATACATTTCAGATGTGTACCTATAGTTTAAGGCAGAAAAACAGGAACTTTTGAAATTTTCATTTTTTGGACAAAACCCCCGGGGGTTTGAATTTTTTTCATGTGAATGTGAAAAGGTTTTCTGGTCCAATTTAAAAACCATGCACCAGAATCTACTTCTTTCAACTCAGTAATACATTTCGGATGTGTACCTATAGTTTAAGGCAGAAAAACAGGAACTTTTGAAATTTTCATTTTTTGGACAAAACCCCCGGGGCTTAGAATTTTTTTCATGTGAATGTGAAAAGTTTTTCTGGTCCCATTTAAAAACCATGCACCAGAATCAACTTCTTTCAACTCAGTAATACATTTCGGATGTGTACCTATAGTTTAAGGCAGAAAAACAGGAACTTTTGAAATTTTCATTTTTTTGGACAAAACCCCCGGGGCTTCGAATTTTTTTCATGTGAATGTGAAAAGTTTTTCTGGTCCCATTTAAAAACCATGCACCAGAATCAACTTCTTTCTACTCAGTAATACATTTCGGATGTGTACCTATAGTTTAAAGCAGAAAAACAGGAACTTTTGAAATTTTCATTTTTTGGACAAGACCCCCGGGGGTTAGAATTTTTTTCATGTGAATGTGAAAAGTTTTTCTGGTCCCATTTAAAAACCATGCACCAGAATCAACTTCTTTCTACTCCGTAATACATTTCGGATGTGTACCTATAGTTTAAAGCAGAAAAACAGGAACTTTTGAAATTTTCATTTTTTGGACAAAACCCCCGGGGGTTAGAATTTTTTTCATGTGAATGTGAAAAGTTTTTCTGGTCCCATTTAAAAACTATGCACCAGAATCAACTTCTTTCAACTCCGTAATACATTTGGGATGTGTACCTATAGTTTAAGGCAGAAAAACAGGAACTTTTGAAATTTTAATTTTTTGGACAAAACCCCCGGGGCTTAGAATTTTTTTCATGTGAATGTGAAAAGTTTTTCTGGTCCCATTTAAAAACCATGCACCAGAATCAACTTCTTTCAACTCAGTAATACATTTCGGATGTGTACCTATAGTTTAAGGCAGAAATCAGGAACTTTTGAAATTTTCATTTTTTGGACAAAACCCCCGGGGGTTAGAATTTTTTTCATGTGAATGTGAAAAGTTTTTCTGGTCCCATTTAAAAACCATGCACCAGAATCAACTTATTTCTACTCAGTAATACATTTCGGGTATGAACCTATAGTTTAAAGCAGAAAAACAGGAACTTTTGAAATTTTCATTTTTTGGACAAGACCCCCGGGGGTTAGAATTTTTTTCATGTGAATGTGAAAAGTTTTTCTGGTCCCATTTAAAAACCATGCACCAGAATCAACTTCTTTCTACTCCGTAATACATTTCGGATGTGTACCTATAGTTTAAGGCAGAAAAACAGGAACTTTTGAAATTTTCATTTTTTGGACAAAACCCCCGGGGGTTAGAATTTTTTTCATGTGAATGTGAAAAGTTTTTCTGGTCCCATTTAAAAACCATGCACCAGAATCAACTTCTTTCAACTCAGTAATACATTTCAGATGTGTACCTATAGTTTAAGGCAGAAAAACAGGAACTTTTGAAATTTTCATTTTTTGGACAAAACCCCCGGGGGTTTGAATTTTTTTCATGTGAATGTGAAAAGGTTTTCTGGTCCAATTTAAAAACCATGCACCAGAATCTACTTCTTTCAACTCAGTAATACATTTCGGATGTGTACCTATAGTTTAAGGCAGAAAAACAGGAACTTTTGAAATTTTCATTTTTTGGACAAAACCCCCGGGGCTTAGAATTTTTTTCATGTGAATGTGAAAAGTTTTTCTGGTCCCATTTAAAAACCATGCACCAGAATCAACTTCTTTCAACTCAGTAATACATTTCGGATGTGTACCTATAGTTTAAGGCAGAAAAACAGGAACTTTTGAAATTTTCATTTTTTTGGACAAAACCCCCGGGGCTTCGAATTTTTTTCATGTGAATGTGAAAAGTTTTTCTGGTCCCATTTAAAAACCATGCACCAGAATCAACTTCTTTCTACTCAGTAATACATTTCGGATGTGTACCTATAGTTTAAAGCAGAAAAACAGGAACTTTTGAAATTTTCATTTTTTGGACAAGACCCCCGGGGGTTAGAATTTTTTTCATGTGAATGTGAAAAGTTTTTCTGGTCCCATTTAAAAACCATGCACCAGAATCAACTTCTTTCTACTCCGTAATACATTTCGGATGTGTACCTATAGTTTAAAGCAGAAAAACAGGAACTTTTGAAATTTTCATTTTTTGGACAAAACCCCCGGGGGTTAGAATTTTTTTCATGTGAATGTGAAAAGTTTTTCTGGTCCCATTTAAAAACTATGCACCAGAATCAACTTCTTTCAACTCCGTAATACATTTGGGATGTGTACCTATAGTTTAAGGCAGAAAAACAGGAACTTTTGAAATTTTAATTTTTTGGACAAAACCCCCGGGGCTTAGAATTTTTTTCATGTGAATGTGAAAAGTTTTTCTGGTCCCATTTAAAAACCATGCACCAGAATCAACTTCTTTCAACTCAGTAATACATTTCGGATGTGTACCTATAGTTTAAGGCAGAAATCAGGAACTTTTGAAATTTTCATTTTTTGGACAAAACCCCCGGGGGTTAGAATTTTTTTCATGTGAATGTGAAAAGTTTTTCTGGTCCCATTTAAAAACCATGCACCAGAATCAACTTATTTCTACTCAGTAATACATTTCGGGTATGAACCTATAGTTTAAAGCAGAAAAACAGGAACTTTTGAAATTTTCATTTTTTGGACAAGACCCCCGGGGGTTAGAATTTTTTTCATGTGAATGTGAAAAGTTTTTCTGGTCCCATTTAAAAACCATGCACCAGAATCAACTTCTTTCTACTCCGTAATACATTTCGGATGTGTACCTATAGTTTAAGGCAGAAAAACAGGAACTTTTGAAATTTTCATTTTTTGGACAAAACCCCCGGGGGTTAGAATTTTTTTCATGTGAATGTGAAAAGTTTTTCTGGTCCCATTTAAAAACCATGCACCAGAATCAACTTCTTTCAACTCAGTAATACATTTCAGATGTGTACCTATAGTTTAAGGCAGAAAAACAGGAACTTTTGAAATTTTCATTTTTTGGACAAAACCCCCGGGGGTTTGAATTTTTTTCATGTGAATGTGAAAAGGTTTTCTGGTCCAATTTAAAAACCATGCACCAGAATCTACTTCTTTCAACTCAGTAATACATTTCGGATGTGTACCTATAGTTTAAGGCAGAAAAACAGGAACTTTTGAAATTTTCATTTTTTGGACAAAACCCCCGGGGCTTAGAATTTTTTTCATGTGAATGTGAAAAGTTTTTCTGGTCCCATTTAAAAACCATGCACCAGAATCAACTTCTTTCAACTCAGTAATACATTTCGGATGTGTACCTATAGTTTAAGGCAGAAAAACAGGAACTTTTGAAATTTTCATTTTTTTGGACAAAACCCCCGGGGCTTCGAATTTTTTTCATGTGAATGTGAAAAGTTTTTCTGGTCCCATTTAAAAACCATGCACCAGAATCAACTTCTTTCTACTCAGTAATACATTTCGGATGTGTACCTATAGTTTAAAGCAGAAAAACAGGAACTTTTGAAATTTTCATTTTTTGGACAAGACCCCCGGGGGTTAGAATTTTTTTCATGTGAATGTGAAAAGTTTTTCTGGTCCCATTTAAAAACCATGCACCAGAATCAACTTCTTTCTACTCCGTAATACATTTCGGATGTGTACCTATAGTTTAAAGCAGAAAAACAGGAACTTTTGAAATTTTCATTTTTTGGACAAAACCCCCGGGGGTTAGAATTTTTTTCATGTGAATGTGAAAAGTTTTTCTGGTCCCATTTAAAAACTATGCACCAGAATCAACTTCTTTCAACTCCGTAATACATTTGGGATGTGTACCTATAGTTTAAGGCAGAAAAACAGGAACTTTTGAAATTTTAATTTTTTGGACAAAACCCCCGGGGCTTAGAATTTTTTTCATGTGAATGTGAAAAGTTTTTCTGGTCCCATTTAAAAACCATGCACCAGAATCAACTTCTTTCAACTCAGTAATACATTTCGGATGTGTACCTATAGTTTAAGGCAGAAATCAGGAACTTTTGAAATTTTCATTTTTTGGACAAAACCCCCGGGGGTTAGAATTTTTTTCATGTGAATGTGAAAAGTTTTTCTGGTCCCATTTAAAAACCATGCACCAGAATCAACTTATTTCTACTCAGTAATACATTTCGGGTATGAACCTATAGTTTAAAGCAGAAAAACAGGAACTTTTGAAATTTTCATTTTTTGGACAAGACCCCCGGGGGTTAGAATTTTTTTCATGTGAATGTGAAAAGTTTTTCTGGTCCCATTTAAAAACCATGCACCAGAATCAACTTCTTTCTACTCCGTAATACATTTCGGATGTGTACCTATAGTTTAAGGCAGAAAAACAGGAACTTTTGAAATTTTCATTTTTTGGACAAAACCCCCGGGGGTTAGAATTTTTTTCATGTGAATGTGAAAAGTTTTTCTGGTCCCATTTAAAAACCATGCACCAGAATCAACTTCTTTCAACTCAGTAATACATTTCAGATGTGTACCTATAGTTTAAGGCAGAAAAACAGGAACTTTTGAAATTTTCATTTTTTGGACAAAACCCCCGGGGGTTTGAATTTTTTTCATGTGAATGTGAAAAGGTTTTCTGGTCCAATTTAAAAACCATGCACCAGAATCTACTTCTTTCAACTCAGTAATACATTTCGGATGTGTACCTATAGTTTAAGGCAGAAAAACAGGAACTTTTGAAATTTTCATTTTTTGGACAAAACCCCCGGGGCTTAGAATTTTTTTCATGTGAATGTGAAAAGTTTTTCTGGTCCCATTTAAAAACCATGCACCAGAATCAACTTCTTTCAACTCAGTAATACATTTCGGATGTGTACCTATAGTTTAAGGCAGAAAAACAGGAACTTTTGAAATTTTCATTTTTTTGGACAAAACCCCCGGGGCTTCGAATTTTTTTCATGTGAATGTGAAAAGTTTTTCTGGTCCCATTTAAAAACCATGCACCAGAATCAACTTCTTTCTACTCAGTAATACATTTCGGATGTGTACCTATAGTTTAAAGCAGAAAAACAGGAACTTTTGAAATTTTCATTTTTTGGACAAGACCCCCGGGGGTTAGAATTTTTTTCATGTGAATGTGAAAAGTTTTTCTGGTCCCATTTAAAAACCATGCACCAGAATCAACTTCTTTCTACTCCGTAATACATTTCGGATGTGTACCTATAGTTTAAAGCAGAAAAACAGGAACTTTTGAAATTTTCATTTTTTGGACAAAACCCCCGGGGGTTAGAATTTTTTTCATGTGAATGTGAAAAGTTTTTCTGGTCCCATTTAAAAACTATGCACCAGAATCAACTTCTTTCAACTCCGTAATACATTTGGGATGTGTACCTATAGTTTAAGGCAGAAAAACAGGAACTTTTGAAATTTTAATTTTTTGGACAAAACCCCCGGGGCTTAGAATTTTTTTCATGTGAATGTGAAAAGTTTTTCTGGTCCCATTTAAAAACCATGCACCAGAATCAACTTCTTTCAACTCAGTAATACATTTCGGATGTGTACCTATAGTTTAAGGCAGAAATCAGGAACTTTTGAAATTTTCATTTTTTGGACAAAACCCCCGGGGGTTAGAATTTTTTTCATGTGAATGTGAAAAGTTTTTCTGGTCCCATTTAAAAACCATGCACCAGAATCAACTTATTTCTACTCAGTAATACATTTCGGGTATGAACCTATAGTTTAAAGCAGAAAAACAGGAACTTTTGAAATTTTCATTTTTTGGACAAGACCCCCGGGGGTTAGAATTTTTTTCATGTGAATGTGAAAAGTTTTTCTGGTCCCATTTAAAAACCATGCACCAGAATCAACTTCTTTCTACTCCGTAATACATTTCGGATGTGTACCTATAGTTTAAGGCAGAAAAACAGGAACTTTTGAAATTTTCATTTTTTGGACAAAACCCCCGGGGGTTAGAATTTTTTTCATGTGAATGTGAAAAGTTTTTCTGGTCCCATTTAAAAACCATGCACCAGAATCAACTTCTTTCAACTCAGTAATACATTTCAGATGTGTACCTATAGTTTAAGGCAGAAAAACAGGAACTTTTGAAATTTTCATTTTTTGGACAAAACCCCCGGGGGTTTGAATTTTTTTCATGTGAATGTGAAAAGGTTTTCTGGTCCAATTTAAAAACCATGCACCAGAATCTACTTCTTTCAACTCCGTAATACATTTGGGATGTGTACCTATAGTTTAAGGCAGAAAAACAGGAACTTTTGAAATTTTCATTTTTTGGACAAAACCCCCGGGGCTTAGAATTTTTTTCATGTGAATGTGAAAAGTTTTTCTGGTCCCATTTAAAAACCATGCACCAGAATCAACTTCTTTCAACTCAGTAATACATTTCGGATGTGTACCTATAGTTTAAGGCAGAAAAACAGGAACTTTTGAAATTTTCATTTTTTGGACAAAACCCCCGGGGCTTCAAATTTTTTTCATGTGAATGTGAAAAGTTTTTCTGGTCCCATTTAAAAACCATGCACCAGAATCAACTTCTTTCTACTCAGTAATACATTTCGGATGTGTACCTATAGTTTAAAGCAGAAAAACAGGAACTTTTGAAATTTTCATTTTTTGGACAAAACCCCCGGGGGTTAGAATTTTTTTCATGTGAATGTGAAAAGTTTTTCTGGTCCCATTTAAAAACCATGCACCAGAATCAACTTCTTTCTACTCAGTAATACATTTCGGATGTGTACCTATAGTTTAAGGCAGAAAAACAGGAACTTTTGAAATTTTCATTTTTTGGACAAAACACCCGGGGCTTAGAATTTTTTTCATGTGAATGTGAAAAGTTTTTCTGGTCCCATTTAAAAACCATGCACCAGAATCAACTTCTTTCTACTCAGTAATACATTTCGGATGTGTACCTATAGTTTAAAGCAGAAAAACAGGAACTTTTGAAATTTTCATTTTTTGGACAAAACCCCCGGGGGTTAGAATTTTTTTCATGTGAATGTGAAAAGTTTTTCTGGACCCATTTAAAAACCATGCACCAGAATCAACTTCTTTCTACTCAGTAATACATTTCGGATGTGAACCTATAGTTTAAGGCAGAAAAACAGGAACTTTTGAAATTTTCATTTTTTGGACAAAACCCCCGGAGGTTTGAATTTTTTTCATGTGAATGTGAAAAGTTTTTCTGGTCCAATTTAAAAACCATGCACCAGAATCAACTTCTTTCAACTCAGTAATACATTTCAGATGTGTACCTATAGTTTAAAGCAGAAAAACAGGAACTTTTGAAATTTTCATTTTTTGGACAAAACCCCCGGGGGTTAGATTTTTTTTCATGTGAATGTGAAAAGTTTTTCTGGTCCCATTTAAAAACCATGCACCAGAATCAACTTCTTTCAACTCCGTAATACATTTGGGATGTGTACCTATAGTTTAAGGCAGAAAAACAGGAACTTTTGAAATTTTCATTTTTTGGACAAAACCCCCGGGGCTTAGAATTTTTTTCATGTGAATGTGAAAAGTTTTTCTGGTCCCATTTAAAAACCATGCACCAGAATCAACTTCTTTCAACTCAGTAATACATTTCGGATGTGTACCTATAGTTTAAGGCAGAAAAACAGGAACTTTTGAAATTTTCATTTTTTGGACAAAACCCCCGGGGCTTCGAATTTTTTTCATGTGAATGTGAAAAGGTTTTCTGGTCCCATTTAAAAACCATGCACCAGAATCAACTTCTTTCTACTCAGTAATACATTTCGGATGTGTACCTATAGTTTAAAGCAGAAAAACAGGAACTTTTGAAATTTTCATTTTTTGGACAAAACTTCCGGGGGTTAGAATTTTTTTCATGTGAATGTGAAAAGTTTTTCTGGTCCCATTTAAAAACCATGCACCAGAATCAACTTCTTTCTACTCAGTAATACATTTCGGATGTGTACCTATAGTTTAAAGAAAAAAAATGGGAACTTTTGAAATTTTCATTTTTTGGACAAAACCCCCGGGGGTTAGAATTTTTTTCATGTGAATGTGAAAAGTTTTTCTGGTGCCATTTAAAAACCATGCACCAGAATCAACTTCTTTCAACTCCGTAATACATTTGGGATGTGTACCTATAGTTTAAAGCAGAAAAACAGGAACTTTTGAAATTTTCATTTTTTGGACAAAACCCCCGGGGGTTAGAATTTTTTTCATGTGAATGTGAAAAGTTTTTCTGGTCCCATTTAAAAACCATGCACCAGAATCAACTTCTTTCAACTCAGTAATACATTTCGGATGTGTACCTATAGTTTAAGGCAGAAAAACAGGAACTTTTGAAATTTTCATTTTTTGGACAAAACCCCCGGGGGTTTGAATTTTTTTCATGTGAATGTGAAAAGGTTTTCTGGTCCAATTTAAAAACCATGCACCAGAATCAACTTCTTTCAACTCAGTAATACATTTCGGATGTGTACCTATAGTTTAAAGCAGAAAAACAGGAACTTTTGAAATTTTCATTTTTTGGACAAAACCCCCGGGGGTTAGATTTTTTTTCATGTGAATGTGAAAAGTTTTTCTGGTCCCATTTAAAAACCATGCACCAGAATCAACTTCTTTCAACTCCGTAATACATTTGGGATGTGTACCTATAGTTTAAGGCAGAAAAACAGGAACTTTTGAAATTTTAATTTTTTGGACAAAACCCCCGGGGCTTAGAATTTTTTTCATGTGAATGTGAAAAGTTTTTCTGGTCCCATTTAAAAACCATGCACCAGAATCAACTTCTTTCAACTCAGTAATACATTTCGGATGTGTACCTATAGTTTAAGGCAGAAATCAGGAACTTTTGAAATTTTCATTTTTTGGACAAAACCCCCGGGGCTTAGAATTTTTTTCATGTGAATGTAAAAAGTTTTTCTGGTCCCATTTAAAAACCATGCACCAGAATCAACTTCTTTCTACTCAGTAATACATTTCGGATGTGTACCTATAGTTTAAAGCAGAAAAACAGGAACTTTTGAAATTTTCATTTTTTGGACAAAACCCCCGGGGGTTAGAATTTTTTTCATGTGAATGTGAAAAGTTTTTCTGGACCCATTTAAAAACCATGCACCAGAATCAACTTCTTTCTACTCAGTAATACATTTCGGATGTGAACCTATAGTTTAAGGCAGAAAAACAGGTACTTTTGAAATTTTCATTTTTTGGACAAAACCCCCGGAGGTTTGAATTTTTTTCATGTGAATGTGAAAAGTTTTTCTGGTCCAATTTAAAAACCATGCACCAGAATCAACTTCTTTCAACTCAGTAATACATTTCAGATGTGTACCTATAGTTTAAAGCAGAAAAACAGGAACTTTTGAAATTTTCATTTTTTGGACAAAACCCCCGGGGGTTAGATTTTTTTTCATGTGAATGTGAAAAGTTTTTCTGGTCCCATTTAAAAACCATGCACCAGATACTACTTCTTTCAACTCCGTAATACATTTGGGATGTGTACCTATAGTTTAAGGCAGAAAAACAGGAACTTTTGAAATTTTCATTTTTTGGACAAAACCCCCGGGGCTTAGAATTTTTTTCATGTGAATGTGAAAAGTTTTTCTGGTCCCATTTAAAAACCATGCACCAGAATCAACTTCTTTCAACTCAGTAATACATTTCGGATGTGTACCTATAGTTTAAGGCAGAAAAACAGGAACTTTTGAAATTTTCATTTTTTTGGACAAAACCCCCGGGGCTTCGAATTTTTTTCATGTGAATGTGAAAAGTTTTTCTGGTCCCATTTAAAAACCATGCACCAGAATCAACTTCTTTCTACTCAGTAATACATTTCGGATGTGTACCTATAGTTTAAAGCAGAAAAACAGGAACTTTTGAAATTTTCATTTTTTGGACAAGACCCCCGGGGGTTAGAATTTTTTTCATGTGAATGTGAAAAGTTTTTCTGGTCCCATTTAAAAACCATGCACCAGAATCAACTTCTTTCTACTCCGTAATACATTTCGGATGTGTACCTATAGTTTAAAGCAGAAAAACAGGAACTTTTGAAATTTTCATTTTTTGGACAAAACCCCCGGGGGTTAGAATTTTTTTCATGTGAATGTGAAAAGTTTTTCTGGTCCCATTTAAAAACTATGCACCAGAATCAACTTCTTTCACCTCCATAATACATTTAGGGTGTGTACCTATAGTTTAAGGCAGAAAAACAGGAACTTTTGAAATTTTCATTTTTTGGACAAAACACCCGGGGCTTAGAATTTTTTTCATGTGAATGTGAAAAGTTTTTCTGGTCCCATTTAAAAACCATGCACCAGAATCAACTTCTTTCAACTCAGTAATACATTTCGGATGTGTACCTATAGTTTAAGGCAGAAAAACAGGAACTTTTGAAATTTTCATTTTTTGGACAAAACCCCCGGGGGTTAGAATTTTTTTCATGTGAATGTGAAAAGTTTTTCTGGTCCCATTTAAAAACCATGCACCAGAATCAACTTCTTTCAACTCAGTAATACATTTCAGATGTGTACCTATAGTTTAAGGCAGAAAAACAGGAACTTTTGAAATTTTCATTTTTTGGACAAAACCCCCGGGGGTTAGAATTTTTTTCATGTGAATGTGAAAAGTTTTTCTTGTCCCATTTAAAAACCATGCACCAGAATCAACTTATTTCTACTCAGTAATACATTTCGGATGTGTACTTATAGTTTAAAGCAGAAAAACAGGAACTTTTGAAATTTTCATTTTTTGGACAAAACCCCCGGGGGTTAGAATTTTTTTCATGTGAATGTGAAAAGTTTTTCTGGTCCCATTTAAAAACCATGCACCAGAATCAACTTCTTTCAACTCAGTAATACATTTCGGATGTGTACCTATAGTTTAAGGCAGAAAAACAGGAACTTTTGAAATTTTCATTTTTTGGACAAAACACCCGGGGCTTAGAATTTTTTTCATGTGAATGTGAGAAGTTTTTCTGGTCCCATTTAAAAACCATGCACCAGAATCAACTTCTTTCAACTGAGTAATACATTTCGGATGTGTACCTATAGTTTAAGGCAGAAAAACAGGAACTTTTGAAATTTTCATTTTTTGGACAAAACACCCGGGGCTTAGAATTTTTTTCATGTGAATGTGAAAAGTTTTTCTGGTCCCATTTAAAAACCATGCACCAGAATCAACTTCTTTCAACTCAGTAATACATTTCGGATGTGTACCTATAGTTTAAGGCAGAAAAACAGGAACTTTTGAAATTTTCATTTTTTGGACAAAACCCCCGGGGGTTAGAATTTTTTTCATGTGAATGTGAAAAGTTTTTCTGGTCCCATTTAAAAACCATGCACCAGAATCAACTTCTTTCAACTCAGTAATACATTTCAGATGTGTACCTATAGTTTAAGGCAGAAAAACAGGAACTTTTGAAATTTTCATTTTTTTGGACAAAACCCCCGGGGCTTCGAATTTTTTTCATGTGAATGTGAAAAGTTTTTCTGGTCCCATTTAAAAACCATGCACCAGAATCAACTTCTTTCTACTCAGTAATACATTTCGGATGTGTACCTATAGTTTAAAGCAGAAAAACAGGAACTTTTGAAATTTTCATTTTTTGGACAAGACCCCCGGGGGTTAGAATTTTTTTCATGTGAATGTGAAAAGTTTTTCTGGTCCCATTTAAAAACCATGCACCAGAATCAACTTCTTTCTACTCCGTAATACATTTCGGATGTGTACCTATAGTTTAAAGCAGAAAAACAGGAACTTTTGAAATTTTCATTTTTTGGACAAAACCCCCGGGGGTTAGAATTTTTTTCATGTGAATGTGAAAAGTTTTTCTGGTCCCATTTAAAAACTATGCACCAGAATCAACTTCTTTCACCTCCATAATACATTTAGGGTGTGTACCTATAGTTTAAGGCAGAAAAACAGGAACTTTTGAAATTTTCATTTTTTGGACAAAACACCCGGGGCTTAGAATTTTTTTCATGTGAATGTGAAAAGTTTTTCTGGTCCCATTTAAAAACCATGCACCAGCATCAACTTCTTTCAACTCAGTAATACATTTAGGATGTGTACCTATAGTTTAAAGCAGAAAAACAGGAACTTTTAAAATTTTCATTTTTTGGACAAAACCCCCGGGGCTTAGAATTTTTTTCATGTGAATGTGAAAAGTTTTTCTGGTCCCATTTAAAAACCATGCACCAGAATCAACTTCTTTCAACTCAGTAATACATTTCGGATGTGTACCTATAGTTTAAGGCAGAAAAACAGGAACTTTTGAAATTTTCATTTTTTGGACAAAACCCCCGGGGGTTAGAATTTTTTTCATGTGAATGTGAAAAGTTTTTCTGGTCCCATTTAAAAACCATGCACCAGAATCAACTTCTTTCAACTCAGTAATACATTTCAGATGTGTACCTATAGTTTAAGGCAGAAAAACAGGAACTTTTGAAATTTTCATTTTTTGGACAAAACCCCCGGGGGTTAGAATTTTTTTCATGTGAATGTGAAAAGTTTTTCTTGTCCCATTTAAAAACCATGCACCAGAATCAACTTATTTCTACTCAGTAATACATTTCGGATGTGTACTTATAGTTTAAAGCAGAAAAACAGGAACTTTTGAAATTTTCATTTTTTGGACAAAACCCCCGGGGGTTAGAATTTTTTTCATGTGAATGTGAAAAGTTTTTCTGGTCCCATTTAAAAACCATGCACCAGAATCAACTTCTTTCAACTCAGTAATACATTTCGGATGTGTACCTATAGTTTAAGGCAGAAAAACAGGAACTTTTGAAA
This sequence comes from Crinia signifera, assembly GCF_055691185.1. Taxonomy (NCBI): domain Eukaryota; kingdom Metazoa; phylum Chordata; class Amphibia; order Anura; family Myobatrachidae; genus Crinia; species Crinia signifera. The sequence goes on from NC_139226.1 coordinate 32,398,711, forward strand.
TTTTCATTTTTTGGACAAAACACCCGGGGCTTAGAATTTTTTTCATGTGAATGTGAGAAGTTTTTCTGGTCCCATTTAAAAACCATGCACCAGAATCAACTTCTTTCAACTGAGTAATACATTTCGGATGTGTACCTATAGTTTAAAGAAAAAAAACGTGAACTTTTGAAATTTTCATTTTTTGGACAAAACACCCGGGGCTTAGAATTTTTTTCATGTGAATGTGAAAAGTTTTTCTGGTCCCATTTAAAAACCATGCACCAGAATCAACTTCTTTCTACTCAGTAATACATTTCGGATGTGTACCTATAGTTTAAAGCAGAAAAACAGGAACTTTTGAAATTTTCATTTTTTGGACAAAACCCCCGGGGGTTAGAATTTTTTTCATGTGAATGTGAAAAGTTTTTCTGGACCCATTTAAAAACCATGCACCAGAATCAACTTCTTTCTACTCAGTAATACATTTCGGATGTGAACCTATAGTTTAAGGCAGAAAAACAGGAACTTTTGAAATTTTCATTTTTTGGACAAAACCCCCGGAGGTTTGAATTTTTTTCATGTGAATGTGAAAAGTTTTTCTGGTCCAATTTAAAAACCATGCACCAGAATCAACTTCTTTCAACTCAGTAATACATTTCAGATGTGTACCTATAGTTTAAAGCAGAAAAACAGGAACTTTTGAAATTTTCATTTTTTGGACAAAACCCCCGGGGGTTAGATTTTTTTTCATGTGAATGTGAAAAGTTTTTCTGGTCCCATTTAAAAACCATGCACCAGAATCTACTTCTTTCAACTCCGTAATACATTTGGGATGTGTACCTATAGTTTAAGGCAGAAAAACAGGAACTTTTGAAATTTTCATTTTTTGGACAAAACCCCCGGGGCTTAGAATTTTTTTCATGTGAATGTGAAAAGTTTTTCTGGTCCCATTTAAAAACCATGCACCAGAATCAACTTCTTTCAACTCAGTAATACATTTCGGATGTGTACCTATAGTTTAAGGCAGAAAAACAGGAACTTTTGAAATTTTCATTTTTTGGACAAAACCCCCGGGGCTTCGAATTTTTTTCATGTGAATGTGAAAAGTTTTTCTGGTCCCATTTAAAAACCATGCACCAGAATCAACTTCTTTCAACTCAGTAATACATTTCGGATGTGTACCTATAGTTTAAGGCAGAAAAACAGGAACTTTTGAAATTTTCATTTTTTGGACAAAACCCCCGGGGCTTCGAATTTTTTTCATGTGAATGTGAAAAGTTTTTCTGGTCCCATTTAAAAACCATGCACCAGAATCAACTTCTTTCTACTCAGTAATACATTTCGGATGTGTACCTATAGTTTAAAGCAGAAAAACAGGAACTTTTGAAATTTTCATTTTTTGGACAAAACCCCCGGGGGTTAGAATTTTTTTCATGTGAATGTGAAAAGTTTTTCTGGTCCCATTTAAAAACCATGCACCAGAATCAACTTCTTTCTACTCAGTAATACATTTCGGATGTGTACCTATAGTTTAAGGCAGAAAAACAGGAACTTTTGAAATTTTCATTTTTTGGACAAAACACCCGGGGCTTAGAATTTTTTTCATGTGAATGTAAAAAGTTTTTCTGGTCCCATTTAAAAACCATGCACCAGAATCAACTTCTTTCTACTCAGTAATACATTTCGGATGTGTACCTATAGTTTAAAGCAGAAAAACAGGAACTTTTGAAATTTTCATTTTTTGGACAAAACCCCCGGGGGTTAGAATTTTTTTCATGTGAATGTGAAAAGTTTTTCTGGACCCATTTAAAAACCATGCACCAGAATCAACTTCTTTCTACTCAGTAATACATTTCGGATGTGAACCTATAGTTTAAGGCAGAAAAACAGGAACTTTTGAAATTTTCATTTTTTGGACAAAACCCCCGGAGGTTTGAATTTTTTTCATGTGAATGTGAAAAGTTTTTCTGGTCCAATTTAAAAACCATGCACCAGAATCAACTTCTTTCAACTCAGTAATACATTTCAGATGTGTACCTATAGTTTAAAGCAGAAAAACAGGAACTTTTGAAATTTTCATTTTTTGGACAAAACCCCCGGGGGTTAGATTTTTTTTCATGTGAATGTGAAAAGTTTTTCTGGTCCCATTTAAAAACCATGCACCAGAATCTACTTCTTTCAACTCCGTAATACATTTGGGATGTGTACCTATAGTTTAAGGCAGAAAAACAGGAACTTTTGAAATTTTCATTTTTTGGACAAAACCCCCGGGGCTTAGAATTTTTTTCATGTGAATGTGAAAAGTTTTTCTGGTCCCATTTAAAAACCATGCACCAGAATCAACTTCTTTCAACTCAGTAATACATTTCGGATGTGTACCTATAGTTTAAGGCAGAAAAACAGGAACTTTTGAAATTTTCATTTTTTGGACAAAACCCCCGGGGCTTCGAATTTTTTTCATGTGAATGTGAAAAGGTTTTCTGGTCCCATTTAAAAACCATGCACCAGAATCAACTTCTTTCTACTCAGTAATACATTTCGGATGTGTACCTATAGTTTAAAGCAGAAAAACAGGAACTTTTGAAATTTTCATTTTTTGGACAAAACTTCCGGGGGTTAGAATTTTTTTCATGTGAATGTGAAAAGTTTTTCTGTTCCCATTTAAAAACCATGCACCAGAATCAACTTCTTTCTACTCAGTAATACATTTCGGATGTGTACCTATAGTTTAAGGCAGAAAAACAGGAACTTTTGAAATTTTCATTTTTTGGACAAAACCCCCGGGGGTTAGAATTTTTTTCATGTGAATGTGAAAAGTTTTTCTGGTCCCATTTAAAAACCATGCACCAGAATCAACTTCTTTCAACTCCGTAATACATTTGGGATGTGTACCTATAGTTTAAAGCAGAAAAACAGGAACTTTTGAAATTTTCATTATTTGGACAAAACACCCGGGGGTTAGAATTTGTTTCATGTGAATGTGAAAAGTTTTTCTGGTCCCATTTAAAAACCATGCACCAGAATCAACTTCTTTCAACTCCATAATACATTTGGGATGTGTACCTATAGTTTAAGGCAGAAAAACAGGAACTTTTGAAATTTTCATTTTTTGGACAAAACCCCCGGGGGTTAGAATTTTTTTCATGTGAATGTGAAAAGTTTTTCTGGTCCCATTTAAAAACCATGCACCAGAATCAACTTCTTTCTACTCAGTAATACATTTCGGATGTGTACCTATAGTTTAAAGCAGAAAAACAGGAACTTTTGAAATTTTCATTTTTTGGACAAAACCCCCGGGGGTTAGAATTTTTTTCATGTGAATGTGAAAAGTTTTTCTGGTCCCATTTAAAAACCATGCACCAGAATCAACTTCTTTCTACTCAGTAATACATTTCGGATGTGTACCTATAGTTTAAAGCAGAAAAACAGGAACTTTTGAAATTTTCATTTTTTGGACAAAACCCCCGGGGGTTAGAATTTTTTTCATGTGAATGTGAAAAGTTTTTCTGGTCCCATTTAAAAACCATGCACCAGAATCAACTTCTTTCAACTCAGTAATACATTTCGGATGTGTACCTATAGTTTAAGGCAGAAAAACAGGAACTTTTGAAATTTTCATTTTTTGGACAAAACCCCCGGGGCTTCGAATTTTTTTCATGTGAATGTGAAAAGGTTTTCTGGTCCCATTTAAAAACCATGCACCAGAATCAACTTCTTTCTACTTAGTAATACATTTCGGATGTGTACCTATAGTTTAAAGCAGAAAAACAGGAACTTTTGAAATTTTCATTTTTTGGACAAAACTTCCGGGGGTTAGAATTTTTTTCATGTGAATGTGAAAAGTTTTTCTGGTCCCATTTAAAAACCATGCACCAGAATCAGCTTCTTTCTACTCAGTAATACATTTCGGATGTGTACCTATAGTTTAAGGCAGAAAAACAGGAACTTTTGAAATTTTCATTTTTTGGACAAAACCCCCGGGGGTTAGAATTTTTTTCATGTGAATGTGAAAAGTTTTTCTGGTCCCATTTAAAAACCATGCACCAGAATCAACTTCTTTCAACTCCGTAATACATTTGGGATGTGTACCTATAGTTTAAAGCAGAAAAACAGGAACTTTTGAAATTTTCATTATTTGGACAAAACACCCGGGGGTTAGAATTTTTTTCATGTGAATGTGAAAAGTTTTTCTGGTCCCATTTAAAAACCATGCACCAGAATCAACTTCTTTCAACTCCATAATACATTTGGGATGTGTACCTATAGTTTAAGGCAGAAAAACAGGAACTTTTGAAATTTTCATTTTTTGGACAAAACCCCCGGGGGTTAGAATTTTTTTCATGTGAATGTGAAAAGTTTTTCTGGTCCCATTTAAAAACCATGCACCAGAATCAACTTCTTTCTACTCAGTAATACATTTCGGATGTGTACCTATAGTTTAAAGCAGAAAAACAGGAACTTTTGAAATTTTCATTTTTTGGACAAAACCCCCGGGGGTTAGAATTTTTTTCATGTGAATGTGAAAAGTTTTTCTGGTCCCATTTAAAAACCATGCACCAGAATCAACTTCTTTCTACTCAGTAATACATTTCGGATGTGTACCTATAGTTTAAAGCAGAAAAACAGGAACTTTTGAAATTTTCATTTTTTGGACAAAACCCCCGGGGGTTAGAATTTTTTTCATGTGAATGTGAAAAGTTTTTCTGGTCCCATTTAAAAACCATGCACCAGAATCAACTTCTTTCTACTCAGTAATACATTTCGGATGTGTACCTATAGTTTATGGCAGAAAAACAGGAACTTTTGAAATTTTCATTTTTTGGACAAAACCCCCGGGGGTTAGAATTTTTTTCATGTGAATGTGAAAAGTTTTTCTGGTCCCATTTAAAAACCATGCACCAGAATCAACTTCTTTCAACTCAGTAATACATTTCGGATGTGTACCTATAGTTTAAAGCAGAAAAACAGGAACTTTTGAAATTTTCATTTTTTGGACAAAACCCCCGGGGGTTAGAATTTTTTTCATGTGAATGTGAAAAGTTTTTCTGGTCCCATTTAAAAACCATGCACCAGAATCAACTTCTTTCTACTCAGTAATACATTTCGGATGTGTACCTATAGTTTAAGGCAGAAAAACAGGAACTTTTGAAATTTTCATTTTTTGGACAAAACCCCCGGGGGTTAGAATTTTTTTCATGTGAATGTGAAAAGTTTTTCTGGTCCCATTTAAAAACCATGCACCAGAATCAACTTCTTTCAACTCAGTAATACATTTCGGATGTGTACCTATAGTTTAAAGCAGAAAAACAGGAACTTTTGAAATTTTCATTTTTTGGACAAAACCCCCGGGGGTTAGAATTTTTTTCATGTGAATGTGAAAAGTTTTTCTGGTCCCATTTAAAAACCATGCACCAGAATCAACTTCTTTCTACTCAGTAATACATTTCGGATGTGTACCTATAGTTTAAGGCAGAAAAACAGGAACTTTTGAAATTTTCATTTTTTGGACAAAACCCCCGGGGGTTAGAATTTTTTTCATGTGAATGTGAAAAGTTTTTCTGGTCCCATTTAAAAACCATGCACTAGAATCAACTTCTTTCTACTCAGTAATACATTTCGGATGTGTACCTATAGTTTAAAGCAGAAAAACAGGAACTTTTGAAATTTTCATTTTTTGGACAAAACCCCCGGGGGTTAGAATTTTTTTCATGTGAATGTGAAAAGTTTTTCTGGTCCCATTTAAAAACCATGCACCAGAATCAACTTCTTTCTACTCAGTAATACATTTCGGATGTGTACCTATAGTTTAAAGCAGAAAAACAGGAACTTTTGACATTTTCATTTTTTGGACAAAACCCCCGGGGGTTAGAATTTTTTTCATGTGAATGTGAAAAGTTTTTCTGGTCCCATTTAAAAACCATGCACCAGAATCAACTTCTTTCTACTCAGTAATACATTTCGGATGTGTACCTATAGTTTAAGGCAGAAAAACAGGAACTTTTGAAATTTTCATTTTTTGGACAAAACCCCCGGGGGTTAGAATTTTTTTCATGTGAATGTGAAAAGTTTTTCTGGTCCCATTTAAAAACCATGCACCAGAATCAACTTCTTTCAACTCCGTAATACATTTGGGATGTGTACCTATAGTTTAAAGCAGAAAAACAGGAACTTTTGAAATTTTCATTTTTTTGGACAAAACCCCTGGGGGTTAGAATTTTTTTCATGTGAATGTGAAAAGTTTTTCTGGTCCCATTTAAAAACCATGCACCAGAATCAACTTCTTTCAACTCCGTAATACATTTGGGATATGTACCTATAGTTTAAGGCAGAAAAACAGGAACTTTTGAAATTTTCATTATTTGGACAAAACACCTGGGGGTTAGAATTTTTTTCATGTGAATGTGAAAAGTTTTTCTGGTCCCATTTAAAAACCATGCACCAGAATCAACTTCTTTCAACTCCATAATACATTTGGGATGTTTACCTATAGTTTAAGGCAGAAAAAGAGGAACTTTTGAAATTTTCATTTTTTGGACAAAACACCCGGGGCTTAGAATTTTTTTCATGTGAATGTGAAAAGTTTTTCTGGTCTCATTTAAAAACCATGCACCAGAATCAACTTCTTTCTACTCAGTAATACATTTCGGATGTGTACCTATAGTGTAAGGCAGAAAAACAGGAACTTTTGAAATTTTCATTTTTTGGACAAAACCCCCGGGGGTTAGAATTTTTTTCATGTGAATGTGAAAAGTTTTTCTGGTCCCATTTAAAAACCATGCACCAGAATCAACTTCTTTCAACTCAGTAATACATTTCGGATGTGTACCTATAGTTTAAAGCAGAAAAACAGGAACTTTTGAAATTTTCATTTTTTGGACAAACCCCCGGGGGTTAGAATTTTTTTTCATGTGAATGTGAAAAGTTTTTCTGGTCCCATTTAAAAACCATGCACCAGAATCAACTTCTTTCAACTCAGTAATACATTTCGGATGTGTATCTATAGTTTAAGGCAGAAAAACAGGAACTTTTGAAATTTTCATTTTTTGGACAAAACCCCCGTGGGTTAGAATTTTTTTCATGTGAATGTGAAAAGTTTTTCTGGTCCCATTTAAAAACCATGCACCAGAATCAACTTCTTTCAACTCCATAATACATTTCGGATGTGTACCTATAGTTTAAGGCAGAAAAACAGGAACTTTTGAAATTTTTATTTTTTGGACAAAACCCCCGGGGGTAAAGAAACTTTTTCATGTGAATGTGAAACGTTTTTCTGGTCCCATTTAAAAACCATGCACCAGAATCAACTTCTTTCAACTCCGTAATACATTTGGGATGTGTACCTATAGTTTAAAGCAGAAAAACAGGAACTTTTGAAATTTTCATTTTTTGGACAAAACCCCCGGAGGTTTGAATTTTTTTCATGTGAATGTGAAAAGTTTTTCTGGTCCAATTTAAAAACCATGCACCAGAATCAACTTCTTTCAACTCAGTAATACATTTCAGATGTGTACCTATAGTTTAAAGCAGAAAAACAGGAACTTTTGAAATTTTCATTTTTTGGACAAAACCCCCGGGGGTTAGAATTTTTTTAATGTGAATGTAAAAAGTTTTTCTGGTCCCATTTAAAAACCATGCACCAGAATCAACTTCTTTCAACTCCGTAATACATTTGGGATGTGTACATATAGTTTAAGGCAGAAAAACAGGAACTTTTGAAATTTTCATTTTTTGGACAAAACACCCGAGGCTTAGAAATTTTTTCATGTGAATGTGAAAAGTTTTTCTGGTCCCATTTAAAAACCATGCACCAGAATCAACTTATTTTAACTCCGTAATACATTTGGGATGTGTACCTATAGTTTAAAGCAGAAAAACAGGAACTTTTGAAATTTTCATTTTTTGGACAATTGTATGTCATTTTTAACCTCTTTATTTTCACATTGTCTAAGAGTCTATATGTCCTCCAGTTTCTCACAATAAAAGAAAAACTAGAAGGACATTTTTAATAAAAGATACTCTCAAAATACCAAAAACTCCTCCCAAAAAAAAGGTGTGCGTCCTAATTCACAACCCCTTTTTCCTCTTTTTGTCTATACAAGTTCAATAGTTGTGAGGACAGCACCCGCACCAAAATATAAAAATAAATTGGTAAATAAGACCTACACTGACAGGTCCAAAATATTAGAGTGCAGACTTATAATCTCTCTTTGCCTTGGATAATGTTTGTATCAGGATGTCATATCCATTGGTACTCATTTTATGATACCGCTGTGGTTCCCATGCAGGTTTTAATTAGGTTTTAATACAACTTATAATACATTTATTTATTTTATTGTTGCTGTTTATGATTACTTCACTGCAGATTCTATCTGTATGAGATTTTATTAGTTTAGGTCACTATCTGCAGTGTGAGTGTGTAGTTAGGAACTCAGCATATCATTTAAATGCTGTCCTTAACAGTGCTAGTAGGATTGAAAGAAAGAGCTCCTTTACTGTAATTGTGGAGATCTGCTGACCTCTAGTGGGCAGTTGACAACATCACATTCACATGTATATTTAACATTTTATTGCGCAGCCTCTATCTATGTTACTGGCTTGTTATTAATTCACTGGCTAGGGCTAATTGCTATTTCCGATCTGGGAATCTCATGCAGGTTTTGATTTGGTTAATAACGTACTTGTGATATAGCAGTCCCTTGTATTATTACTGTTTATGGTGGTATAATTTTCTCTGCAGATCTTTTACTGTAATTATAGGGATCTGCTGGCCTCTCGTGGGCAGTTGTCAATTTTGCATTTATATATAAATTTAACCTTATGTAGCGAAGCCTATATCTGTATTGGTGGCTATTTATAGTTCCAATAGACCTATCCCTCCTGTGGGAGTGTCCCTGAATTGGATACCACTACCCTTAGGGCTATTACATTCAAGCTGACAGTTTTAACATTCAATTCAAGTTATAATAACAATGTTGACATATGAGAACAAAGGCCTATTGTCGACACGTGTTTCACTACATGCTTTTTCAAGACACTTGAGATTCTTAGATTGGAAATAACAATCAGCCCTATCTAGTGGAACTATAAATTAACTATGCAAGGCTGTAACAATGCATCAAGGTACACTGCCAGCACCTGGAAAAGCGACATCCCACCCACTCTCAGGAGGGGAGACAGATCTTTGAAATGGTGCGAAACTGGTTGGATATACCGTCTGGGGACCTTGGCTCCCCGTGGGCTAAACAAATACCTGGGTTTACGCAGCTATCTATAGATATATTATGTATATAAATGGAATAAAGCTAACAAATGGTGATAGACAAGCAGTAGGTGGGGAGGAGTGGATAGATGACAAAATAATAAACATTTGTCAATTTCTCATTTCTAACAAATTCCCTTGTGGTGGTCTGTTTGATACACTTTTGTTGGCCAATAACAGGGTTCCTAGCATAGACTTGGTGACTAATAACATTCAAATTCATCATCTCTGCAACCACTGGGTGGTTTCTCACTCCTCAAAGACATCAGTTACCATGTATGATTCTTTAGAACCATCAGTTATTGCAGAAAGTCTAAAACAACACACAGCACATTTACTGTAATACGATGTATTGAGGAGAAAGATATGTCCATGTTTCCTTATGTTAACTTGATAAATAAAAATCGATGGAAAAATAATTGAAATGACAACACATTGCCACATTGTCATATACATCGTCCAAATGAAGACATGGTTGAGTGTGACAAATGTAAAATGTGGTATCATTTCACATGTGTGTAGCTAAGAGAGTGACAAATGCGTAAAAACAAACTAAAGTTTCTACTGCCCGAAGTGTTCTAATGTAAAAAAAATGAGGTGGATTGCCTTTTTTATACATAGCAACATGAACTATGTTGCAACTCCCAAGGTTAAACCAAATATAGGCTTCATTGTTAAAATGTCATGTTGTGATAACAGTTAGTTTGCATTTAAGTTTTTGATAAAATGTCACATTGTCACCATAAAGATTGTAAAGTAGCTTTTTCATTTTTCATAATTTATATGTTCAGTTTTCTTAATGTAACATTATTTATTAAAAATAAATACATTTTGTCACCTATTGTCCTTGTATTCTAATTCTAAATATCTAAACAAATAATATTGAACTTCTGTGATATTACTAAAGAGACAAGATGAATATAGCAAATCTGTGGTTTGGACGTGAGGGGGGGGGTGGGGTTTACAGAGGAATTTTAGACTTTGTGGAAAATAAATAACCTGTGTAGCTATAATTAAGAGATTCACTACACAATGAATTCACTACAAAGAAATAATGAGCTACACATTTAAGTGTCTTTATCCTACTGACGTATTTATACAAAAAAAATCCGTAATTTTAAAAATGTGATTAATAATTGGACTCCTCAAGTGGATGTTTGTAAATGAGATCTCTGATTGGGCACCTTACTTTTACTTACTTTTATTGATAACACTGCTTTTATCTTTTACTAAACATCTTATATCTTATACATCTTCTGAACTGTTTAATTTAGGAAAAAGATTTAAGATGAAAGTGTTGAAATTAGAAAAGAAACGCGGCCAAGTGAGACATACGAGCCGCGCTTTGATGTGGATGATCCGTCGCTTCTTTCTGACGCAAGCAGCTACGCTAAGCTAGAAGAAAGGGGGAGAGAACCACAGACACAGCCAAAGCTGCTGTACAGGGAGTGTGTAAGTCTCCCAATTATTAATAGGCAAAAAGAAAAAGAGTGGTGTACAGCGCTAGGTTTGACTGAAGGAAATATACACTACCACATGTACATATGTATATATAACATTTATTAATACAAGAAAATTAATGGGATGAGAGCTCTCATAAAAACATATACAATAAAATTATGTAGTAAAAACAATGATAGGACAGAGGCTCTCTGATGAGAATAAAGCTCCACAGTGTGTGCACCAGCACATTAATAGTTACCAGGGGGAGACAGGAAGGTATGAACGGTCTCCTTGGTGATATAGCTGCATGGAATATGTCCCAATCCGGATAAATTGCCCAGTGAGTCCAGGTGTCAGTTGGATAAGAAAAAGGCAGTCCTTATGGTATGTGTATACCAAGCATGGTTTTGCAAATGGCTGCTGGAAGATGAACGTCCTGGAGAGAGATCAAACTGGTCCGGAAATAAAGTGCAGGATTTTAGTGCAGTCTTGGTTTGGTGCAAACGGAGCAATAAAGTGCAGTATAGTAGTGCTGGAAGCTGCTCAACGTGTTTCGACACTATCTCGCATCTTCATCAGGAGCTAACCAGCCTCCCCGCTCAGCACACGAGAATCTCCAGCCGGCAGCAGAGCGTGGTTAACGCTAGATGCCAGACGCCATTGGAGCAGAGGAAGTGTCTATGGACCCTCGACCCAGGAAAGAAGGCTCATGCAGTCGGTAAAGGACTCAACCAGCTAGCTACACGCTGAATTCGGTGTACCTGGTAGGACGCATTATTTAATACTGTTTCCGCACAAAATCAAGCCCAGGTCAGTGATTCATGCTGTTCTGAGAGAGTGCAGATGGAGACCTAAGGCTGTGGTCGAAGGGGCTGTCTGTATCTATAGGGGAAGCCATTAGCAAAGGCTGAATGCCAGGGGAAGAATAATATAAAACTCCACTATAAATCCGCATGACTGCAGCGGTTAAACTGCTTCTTTCCTCCTGTATGTATTTAACCTGCTAAGAGCTTCCATAAAATCTGTGCTTGGCTCTGACACAGTGGCCATTGGAAAAAGTGCAATATAGTAAGCCAAGGTATACAAACTTTTCCCCCATGTACACCTGCTGAGATTGGGTGGCTGAGAGCTAAAAGAAGTGTCCACACACATATTTTCTAAAAAGTGTTGCAAGGACTATATCTTACACAGGTCGCAAGCGCAAAGGGCGCTAAAAATCATCCCAAATTGTGTAATAGTGCCCAGGAGAACTGGGGCACCTGTTAATCAACAGCTGCTAGAAGAATAATATCTAAGAGAGGCCTTAGGGGCTATAAACTGCTATAAGCGAAGAGAATAATTTGCCCCTCTTTTTCCAATTTTATCCGGCGGGGCTTGTATAGAACTCATAAACTGCGTTGACATAATAACCGGTGCAAGCAGTGCAACACAGAAAAGAAGAAACAAAGATAAACTCCCTTCCCCCCCCCCCCCTTTTTTTTGGGGTATAGTGTATGAAGACTCCCTGCTGCAATGGGTAAAACTGCGCAAGCTGCAGCGGCAAAACTTGAAAAATACAAGTCAGCACACGCATCTAAATAAAGTACGCGGAGTGTACCGAGCTCACCATCCTCAGCGGTAGATATGGAGACATCTATAAGCGAATCTACTCAGTCCACTCAGCAGATATTAAAGGCAATAACAGTCTCAGAACATAGAGTAACTGAAAAGATTGACCAAGTGCAAATTGATGTCTCCCTCCTCAGGCAAGATGTACAGAAAATCCGTGACAGAGTAAAAGAAACAGAACAGCGTATATCTCAATTAGAAGACGTCTCTCTACCGCTGGTGAAAAAAATTGAGGAACTGGTGACACAAGTAACTCTGATTAAAACTAAAATGACGGACATAGAAGGAAGAAATAGACGCAACAATATTCGTTTGATTGGTCTTCCAGAGCGGACTGAGGGTCCCAACGCTGTAAAGTTTGTTGAGGACTGGCTTATACAGTTGTTCACAAAATAAGTATTTACGCAACAGTTTACAGTGGAGCGAGCCCATAGGGTGCCTTCACAACCCTTAAAACCTGGAGCTCCCCCGTGCACATTTATTTTCAGGCTGCTGCACTACAGGGATAGAGACACAATACTCCATCTGGCAAGAACAAAAGGCCCAATACTTTATGACTCTCAACCAGTCTCATTCTACCCAGACTTTGCACCTGAAGTGCAAAAGGAGCGAGCAATCTTCACCCATGTCAGGCGGAGGCTGAGAGAGAGAAATATTCAATACTCAATTCTCAACACCACTCTTTTTTTCATGAACCCTAAAGAAGCAATTGACTGGCTGGATAACCAGCCTGGCACAAAATAATGCAAAAAACTGATTGTGTGACTCGGGCTATGCCCTGTTAACTTCATATATCTTTTTCACTGTTCTCCCCCTTCCCCTTCCCTTCCCCCTTATTCTGGGGGTGTGTTAGCAGGAACGCATTTAGAACAAGTAGATGCTGTAAGATTTTCAAGAAGAACGTTTAATGATGAACATATAACTTGGATGGAATGCTGTACTCTTGACTTGCTGCATCACCAGCTACTGCATAACGATCAGTGAGAGAGAAACAGGAAGTAAGCAAGATAAAAAGCGCTTGGTTAGGATATGTGTAAGAAATACATGTTAAAAAGTGCTTTGCCGTTTTCCTAAAAGAAAAGATAAAATGTTTACAGCTCTTTGTGAGCTATTTTGGGGTTCGAGCCTGTGCGAGTCTTCCGGCACTAATTTGAAGAGCCTAGGATACCCTATCTGTCCCTACGCTTACCTAGGTCTTCTGGCCTTCAGTCTTCTCCACGTTACGCTCGATTGCGATCTCCACACGCCAGCCGTCCGTGACCGGAAGTTCGGGTGTAGCGGCTTCCGGTTTCGGCGGTGTATGCGGTATCAGCTCCCCTGGCTTCCAACGCGTTTCGAGAGTGAAACTCTCTTTGTCAAGGATGCCGGGCATCCTTAACGAGAAAGAGCACAAATTCATCTCAACAGATCATCCGAAAATACCGACATTTTACCATCTGCCAAAAATTCATAAAAACTTACAGAACCCACCCGGCCGACCAATAATCTCCGGTATTGACTCATTAACCACAAACCTTTCCAAATACATCGACAAATTCCTCCAACCCATAGTGCAACAGCAGAAGAGTCACTTGAAGGACACCCTCCATATACTACAAATACTGCAATACACCGAATGGGACGAATCATATACTCTGTGTACTAGTGATGTCAAATCACTGTATGCCTGCATCAGCCACGACCTTGGATGCGCCCACATCAGATCAACACTTTCAACACAATCAAATCTCCAAAACCAGCAAATAAACTTCATAATGGAACAAATCGAGTTCATCTTCAAATTAGTGCCGGAAGACTCGCACAGGCTCGAACCCCAAAATAGCTCACAAAGAGCTGTAAACATTTTATCTTTTCTTTTAGGAAAACGGCAAAGCACTTTTTAACATGTATTTCTTACACATATCCTAACCAAGCGCTTTTTATCTTGCTTAAATCTGTACTTACCTCACAAAAAGCTGCTATTACGAGCGCAGACCACACCTCCAAACTTTTCCCCAGAGAAACAGGAAGTACCTGAAAAACTTTATCAACAACTATCAGACATACACTGACAATATCTATCTATAAGCACAGTTGAGAACAGTGGTTGCTATAATAAACATACAGAAGTCTAACACCCCCACTCAACTACTGCTTCTCAAACAAGTCCCATTCTAGATCTGATATCCTCAAACTTTGGCCTTGGTACTGGCTTTGTCATAATATCAGCTAACATATTGTCAGTCTCACAATATTCAAGAAGAATTAAATTTTGCTCCACTATATCATGTAGATAATGATGCTTCACATCAACATGTTTGGTTCTAGCATTTATCTTTTCACTGTTTGCAAGTTTTATACATCCCTGATTGTCCTCAAACAATACCGTTGGTTTTGCTACTGACATTTCAAAATCCTGTAGTAACTGACATAACCAAACAACTTCTTGACTTGCATAAGCTGCTGAGATGTATTCCGCTTCTGTTGATGATAAGGCAACTGACATTTGCTTTTTGCTGGACCATGATATTAGGCTGTCTCCAACCTTGAACAAGTAGCCACTTGTTGACTTACGATCCTTGTAATCACCTGCCCAATCTGAATCCACATATCCTGTCAATTCAAGATTTCCTTTTTCTGACAATGTCAGGTTCAAGTCCTGTGTGTGTTTAAGGTACTGCATGACTCTCTTGATTGCATTCCAATCTCTTTGACGAGGTTTACTCACACGCCTACAAAGATGAGACATGGCAACTGAAATATCTGGCCTTGTAGTGGTTGCCACATATATATGTGCCCCCACTGCTTGTCTGTATTGTTCATTACTGGGCAAGAGATCATCTTCTCCTTCCAGTTTGAGATAAGCTGTGTCCATTGGCGTAGTCACACCTTTAGCCTCTGACATTTTAAACTGATTGAGAATTTTAGTAATTTTAGCGGATTGATTGAGCAGAAAACTTCCATCTTCTTTCCGCTGTATCTGGATTCCTAGATAGTATGTCACTTCTCCCAGATCTTTAGTTTCAAAGTGTGAATTCAGAACTTCACTTAACTTTTTGATTTCTTCATTTTCTTCATGGGCAATAATCAAATCATCCACATACAAGAGTAGATACATCCACTTCCCATCTTCAAACTTGGAGTATAGGTATGAGTCTGCCTTACTTCTTGTGAACATTTCGTTTAGTAAAACTTCATTTATTTTACTATTCCATGCTCTTGCTGATTGTTTGAGACCATAGAGAGATTTTTGTAATTTGCAGACAAGATGCTCTTTGCCCTCTACTATATAACCTTCAGGCTGAGCCATGTACAATTCTTCTTCAATATCACCATTGAGAAAAGCAGTTTTAATGTCAAAATGCCTTACTTCCATATTTCTTAAAGCAGCTATGGCCATCAAGGTTCTGAAAGTACTCTGTTTCGCAACTGGTGCAAAAGTTGCATCATAATCTTCACCATATTTTTGAGTATAGCCCTTTGCTACTAATCTTGCTTTAAATCTGTGGACTTTACCTTCAGAGTCATATTTGGTTTTAAAAACCCATTTACATCCAACTGCATGTTTTCCTACAGGTAACTCTGTAAGTTCCCATGTCTGGAGCTGTTTAAGAGATTCCATTTCTTCATCAGCTGCTTTAATCCATTTTTCCTTTTTATTAGTGGGCAGTTTTTGCATGTCTTTCCAGGATTCTGGTTCAGGTTCTGGTGCTGTTCGTGCAAGATAAGATAGTCACTTTGGTGGAATATTCTTATTACACCTTGTAGAACTCCTGACTAGAGGTAGAGGTAATCTTTCCTCTTCAGCAGTAACAGGATCACTTATAGCAACTTCAATATCATTTTGTTCTACTGACGGTGGTTGTTCTTCAAGCTGCACTGCCTGTGTCATTTCTTCAAATGTAAGATACATTGAGTTTTCATCAATTATAACGCTTCTACTTATTGTCACTTGGTTGGTTTCTTTATGTAGAATTCTGTATCCCTTTTGAGACTCACTGTAACCTACGAGCACTCCTTCCTCTGCTCGAGCATCCCATTTTGAGCGCTTTTCCTTTGGAACATGTACAAATGCTTTACTTCCAAATATTTTAATATGATGCAGGTCAGGCTTCTTTCCATTCCATAGTTCATATGGAGTCTTTTCAGTTGTTTTACCTAATAAACGATTTTGGAGATAACAGGCTGTCATGATTGCTTCTCCCCAGTAAGTTGTTGGCAAATCTGCATCAAAGAGCATGCTCCGCCCACTTTCACATAGTGTCCGATTCATTCTTTCAGCGACACCATTCTGCTCTGGATTATACGGTACCGTAGTCTGGAATGTAACTCCATGTCTTTTCAGAATGGTTTGTGTTTTGCCACTCTTGTATTCTGTGCCATTATCTGCACGCATTATTTTTGGAAATCTTCCGAACTTGTTGTTTACTTGGGCAAGATATTCTTCAAGTTTTTCTGAGACTTCATCCTTACTTTGCAGCAGGTAAAGAGTTGTGAATTTGGAGTAATCATCAATGAATGTAAGAAAATATCTTTTCTGTCCTGGGGTCATATTTTTCATTGGTCCACATACATCTGTGTGAATTATATCCAGACAATTCTCAGCTCTACTATTACTTGCTTTTGGAAAAGGTTTTCTTGTCATTTTCCCTTTTAGGCAGCTGGTACATGTCACGGCCGCTGTTAGGACGCGCCGCTCACCTGTTCATCTCCGGCGGCGGGGCCTGCGGGCCATCCGTCTGGGTGCAGGACGGGGAGCGCGGCGTCTAGGTCTCCCGGCCGCGACCATCTTCCTGGGGCCTGCAGCACGCGCATCCAGCATGACAGCCAGCCAAGGTTGTTTGTCTCCAGTCCGGGCGCCGCCATGTTGTTGTAGCCAGCCAATGGTTCAGAGCTCCAGTTCAACTCCTCCAATCAAGATCTACCCTGGGGGATAAAGCAGAGCCCTCTGGGGCATACAAGCGCCAGTACTTTGTTGTCAATCCCTGTGGAGGAAGCTTCAGCCTGTGCTCCTGTCCTTGCCCTGTGATATCCCTGATTCCTGTCTTCGTTTCCTGCAGTTCAACACCTGATACCTGGATACCTGCATTTGCATTCTGCTCCCAGCCCTTACAGCGTCACACCTGTTTCCTGGACTTTGCAAATTGCATTCTGCCTCCAGCCCTTTCAGGTTTGCTACAGTCTCTCAAGCTCTGCGTGTCTGTTGACACATCTCCACTCCTGCTGTCGACCAGCTGCACCTGCTGCCAGCTCTGCGTGTCTGTTGACACATCTCCACTCCTGTTGTCGACCAGCTGCACCTGCTGCCAGCTCTGCGTGTCTGTTGACACATCTCCACTCCTGCTGTCGACCAACTGCACCTGCTGCCAGCTCTGCGTGTCTGTTGACACATTTCCACTCCTGCTGTCGACCAGCTGCACCTGCTGCCAGTGCCGCGTGTCTGTTGACACATCTTCACTCCTGCTGTCGACCAGCTGCACCTGTTTCCAGCCCTGCGTGTCTGTTGACACATCTTCACTCCTGCTGTCGACCAGCTGCACCTGTTTCCAGCCCTGCGTGTCTGTTGACACATCTTCACTCCTGCGGTCGATCTGCTGCACCTGCTGCCAGCCCTGCGTGCCTGTTGATGCATCTCCACTCCTGCTGTCAACCAGTTGCACCTGCTGCCAGCCCTGCGTGCCACATCTCCACTCCCGCTGTCGGTCCGCTGCACCTGTCGTCAGTCCTGCGTGTCCGTTGACACACCATCACGTCTGCCTGTGGTCCAGTTGCACCTACTGCCAGTCTTCCGTGCCTGCGGACGCCTCACCATCCTGCTGTCTGCCTCCGCACCTACTGCCAGTCTTCCGTGCCTGCTGACGTCTCACCATCCTGCCATCTGCCTCCGCACCTACTGCCAGTCTTCAGTGCCTGATGACGCCTCACCATCTTGCTGTATGCATTCGCACCTACTGCCAGTCCTCTGTGCCTGCTGATGCCTCACCAGCCTGCTGTATGCATTCGCATCTACTGCCAGCCCTCCGTGCCCGCTGACGCTTCTCCATCCTGCTGTCTGCATCTGCACCTGCTGTCAGTCCTTCAGCCCGCTGACGCGGTTCCTCCCTGCTGTCGGCACCCGCGTCTACTGCCAGTCATCGGAGGTCGCTGACTTCCGTCCCCTATTGCCCATTGCCGTCTGCTCCCACAGTCAGTCATTGTTTCCCCAGTAAGCTACAGAGACTCTGGGATCAATCCCATCATTCTGGACTCTCAGTTGTTACCCAGGTATTCCACTGGGCTTTCTGATCTACAGTTTCATTTATGGTCTTGCCTTCTCATGTTGGTGCTACAATAAAGAGTTATATCAAACCTGCTATTCTCCAGTCTCCTTCAAGCCGCAAACACCCAACCTCCAGGCCTCAGACAGATCCACAAGGTACCCCTAGCGTGACAGTAAGTACTGGCCCAATGGATCCGTCCGTCAGCCAGGAGTTCTTTCAAAATGTGGTCGCTCGGCTGCGAGCACTGGAGGAATCCCAGCAGCAAGTGACTCAAGCACTCCAAGGCATATCTCAAAGGCAAGCCTCTAATCCCCCGTCACAGACTGTCTCCCCGTCTTTACGATTGTCTACCCCTTCTAAGTATAATGGTACCCCTCGTACCTGCCGGGGGTTTATCAATCAATGTGAAGTACATTTTTTCCTGCAACCAATGAACTTTCCTTCTGATCGGGTTAAAGTGGCTTACATTGTCTCTTTATTATCAGATTCTGCATTGGACTGGGTCTCCCCACTCTGGGAAAGAAATGACCCTCTGCTCTCCAAGTACTCCGACTTTATTTCTCAATTCAGAAAAATTTTTGACGAACCGGGACGAGTATCCTCTGCCGCTTCAGAAATCCTGCGGATTCGTCAAGGCTCCCGCTCCGTTTCTCAATAAGTTATCCACTTTCAAACCGTGGCATCTGAACTGAAATGGAATGAGGAGGCTCTAATTTCCACTTTCTTGGCAGGATTATCTGAACGCATGAAAGACGAGTTAGCTACCCGAGATCTTCCTACCTCGCTGGGTGAGGTCATATCGCTCTGCAATAGGTTGGACCTTCGTTTTCGTGAGCGTCAGCTAGAGAGATCCCGGCAAGAGCGAGGCAAGTCTATTTCCGTTTCTCCTCGCCTAGGGTCTACTCCTTCCCCAAATTCTTCTGATGAGCCTATGCAGATCAATCATACTCGCCTAACTCCCGAAGAACGCCAAAGAAGACGGCGACAGAATTTATGCTTGTATTGTGGGGAATCTGGTCATCTGTTAGCCAAATGTACCCGTCGTCCGTTAAACTCCCGGTCCTAGTTGGTTGTGGAGAGGCCAACCTAGGACGAGTAGAAACTTCTCCAATCATGTCTGACTCTTTGCTGTCCATCCAGGTGGTGTTACCCAACAGGTCACTCGTAGTATCTGCTCTACTGGACTCTGGGGCAGCCGCCAATTTCATTTCAGCCCAGTTTGTGTCCTATCATGGCCTGGACTCTCAGAAACTTTCGCAGCCACTCCAGTTATCTGCCGCAGATGGGAGTCTTATTCCTCAAGCCTCCATTACTCATCGGACGCTGCCCATCAAGATTCAAGTTGGAGCATTGCATCAGGAAGAATTATCTTTTTTCATTATTCCAAAAGCGAACCACCCTGTAGTGTTGGGGTTTCCTTGGCTCCAGCAGCATTCTCCGAAAATCAATTGGGGTACTATGGAGGTCCTGTCTTGGGGTACGAACTGTCGTCATACCTGCCTTCCCGAATTAGTGCGCATCCAGTCCACCTCGCCTACGTCTCCTGATCTTCCTCCTCAAGCCTATCAAGCCTTCTCCGACGTCTTCTGTAAAGGTTCAGCCGACAAATTACCTCCGCATCGGCGCTGGGGTAGTCCCATCGACCTTATTCCAGGTAAAATGCCTCCAAAGGGCCGAACCTATCCACTCTCTCTGCCAGAGACGGAAGCCATGTCCCAGTATATTAAAGAGAACTTATTAAAAGGCTTCATCCGGCCTTCCACGTCTCCAGCAGGAGCCGGATTCTTTTTCGTTAAAAAGAAAGATGGAGGTCTGAGGCCCTGTATTGATTATAGGGGACTGAATAACATTACAGTCAAAAATAAGTACCCGTTACCCTTGGTGACTGAGTTGTTTGACCGAATCAAAGGGGCTAAAGTCTTCACTAAATTGGATCTCAGAGGAGCCTATAACCTTATCCGTATCCGAGCAGGCGATGAGTGGAAGACAGCTTTTAATACTAGAGACGGTCACTACGAGTACCTTGTTATGCCGTTTGGTCTCAGCAATGCTCCAGCAGTATTCCAAGAATTCATGAATGAATTATTCCGTGATTTACTGTATTATTCTGTGGTTGTTTATCTCGATGACATTATTATTTTTTCTCAGAATATTCCGGAACACCGTCAGCACGTGAAGGAGGTGTTACAGCGACTACGATCCAACCAGCTATACTGTAAATTGGAGAAATGTGAATTTGAGAAATCTTCAGTTCCTTTTCTGGGTTACATCATTTCAGGTACCGGGTTAAGCATGGATCCTTCTAAAGTGCAAGCAGTCCTTGATTGGCCACAACCTCATACCCTAAAGGCGGTTCAACGCTTCATTGGCTTTTCCAATTATTATAGGAAATTCATCAAAAATTTTTCTTCCATCATTTGTCCCATCACAGCGTTGACTCACAAAGGAGCCAATCCTGCCAAGTGGTCTCCCGAAGCGGTGGCAGCATTTCAACAATTAAAAAGTGTATTTACTTCAGCTCCAATTCTTCTGCAGCCTGATTGTTCTCGCCCGTTTATCCTGGAGGTAGATGCCTCTTCTGTTGGGGTTGGAGCTGTACTTTCACAGAAGTCTGAGGACGGCCACCTACACCCATGTGGGTTCTTCTCCAGGAAGTTTTTGCCAGCCGAGATGAACTACCCCATTGGTGAACAAGAATTGCTAGCCATTAAATTGGCCTTTGAAGAATGGCGGTACCTGTTGGAGGGGGCTAAGTTTCCTATATCCGTTATCACGGACCACAAAAATTTGTTATATTTACAGAACGCCCAGTGTCTGAACCCCAGATTAGCCCGATGGGCCTTATTCTTTACGAGATTCGAGTTTGTGTTATCTTTCCGTCCTGGGTCTCAAAATGGCAAAGCGGACGCACTCTCCAGATCTTTCACGTCCTCCGCAGAAGATCGTACCATAAGCCCAGTTTTAAGCCCCACAGTGTTTGCCAAGACTACTGTGGTATCCATTCCTAGAGGAAAGACTTTTGTGGATACTGGACTCAGATCATCTTTGCTACAGTGGGCACACTCCTCTCGTTTTTCTGGCCACTGCGGTATAAAGAAAACTTTAGAATTCATTAAAAGAGCATACTGGTGGCCGTCCATGAGGAAAGATGTCACTGACTTCATAGCTTCCTGTACCCAGTGTTCTCGTCACAAATCTTCTCGTCAAGCACCAGCTGGCCTTCTTCAACCATTATCCATACCTGAGTCACCCTGGTCACACATATCGATGGACTTTGTCACCGATCTGCCTCTGTCACAAGGGTTCAACACGATCTGGGTCGTCATCGACCGTTTCTCCAAGATGGCACATTTCGTTCCACTAAAGGGCCTTCCGTCTGCTCCTAAATTGGCTCAAATATTTATAGCTGAAATATTCCGTCTACATGGTCTTCCGAGAGAAATTGTATCTGACAGAGGGGTACAATTTGTATCAAAGTTTTGGAGAGCGTTGTGTAGTGCGTTACAGGTAAAGCTGAACTTTTCCTCATCTTATCATCCGCAATCCAATGGCCAAACAGAAAGAGTAAATCAAGATTTGGAGGCCTTTTTACGTCTGTATCTGTCCTCCTCGCAAGACAATTGGAAGGAGCTTCTGCCTTGGGCCGAATTTGCACATAACAACTCTTATCATTCCTCCACCGAAAAGACTCCCTTCTTCATTGTATATGGCCGTAACCCACGTGTTCCAGAATTCCAAAATCTTCCTGTTTTTGACATACCAGCAGTTAACTCGTCTGTCCGGTTTTTCTCAAGCATCTGGAGGAATGTTCATGCTTCGTTAGAGAAAGCCTCCCAACGTTACAAGAAATTCTCTGATCGGCACAGACGGGCAGCTCCGAAACTCAAGGTAGGAGACAGAGTTTGGCTCTCCACCAAAAATATTAGACTCAAAGTCCTGTCTATGAAGTTTGCACCTCGATTCATTGGGCCATATACAGTAACTACTGTGATCTCGCCTTTGGCTTATAAGCTACAGTTGCCTCGTTCTTTGAAAATTTCAAATACATTCCACATCTCGTTATTAAGACCATTGATATTAAACCGATTCCAGAATAAAGTACCCAAGTCTCCTCAGCCTCAGGCTCATCATGATGTTGCTTTTGAAATTAAAAAAATTGTGGACTCAAGAGTTCGTTCAGGGCAAGTCCAATATCTGGTAGACTGGAAAGGCTTCGGTCCAGAGGAACGATCCTGGGTGGATGCTGCTCGCGTCGATGCTCACACTTTGGTCCGTAAGTTTCATCAACAATATCCAAGAAAACCATGGAAGTGTCCAGAGTCCACTTCAAAAGGGGGGGGTGCTGTCACGGCCGCTGTTAGGACGCGCCGCTCACCTGTTCATCTCCGGCGGCGGGGCCTGCGGGCCATCCGTCTGGGTGCAGGACGGGGAGCGCGGCGTCTAGGTCTCCCGGCCGCGACCATCTTCCTGGGGCCTGCAGCACGCGCATCCAGCATGACAGCCAGCCAAGGTTGTTTGTCTCCAGTCCGGGCGCCGCCATGTTGTTGTAGCCAGCCAATGGTTCAGAGCTCCAGTTCAACTCCTCCAATCAAGATCTACCCTGGGGGATAAAGCAGAGCCCTCTGGGGCATACAAGCGCCAGTACTTTGTTGTCAATCCCTGTGGAGGAAGCTTCAGCCTGTGCTCCTGTCCTTGCCCTGTGATATCCCTGATTCCTGTCTTCGTTTCCTGCAGTTCAACACCTGATACCTGGATACCTGCATTTGCATTCTGCTCCCAGCCCTTACAGCGTCACACCTGTTTCCTGGACTTTGCAAATTGCATTCTGCCTCCAGCCCTTTCAGGTTTGCTACAGTCTCTCAAGCTCTGCGTGTCTGTTGACACATCTCCACTCCTGCTGTCGACCAGCTGCACCTGCTGCCAGCTCTGCGTGTCTGTTGACACATCTCCACTCCTGTTGTCGACCAGCTGCACCTGCTGCCAGCTCTGCGTGTCTGTTGACACATCTCCACTCCTGCTGTCGACCAACTGCACCTGCTGCCAGCTCTGCGTGTCTGTTGACACATTTCCACTCCTGCTGTCGACCAGCTGCACCTGCTGCCAGCGCCGCGTGTCTGTTGACACATCTTCACTCCTGCTGTCGACCAGCTGCACCTGTTTCCAGCCCTGCGTGTCTGTTGACACATCTTCACTCCTGCGGTCGATCTGCTGCACCTGCTGCCAGCCCTGCGTGCCTGTTGATGCATCTCCACTCCTGCTGTCAACCAGTTGCACCTGCTGCCAGCCCTGCGTGCCACATCTCCACTCCCGCTGTCGGTCCGCTGCACCTGTCGTCAGTCCTGCGTGTCCGTTGACACACCATCACGTCTGCCTGTGGTCCAGTTGCACCTACTGCCAGTCTTCCGTGCCTGCGGACGCCTCACCATCCTGCTGTCTGCCTCCGCACCTACTGCCAGTCTTCCGTGCCTGCTGACGTCTCACCATCCTGCCGTCTGCCTCCGCACCTACTGCCAGTCTTCAGTGCCTGATGACGCCTCACCATCTTGCTGTATGCATTCGCACCTACTGCCAGTCCTCTGTGCCTGCTGACGCCTCACCAGCCTGCTGTATGCATTTGCATCTACTGCCAGCCCTCCGTGCCCGCTGACGCTTCTCCATCCTGCTGTCTGCATCTGCACCTGCTGTCAGTCCTTCAGCCCGCTGACGCGGTTCCTCCCTGCTGTCGGCACCCGCGTCTACTGCCAGTCATCGGAGGTCGCTGACTTCCGTCCCCTATTGCCCATTGCCGTCTGCTCCCACAGTCAGTCATTGTTTCCCCAGTAAGCTACAGAGACTCTGGGATCAATCCCATCATTCTGGACTCTCAGTTGTTACCCAGGTATTCCACTGGGCTTTCTGATCTACAGTTTCATTTATGGTCTTGCCTTCTCATGTTGGTGCTACAATAAAGAGTTATATCAAACCTGCTATTCTCCAGTCTCCTTCAAGCCGCAAACACCCAACCTCCAGGCCTCAGACAGATCCACAAGGTACCCCTAGCGTGACAGTACACTTCATCATTTGTGTGCAAGGATCAATTTTGATACCATTTGCATGCTGTTCTTGGGCTAGTTTTCTTATTGCTGCTGGATTTCTGTGCCCTAGACGACGGTGCCATACATGGATGCAGTTAACATGCTCCTGCTTAGCGGTATTAACAACTTCTCTGCACTTTAACTGATATAGCTCATCTTTGATAGTTCCTTCTGCAAGAATGTGGCTTCCATTTGTAATAATACACTTGTCACCTTTAAATGTCACAGTATGTCCTTGCTTGGCGAGCTTTTTCACTGATAGCAGGTTAGTGTCAAGATTGGGCACATACAGTACATTCTTCATAAATATTTTTCTGGTAAATGTTGGAGAGACTGGACAGTAAAGATAACCTTCCCCTATTCCTCCTGAAACCATGTAGTGTCCATTAGCTGTAGCTATTCTTTCTGAATTACTTTGGTCCAACTGAGTGAAGAAATTTTTATCATTAGTCATATGACTTGTAGCTCCTGAGTCAATGCACCACGCATTTATCACTGATGTACCGCTGTTACTATGAAAGGCAAATTCAGCATTAGAAGTGTTTCCTGGCTCTTTTATAGCACGTTTTGCTTCTTGCTTAGCATCTTGTTTCTTTAACTGATCCATTCTGGCTTTCCAAACTCTACAATCTGCCTTTAAGTGACCGGGTCTCTTGCATACAAAACATTCACGTGTTTCATGTCTCTGAGTGGATTTCTGAAAATAGTTCTGCACCTTTAATGCCGATTCTGCTAAGGATCCTTCATCCTTATTTGCGCTCTCAGTCTTGCGCTTATATTCATCCACAAGTTTGCCTTTCACATACTCTAATTTAAGTTCATCGTCTGGTCTGGCATCTAGCGCAGTTACAAGTGTCTCATAACTATCTGGGAGACCGCTGAGTAGCAGGGCTGCTATATGAAAGTCTTTTATTTCTTCTCCTATGCAACGCAGACGCTCTACCATTTCTAGAGTACATCTTATATAATCCTGCATGTCCTGGCCTTTAAGCAGTTTAGACTGATACAGCTTTCTGATTAAATATAGCTTATTGCTTAAATTTGCTCTCTCGTGCACTTTCTGCAGCACATCCCACATATCTGTTGCACTGTCACAGTTACATATATGCACGATCTGATCATCATCTATACTGAGAGAGATTGTACTCTGGGCTTTCTGATCTTTCTCAGTCCATTCCTCTGTGACTGGGTGAGGTTTAGGTTCTTGTATGCATTTCCACGTACCTTCTCTTATAAGCAGCATCTTTACTTTGAATTTCCACGTCTGGTAGTTCTGGTCAGGGCCGCCGAGAGGCAGGGGGGGAGGGTACAATTTACCGGGGCCCGGGACTGTCAGGGGGCCCGGGGACACACACTCACTTTTTTTTTTAAAGGCAGCCGGTGTGCGCCGCATGCATACTTGCCAACCCACCCGCATTCTGCTTGACCCTCCTGTTGCCCCGCAAAGCCCCTCTATCCTCCCGGTTTTCGGAGATTGTCGGGGGGCGGGGCTTGCATGATGAAGTCAGTAAGCCACCGCAGGGGTTGTGGGTAATGGTGGGCGAGCTGCTGTGTGCAGTGTGCACAGACACCGGAAGCCTGTGCTTCAGGAGCAGAGACAGAACTTGCAGCCGGGGCTTCCTTGAGGCTGACCCCGCCCACCACACTGGGTTCCGTGCATCAGCCAGGCCAGCTCTTCCTTCCTGCTCCTCCTCTGCTTGTGCTGTGCTTCATCCTCCACCACGCTGACTGCTGGGTCCCTGGAATGAGTACAGCCAGGTAAGTGCTAAGGGAGTGGGGGCTGTGAGGGGTATAAAATAGTGTTTGTGTGTGTGTGTATTAGGGTAATATGGGGATGCTGTGTTCAATGGTGTTTTGTGCAATGTGCTGGTTACTTAGTGTAATATGGAAGGGGGGAGCTGTGTGATGTACTATGGTGTTCTGTACAATGTCCTTTGTGTACAGGCTGTAATATGGGGAGCATAGTGTAATGTATACTATGATGTGTGCAATGTGCTGGGTACTGGGTGTAATATGGGAGGTGGGGAGGAGCTGTGTGATGTACAATGTGTGCTTTGTGTGTACAGGCTGTAATATGGGGGGCACTCTGTATAATGTACTATGATGTGTGCAATGTGCTGCATGTACTGGGTGATCTGTGTATAATGTACTATGGTGTTGTGTACAATGTGGTTTGTATACAGGGTGTAATATGGGTGGCATAGTATAATGTATACTATGATGTGTGCAATGTGCTGTGTAATATGGGGAGTGGACTTGCCTTCCCTCCTGCATTTTGCGAGCTCCGGCTGCCCTGCTAATTGAAGCGCAGCTGTGTAATGCAGCTGTGACGTCAGTGTGTAGCCCTGCTGTGTAATGCAGCTGTGATGTCAGTGTGTAGCCCTCCTGTGTAATGCAGCTGTGACGTCAGTGTGTAGCCCTCCTGTGTAATGCAGCTGTGACGTCAGTGTGTAGCCCTCCTGTGTAATGCAGCTGTGACGTCAGTGTGTAGCCCTCCTGTGTAATTCAGCTGTGATGTCAGTGTGTAGCCCTCCTGTGTAATTCAGCTGTGATGTCAGTGTGTAGCCCTCCTGTGTAATGCAGCTGTGATGTCAGTGTGTAGCCAGTACTGCGCTTGGTAATTTGGTCTTTACTTGCCACTGCAGGACACACCCCTGAGTGACAGTAGACACGCCCCTTGGGTAGAATGTGATACGCCCCCCATCAACAGCGCACCGCGCAATGCCTTACAGAGCGATCTATAATCTCCCTGAAACTAGTTTTCAAAAGTAGGCAAGTATGCGCACGAGTCACCTGGTCAGCTGATTAATTAGTGGACAAGTCTAGAGCAGGAGAGCGGGTCAGCAGCGCAGCGGCAGCCTGTCACTGTGTGCAGACAGTCCAGAGGTCCACCGCTGCGGAGCTTCTGCAGAGACACTGTGACTGTGTGTCTGCAAAGTGAAGTAGAGTGGGACCGGAAGCTGCAGTGTGCACATTAGAGGGGGAAGTGCTGTGGACTGGAGCCGGAGGAGCTGTCTGCTAACAAACTAAAAGTAAAAACGCTGCCCTGAGAGACTCTCATGTAAGTAAATGTGTCTGCCCCGCCTGGCTTAATACATATCATGTTCCCCCTGGCAAAGCATGTTCCCCCTGGCAGAGAATGTATTCCCTGGCAGAGCATGTTCCCCCTGGCAGAGAATGTATTCCCTGGCAGAGCATGTATCCCCTGGCAGAGCAGGTAACTCCATGGCAACAAGCATGTATTCCCTGGCAGAGCATGTATCCCCTGGTAGAGCATGTTCCCCCTGGTAGAGCATGTTGCCCCTGGTAGAGCATGTTCCCCCTGGCAGAGCAAGTAACTCCATGGCAACAAGCATGTGTCCCCTGGCAGAGCATGTATCCTCTGGCAGAGCATGTATCCCCTGGCAGAGCAAGTAACACCATGACAACAAGCATGTATCCCCTGGCAGAGCATGTATCCCCTGGCAAAGCATGTTCCCCCTGGCAAAGCATGTATTCCCTGGCAGAGCATGTATCCCCTGGCAGAGCATGTATCCCCTGGCAGAGCATGTTCCCCCTGGCAGAGCATGTAACACCATGGCAACAAGCATGTATTCCCTGGCAGAGCATGTATTCCCTGGCAGAGCATGTATTCCCTGGCAGAGCATGTATTCCCTGGTAGAGCATGTTCCCCCTGGTAGAGCATGTTCCCCCTGGCAGAGCAAGTAACTCCATGGCAACAAGCATGTATCCCCTGGCAGAGCATGTATCCTCTGGCAGAGCATGTATTCCCTGGCAGAGCATGTATCCCCTGACAGAGCAAGTAACTCCATGACAACAAGCATGTATCCCCTGGCAGAGCATGTTCCCCCTGGCAGAGCAAGTAACTCCATGGCAATAAGCATGTATCCCCTGGCAGAGCATGTATTCCCTGGCAGAGCATGTATTTTGCAATACAGTGTGTGGCATAATGTGTAATGGACATTATGGCATGTGGTATAATTTGTAATGGGTGTGTGACATGTGTAATAGGCATTACAGTGTAAATTTTTGGTGCGCGCCAGCGGCGCGCACTGTCCCTGTTTGCCATGCCCTGATATATATATATATTGTCAATGCAATTACTGCCATTCAGTAAGCATCCACCTTGGAAGCAGTGGCATAACAACGGGTCCGCAGACCCCGCTTGAGGAAGCCTCTGTGGGGCCCCGGAAGTTGTTGTACCGGGGCCCAGGATTTCTCTTGGCGGCCCTGGTTCTGGTTAGTCAGATTCATCACTGTGAATTTGGCTGAGGCACTGTTAACGGCAGCCATGTCTGTTCTGGGTTTCGCCTTTCTGTTTGAGTGCTTTTGACTCTTGTTACTTCTCTTTCTGCAGTCCTGGGCCCATAACCTGTTAGCAGGAACGCATTTAGAACAAATAGATGCTGTAAGATTTTCAAGAAGAACGTTTAATGATGAACATATAACTTGGATGGAATGCTGTACTCTCGACTTGCTGCATCACCAGCTACTGCATAACGATCAGTGAGAGAGAAACAGGAAGTACCTGAAAAACTTTATCAACAACTATCAGACATACACTGACAATATCTATCTATAAGCACAGTTGAGAACAGTGGTTGCTATAATAAGCATACAGAAGTCTAACAGGGTGGTTGTTTTTTTGGGGTTTTTTTTTGCCATAGGGAACAAGAAACCTAGCTTAAAGTGGGAGCCCTCTAGCTGCTACAAGAAGCTGTGGATAGGCTTCCCCATATGAAGGGAAAGGTATCTGCACCCTTGGGGGTTAAAAAAAGAAGTAATGTGGGTTTCGTTATGTGGTGTAGGTGTGTTTTTTTTGTATCTCTTTGTTGTCTTCTCTTTTTTAAGGGTAAAAGGTATGCCCCTAGCTCTAGAGGTTATATGGGGAGGGGGGGAGGGGGGAATGTGTGTATGTATTTGTTGTTAATTATCGATGCTATAGTGCAATATAATTATGTAGATTGTTGCTGCAATATGTTGACATGTTTGGGTTTACTGCCACCCAGTCCTGTTCAAGGCCTGGCTGGCAGAATAAGTATTTATGCCGTGCTAATGTTTGGCTATGTAAACCTTCATGGTGTTAGGACGGTGGCAGGTTTTTTTTTTTTTTGCTGCCACCTCCTGGCACCATCTGGGATGCTTCCATAAATGCTGTTTTTGCAGTGGCGTAACTAGATACATGTAGGCCCCATAGCAAAAGTTTGTAAGGGCCCCTATTCATCAACTAATGCTGAAAAATGTATATAGCACATGATACTTTGACAGGCAAAGTGGGCCCCTCTCAGCTCTGGGCCCCATAGCATCTGCACCCCCTGCACCTATGGTAGTTACGTCCTTGCTGTTCTGCTCTTTCTGGTACTAATATGGTATTACTGCGATAATGGGCTGTATTCTACTGCTATTTAAAACTAGACTAAAAAGCAGATATGGCAAGACTGGGTCAAAACAAAATAAGTAAAAAGGGCTTAAGTTGCCTACGCTGGAATGTTCGTGGATTAAATGAAAAAATTAAAAGATCACTGGTGATGTCACAACTCAAGAAATATGAAGCAGATATTATCTGTTTGACAGAAACTCACCTAACTGACGATAGGACACGGGTATTAAAGAAGATGTGGGTCGCAAAAACGATCCATTCCACATTTACTCAGTGGGCTCGGGGGGTTACAGTCCTGATTAGGAAGGGGATACAGTTTGAGCTAGTGCAGAGCGAAATAGACCCCTACGGTAGATATATTTTCCTAAAAGCAAAAATCTATCAACAATTCTTTTTTTATCATTGCAGTATATATACCTCCCCCATATAACAATGAAATTTTGCGGAAGGCAGCCCTGTACATTTTCACAGACCCTGATATACCAACCATCTGTATGGGTGACTTTAACAACTTCATGAATCTAGATCTTGACAGATGGAGACAATCTGCCAATCCAAGGCTAAGAACAGTTAATCCAGAACCAACTTCCTTTTCCAAAATGGCAGGGGAACTTGGTTTTATAGATATATGGAGAGTGAGAAACCCTTGCACCTCCCAATACTCTTGCTTTTCGGCAACCCATAATACTTTGTCAAGGATCGATATGATCTTGATTTCTCAAGGTCTAGCTCCAGTAATCAAAAGTATTGAGTACCTATCAAGAGGTATATCGGACCACTCCCCTGTAATTTTGGTACTTGATATTTGTCCAGATAGGGGTTTGGGTACGTGGAAACTAAACCCCTATTGGCTCAAGGTGATGGGGGAAAGCAAGGAGGTGGTTGAGCCCTGGCAGGAATATCTGGTAAATAATGCAGGCTATGAAAATGTTGGCATACGTCACAATGCTTTCAAAGCAGTAATACGAGGGACATTTATAAAAAAAATTAATGGAGTAAAGAAGTCCAGTAAAACTAGAGAGCGTGAGTTAGAAGACACAGCCCGGCGGATGGAGCTGGAATATATTAACTCCCAATTAATTAGCGATAGAGGCAATATGCTGAAAGCCCAGGAAGAATGGGCTGATTATCTATACAGCAAAACAAAAAGGAAGTTAATGTTCTCTAGGCACCAACAATACTATCTGCCAGAAATGGGGGGTAAACATTTGGCCTTTCTGGCTAAGGCCTCACACAACCAAGAAACAGTAACAGAAATAATGAAACCTAGTGGCGAAACGTGCTACAGTGGTAAAGAGATAGTGGGGGTCTTTGCCACTTATTATAAGGACTTATATGAATCCCGGAGTGCATGAACAGACGGGGAACTGCAGTGTTATTTAAGCCAAGTACATTTGCGATCACTAACAGGGGAGGAAGCTGTAAAACTAGAAGCACCCTTTACGCTACAAGAATTGGCGAATGCAATTTCGTCCCTTCCAGCGTCTAAAACTCCAGGTTGTGATGGGATCCCGATAGAGGTATATAAACAATATGCAGATTTTTTTGTGCCCTACTTAAAGGACCTGTTTAACTCATTACTAGAATGGGGTTTTCTTCCCCCATCGATGATGGAGTCTACAATAATAGTGATACCGAAAAAAGACAAGGACAAACTTTTCCCTGAATCGTACAGGCCGATATCTTTGCTAAACACCGATGTTAAAGTAATGGCCAAAATTCTTGCATTAAGACTAAACTCTATAATAAATTTAATAATACACCCGGATCAAACGGGGTTTATGCCAGGGTGCTCTACTAGTCATAATCTCCGTAGATTGTTTTATCATCTGCAGAGGGGGCAGGGTAAGGTCTTGAAAGCCTTTGTTGTGTCTCTTGAAGCAGCAAAGGCCTTCGACACCGTAGAGTGGCAATACCTCTGGGCGGTTTTGGAGAGATACGCATTTGGGCGAGATTTGTTGCCTGGCTAAAACTACTCTATGATACACCAACAGCTAAAATCTCTGTTAATGGGTTCTGTTCAGATAATTTTAAGCTTTGCAGAGGAACCAGACAGGGCTGTCCCCTATCACCAACCCTGTTTGCAATAGCAATAGAGCCCCTAGCCTCCCTGATATATTCAAACACCCAGATAAAAGGGATCAAAATAATGGATCATGAGGACAAAATAGCCCTCTATGCGGATGATACGCTTCTATTCCTGGCAGATGCAGACGAGTCTCTGCAAACATTATTGAGGGTAGTGAACGAGTTCGAATTATACTCGGGACTCAAAATAAATTGGGAAAAATCCAACATAACTCCCCTTTCGGGGCTGATCCCTTTAGCTCATCAAAATAATTATCAACTAAAATGGTCCCTTAAATTTAAATATCTTGGGATATGGGTTACCCCGAATATGGGTGAATTCATATCACTTAATGTTGACCCTATTACGGAAGAATTTAGGTCCAGGTCTAATGTTTGGAAGAGACTCCCTATATCTGTTACAGGCCGCATAAACATGCTAAAGATGATAATTCAGCCAAAATACCTGTACATCTGGCAGAACTCGCCAGTTTACATCCCAAAAAAGGTCTTTTCATCTATTAACTCTGTGGTGGTCTCGTTCGTCTGGAAGAATAGCCCCCCCCCCCCCCCCCCCGGATCGCACTAAAAACCTTGTGTCGACAAAAGGAGCAGGGAGGACTATCTCTTCCAGACTTTAGAAACTACTACTTAGCTTAACAGCTTGCAAACCTGAGGGTTTGGGTTATAAATGGGGCCCATACCCTGCAGGCCTTTGTGAGGGAGCAATGTCCACAGATAAATTTGCCCCTACAACTGCTACTCTTAGGGGATAAGATAAGTAGACTTCCAGCGATAGTTCGCCAAGCAATCTTGATTTGGAGACAAGTGCATGTTTTATACAATTGCAGGGGTGTAGAAAGTGATTCGCCTCTCTGGAATAATAACAACTACCCTGAACTACAAAAGATCTCCAGAGATAATATGTGTAAAAATAGGGGGATCATTAATGTAGGCCAATTGTACAACGAAGGTAATCTAAAAACATTTGAACAGCTCCAAAGAGAAGGGGATATATCAAATAAAGATTTTTATAGATATTTACAGCTGAGGCACGCTATTATTGCCCAATTTGGGGGGACCACGCTGGAAGTCTATGAATCCCCAATAAAGGCGAAGCTGAGGAGCTTACCCAATAGAGGACAGATATTTCATTTGTACGCCAATATCAACAACAGAGGTCAGGAGGATCAACTAGACCACTTGAAGGAGAAATGGGAACAGGACCTAGGCCCCCTCACAGTAGAACAATGGGATCAAGCAAAGGCCTCAATAAAAACTGCCACTGTAAACGTTAGGTTTCAACAAATTCATTTCTTTATTTTACATAGGGTTTATTGGTCACCAGCAAGAATGCATCAACATAAATTACGAATTGATGATAATTGCCCAAGATGCGGGGTGGATAAGGCAGGGTTTTGGCACATACTCTGGGAATGCCCAGCGATACAGTGCTTTTGGAGGAAAGTTTGGCGTGACATTGAACATATAATTCCCATTAGTGTACAATTTAGCCCAAGAGTCTGTATGTTTGGAACTGGGGTGCGGGACTTATGCTCCTGCTTTATGTGCCTATGCACTCTAGCGAAAGTATTGATAGCTCGAGTATGGTTCTCAGCTAAGAGCCCTGAACTAATGCAGTGGAGAGCACTGGTTAATGAAGTACACAGACATGAGAAATTTATGTATAGAGAGCAAAAAGCCATGGCCAAATACCACGCCAAATGGGATCCATGGTGCCATTCAACAATGTATGATCCCTGTGTGGATGGGGGCTTGTAAAGTGCAGTCAGCGTAATGAAAAAATATATATATATTTTTTTTTTATAGATTATATTGTAATTAGATATAAATGTATGAAGCATTATTGTATGGAAATATATATATATACACACATAGCTACACTTGTAAACATAAACTTTTTTTAGATCGTATATACACAGGAAAACACTAAAAGAAAAGTGGTTGTTTCTTGGGCACTTTGCACTGAGAGCTGTTTATAGATATCTTAAAGTAAGAAGCAATAAACAAGCATTAAAGTAATAATATATATAGACATAAATTATTTGTATAGACCACAAGATAAATAGATATTAATCTTTAAAACACTAATATATGCACACATAGTAGTATTATGGAGCTAGGAGTACCATTTGGGTTCCCCCCCCCTTTTTTTTTTCTCAAATACAATAATAAGGCTGGACTGCACCCAAGCAAACCTACATCCCGGGGAGCACTTGGATAGACAGGTTCCACTGCAATGGCTTAAACCTTTGATGGGCATTGGCAAAGGGTAGGGAACTAGAGAGAAGGATTGTAAATATAATATTGTTAACATAAATGTATGTAATGATCTACTTTTTAACATAATATTGTGTCTTGGGAAGTAATAGCATCGATTTTTGTACTGTTACCTTTTGTATGTTTAATGTATAAATGTAATAAAATAAAAAAATTTACAAATAAAAAAAAAGTCCATATGGGCGATTGGTGATCCGCAACTATTTATAATTTATTTATTAAATGTTTCTTATATAGTGCACTAGGGCAAAGCAGCAATTGCACATGTGCAGATTTGTTGATGTTTTGCATTTGCAATCAACCCTGAAACGGCCCATATAAGATTATTGGTCAGATCTAGATTTTGGAATGAAAATCTTGGAAAGGATAAAAGCAATTGTCAATTTACATTTGATGTACACCATTACCACATTTTTATTCCCAAAGGAAGATCTCTCATTATGTTTACCCAGTTTAAGACCTCTTTACCCCCCCCCCCCCCCATCTCTCACTCTAAAGAGCAAATTCATGCTATTTTCTGAGCAATCTGTCTAGATAGCTTAGAAAGTAAACACAGATCTAACCATGTGTACGCCCGAGAGATTAAATACAGTATCTCCTGCTAACTAAGTCAGTGCATGCAGTCAAAATCTAGTCTGCAAAGACTGGAAATCTCTCTGTGTGTACAGAATGAGAGATTCTGATCACAATATCCCATTCTGAACCACTACCCGGCCTTTTGTTGCTTAAGCAAAATTGCATGTGTATGTGCTCCCCATGGGAGATCTGGACACCAGGAAATCACCTACCCTAAATAGCTTAGCAAAATTGCTTAGCACACATCTCCCTTAAATTATGTTATGTGCCTAGGCAGTGCTACTGTGCATGATGGTTATGCTTAATATTCTGAATGAATATCCCTTTAACACAGAAAAACACATTTCAAGTGAAGAATATATACCATACAATTTAAAGCTTATTTGCCATACAGGATTTCAGCTATTTGGATTCATTCAGTGGTTTCCTTTTGGGAAGCACATAAAGGGGCTTTTCTGGCACAGTTGTGTGCCAAGCTGCTACCAGGTCTTTGATGCATACAGTATTTTTGTCATATTGTACCATTTCAACACTTTTTCCTCCAATGAGCCTAATTTTGGGTGTTGTGTGCTCCATGCACACTGAGAGGACTCACTTGATTGTCCTTGTACTTGAAAAGTGTATTTATCAATGCAAGAAAAAAACTGGATGCCCTTAGTGCAGTTTTCCAAATCTGTAAATGTTCCTGGTACAATATTTGAAGAGGAATTATTGTTGTTTTATAAAATTAGCTAAATCCACTTCTAATTTTGTTCACGACCTATAGGGGGCATATGCTTCACATGCAGTTAATGTTCCTGGTACATTGGGGCAGATGTATTAAGCCTGGCGAAGAGATAAAGTGGAAGGAGGTAACACCAGCCAATCAACTGCCAACTGTAATTTTTCAAATATCTGATTGTCTGGTGCAATATCTCCTTCCACTTTATCTCTTCACCAGGCTTAATCTGCACCATCATTTGAAGAGGAATTATTGTTATTAAATTTTAATGAGCTAAATCCACTTCTCACTCCATTGACCTACAGGGGGGAAATATTTACATTTGCAGAAAAAGAACTAGCTCGCATAATTAAAAAGTGCTACTTTCCACGCAGTAACTTTCAGGTACATTAGCAGAAAAGGAACTATTACTTTTACTTTTAATGTAAATTGAGCTACATACCTTTCAAATTTTGTATCTGAATAGCAGGGGGGGCTAAAACATACATGAACAGAAGTGGTTGTAGACACAACATGAAAATTGGGCTAGATACACTTCAGTTTGTGTACTTTAATGGGAGATTCGTCAGCACTAGCTAAGCAGCAGTTGCTCACTGCTTAGCGAGTGACTTCACGCTGCACGCCTGCTCCCCACTGTCAAATCCACTTGTATGATGCGAGCAGAAGTGCCATTTTAATAAGTGCAGAGTTATATCCAAGAAGGAGTTTCATCCAGGAAGGGGTTAAACCAGGTTGAAAGAGGCTTCTGCCCTTTCTGTTTCTGTTGTTTTTCTCTTTGCTTGAAGCCCAGGTGCCTGACCTGTTAAAGGGTCCACAAAGTGCAGGTACACAGTGTGCTGCATGATCTGAGAGTGGGCCACTGAGGAAAACGTGCAACTGGAAGAAATCACAAAGGAAGCGGCCAGATACAGAGTGGTGTGTCAGCAGACTGCAAGACTGCCAGTATCAGCAGGAGACCAGAGGACAAGATTAGAGCCCTACTGTCGCTGCTGCAGACACATCAGGTGTGAGGACACCAGGAGTGTGACACAGCTGCAGGAATAGATAAGTATCAACTTTCTTATATTTTTATAGAAATTAACGGTACTTATGTAGTATCTGGGCTGCCGATTTTGTGATTGTATGCCTTACCTTAAGGCATACAATCAGATGCGATGCGATGCGATGCGATTTTGCATAGGATTCAATGTTAAGAAGGTCCTGTTCATTTCCCCACTATCCAAGTGGGCATAGAGTTGATTTTATATAGCGTGGCGAGCGCAGCGAGCCACCGAGCCCGAAGCGTGGCGAGCGAAGCGAGCCCCGCGAGGGGACGCATATTTCTTAAAAAGTATTCTGTGTCCCCTCGCGGGGCTCGCTACGCTCGCCACGCTTCGGGCTCGGTGGCTCGCTACGCTCGCCACAGGTTTATATCCAACTCCATGCCCACTTGGATAGTGGGGAAAGGAAAAGGACCCAATTTTCCCATTGAATTCTATATTAAAATGGACTCAGACCATTTTAACATTGAATCCTATGGAAAAATCTTGACCATCGCATCGCATACGATTTGGTCGCATGCGATGCGATACGATGCGATGCGATCCGATCTCTAAATCGGACGCCCAGATACTACATAAGTACCAAATTAACTTGTAGTGTGTAATTGCATTGTAATTTAACTTTCTATTGTATACTAGGGGGTTAGTCACAGGGAGGTAGATAAAATGGGTGGGGCCCAGATTGAAAATCTCACTCAGTGCATGTCGTGCAAGATGTATGCGTACCTGGAGCAAGAGTCCCAGTGCGAATACATCTGCACGAGATGTGAGCGAACGTCCGCCCTGGAAGCCCAGGTCACTGATCTAGAGCGTTAAAAAACAATTAAGATTTATCAGCGCTGGAGGTCTCCTGGGGATACGATGCCGCAATTCTTTATGCTGTATGCACGTTTTACAATTGCTTCATTCCTCTCCTGCAGAGAACTCCGAGCAGAAACTCACATACAGTTTCTGATTAATGTGGGTATATGGAATCCCTCGGTCATTCAAAAATGTATGCAGCTCACAATGGAACAAGAGACAGAACTAACATTAAAGTTCAGCCCCGCATGCACTTTTGAGGTTCTGTAATGATGAAAAAATATGAAATAAATGTATAGTAAGCAGAGTAATGCTATTCAAATTCCGCTTGTCGCAATACCGGAAAACGCTATACCAACACCAGTATACCCTCAGAATAAACAAACACCTACCTCGCCACATTCACAATAGGTTGGTCCACGCCACCCACCAATTGGGACTAGTAGTCTGTCAAGGGAAGTGGAGGGGATCAATACAGTTGTTGAAGCATGGCAAAGGGCCTGGGGATCAGTATTTTCATTGTCGGGACTCAGCCATCTGTGTAATGAACCATTCTGCTGGCTATCCATACTGATCACTAAACTGTAAATGGACATCAGTTGTGAACAAATCATCTGGTCAGGAAACATACATTTTCTAACCATTGTGTTACAGCACATTTGATGATCATTTGATTGAAACAAATTAAAAATAATGACAATATGTTGTTTTAACTGAAAATGTATATATTACGCAACATTTTTATATTAACCTTATATTATTAAATTATATGGTCAGAAATTGAGCTAGAACATACCGGGTGGTAATTATAAATATATAAAAATTATATTTTTAATTACCAGGCTATATAGTATATTCTTTTTTAGCTATTTAATATTTTAAATGTAATTTAATTTTATTGTTGATGTAATAATCTGATGTTAATGCATACATTATATTTTGACAAATCTCTAAACAGATTTATAATTACAACATTTGAAGTTCAATATATTTTGTTATTAAAATTATGATACATTATAAATACTGTGAAAAAGTGGACATAAGAGTTCAACAAAAAATAATCAGTTTGCAGAGATCTGGTGGTTGAAAAATTAATGAGATGATGCGTCACATAGAAGCTTTTGTTGATCAGGAACTCTTTCCAGCTGCAGATCCCATAAAGTTCAGAAGGAAATTTAATCCAACAAGAAAATACATATTGAATCTCATGAATAAAGCTAGATCTGAATATCAAAATTCCAAATTAGACCAGGAAAATCTTTTGCACCTGCTAAAGCAGTGGCAGGTCAAGAAAACAGAGCTTAAGATTTTTTTTGACCAAATACAACTGCACAACAAGATATGCCCAAACAAAATATTCTCTTCTGTTACCAAACAGAATGGCAAAAAAGATTGCTCATTAAGTATGAAAATCACATTACCTTACTAGATGCTACATACAGAACAACGAGATATGCTCTTCCACTTTTTTTCATTTGTGTCCGGACAAATGTATGTTATGTCATTGTCGGAGCATTTGTTGTTCAACAAGAAACAACTGCTTAGACCGAAATAGGGGGAATTGTGGAGGTGTGGGGTCAATCCAACCCTGGAGAATAGTCTTCCTACCCGCTGCACTCAAAGCCAACAGCAGTTTTTTGCATTCTTTTGCAAAAAACTGGTGTTTGGGTCAAAGAAACAACTGCTTGCATAGAGGAGGCCTTGCATATTTTCCAAAATTGGAACAGTTACTTGAAACCACAATGTTTTTTGGTTGACTTTTGCCAAGAGGAGATAAACCCAATATCGCACTTATTCAAAGGTAATTTAATCTACTATTTGTTCTAATGGTGATAAATTTTAATTAGTTTGATAACTATAATTATTTAAATACAGGTAATGTCACTTCAATAATAATGCCAAAATTTGTGCAGCTAAACAATCACGTCTGTTCAGTCCCTCCATTGACTCACCATGAACACTGCTATGAAACATTTTGCTACAGTTAGCACACATACTGTATCTTTTTTTTCCAAATAATCTTTATTTGCCACCTTATTTTTCATTTACATTTTCTACATATAACATTACACAACACTTGCTTAGGCAAAAAGTATTAAAACGATGTTTTTACAGAATAATAGGTACATACATTACATAAAACTACATTACATAACAAAACATAACACTTCTGCAGCAAACTCTATTAATCATTCCCTTTTCCAATCCCGGGTTACGCTACCCTCTGTTTTATTTAATTATACCACTGCCGGATCACACTTTTATCGTTCTATGAGAGATATCGAGCCGTGTTGTTCATTCACTCACCATACTATAAATTTGGAACCATTATATTTTAATACCCTCTTCCCAAGAATAAAGATAAAACTATCCCTATTTTCCCATTATTTCGTGTTTATATTTTAGAAAATTATTCCATTATCTAAAAGTTAATAAAAAATTTTTTACGCTACTTAGTCATTGTGATTTCTTAAAGTGGTTTACTAAATTTTAATGTGCCTACTTATAAACACTCAATACAGTACGTTAAATGTCTATTTCACTGAGTAGTGTGCATTGTGTCTTTAATCTTTCACAAGAGAAAAAATAAAAATAAAAATAAATATTTACTTGTGTTGTCTATACAGTGCTAAACATTATATCACTCATTTATATTTTTAAATTACCATTTTGTGCAATTTATATTTTATGGTCCCTACCTATTACTCATTAATAAATGGTATCCCTTTATAATATGGCGAAAAGTACCATCCTCCCCAAATTTTATAAAATTTGTCAATACTATTTCTTGAAAGATACACATCTCTCTAATGTTTAACGGTGTAGTTAACCAATTTAATCCACTCCGTCTTCCCTGGGGCCTTTTTCGCCATCCAAGTCCTGGCGATAACAACTTTCGCAAGCGAACTGAGATTAATTGCAAATTGTCTTAATTCCGGTGACTTCAATTCATAGGACCATACTCCCAATATAAGTGCCTTGGGCTGAATAGACTGACAGGGTATACTGAGGCTCACCATAATGTCCCCAATTTCCTGCCAGAATCTCTGCAACACATCACATTGCCATATTAACTGCCAAAAATTACAACCCACTACTTTACATTTTGGGTAGTCATCTTTAACCTTTCCCGCAAACCTACCTATTCTCATGGGTATGTGCGATGTATTATATTATATTGTATTTGCTGCACCCTAGAGGAGTTGGTAGACACCCTAAGTGTTAATAGTGCCTGGTCCCAACCCGCCTTTGTAAGTTCGGGTATATCACCAACCCATTTTTGTGCAAGATCTTCTAACTGATCCTTCTGTGTTATTGATATCATTTGTTTATAACACTTTGATACCCGTTTGTCAGTGCCTAGTTTTCTAATAAACACCTTTAATGGCATATCTTTGATATCAATGGATTTGGTCTTAGTATATTGATTAAAAGCACTTCTCAACTGGAGATATCGAAAAAAAACATATTTTTCGGCAGTTCATATTCACCCTGAATTTGGGAGAATGATTTTAACCTATTATGCTCAAATATTTGTCCTATTGATTTAACACCGTACTGGTGCCAAGCCGTGCCCCCTTGCTGTTCCTCCAGTTTCTCAAAAAATGCCAAGGAGAACAAGGCAGTATCTGGATCTATCCCATCATATTCAATTTCTTTACTAACCCATTTCCAGATTTTTATCGCCTGATTAAGAATCGGAGGGTATTTCTTACAATTCACCCTAGTAAGAATTGCCTGCAGTGGCGTATATCCTGGAATAGCCAGGTTAACTAGTTTAATAAGTTCTACCAGTTGGTCCTGCTCCTTAAACCATTCTTGTAGGTATACCAACTGTGCCGAGATGTAATATAGCTTGAAATTTGGCAAGGCGACCCCCCCATGTTCTCTTGCTCTGGTCAATATGGACATTTTAATTCTGGGGATTTTGTTTCTCCAGATAAATGATATAATTACGCTATTAAGCTTTCTGAATACAGCGTCCTTAATATGAATGGGAGAATGTTGCAAAGCATAGAGAAATTTCGGTAATATTACCATTTTTACTAAATTCACCCTCCCTATTAATGTCAAGGGTAGTTTTATCCAACATTTACATTTTATTTTAGTTTCTTCAATTAGAGGTACAATATTAAGTGAAACATAATCCGTTGAGTCATTTGTGATAATTACTCCGAGGTTTTTAAACTTATCTACTCTGGGGATATTTACTATGTTATTTGCTCATTCCACTAATATCCAATCTCTACCCTCTTTTTGATATATCATAAGGTGAGATTTATCCCTATTTATTGTTAACCCTGAATATTGTCCGAA
This sequence comes from Crinia signifera, assembly GCF_055691185.1. Taxonomy (NCBI): domain Eukaryota; kingdom Metazoa; phylum Chordata; class Amphibia; order Anura; family Myobatrachidae; genus Crinia; species Crinia signifera. The sequence goes on from NC_139226.1 coordinate 32,440,516, forward strand.
TTCTTGAAGGATTACCATAACCCTTGGCAAGTCTTCCTTATAGTTGGCCATGCCCACTAATAGGTCGTCTGCATATAGGGACACCAGGTTGCCCATCCCCGCTCCTGCCCCTCGCACCTCCTCACACAAGATTTTCCTCAGTTTACACGCGACTGGCTCAATGGCCACTGCGAACAGGAGAGGAGAGAATGGGCAACCTTGGCGCATTCCCCGAAATAGAGAGAATGAATTAGACACATACCCATTAATGGAAACGCTGGCACGTGGGTTCTGGTACATAAGGAATACCCATTTTATAAAGCGGGGTCCAAATCCGAAGGCAGCCAGCGTATGTCTCAAATAGGGCCATTCGACAGATCTTTCCAGTTTGGAGGTATGTAAATAATCTACGAAGATTTATAGCTGTAGACTTGCCCCTCATAAAACCAGTCTGATCTGGATGTATAATTTCACTGATTACTCCACTTAACCTATTTGTAAGGACCATTGCAAATATCTTGGCATCTGTCGACAATAATGATATTGGTCGATAAGATTCCGCCTGCAATGAGTCCTTACCACTTTTGGGAATTACCGTAATTACTGCCTCTGTCATAGTTTGTGACAGGGCTCCCTCCTTGCCCATTTCCTGAAAAAAAAAGCAATCTTTGTGCCAGACTTCCCTCAAACCTTTTGTACAACTCGGCTGGTATACCATCTATCCCTGATGCCTTACCTATTGCTAGTGCCTTTATTGCGGATTTGATTTCTTCTACTACAAAGGGCTGATCTATCAGTTCTCTAGCCTCAAGAGACAGGGTTGGTAAATCAATGGTATTCAAGTAGTTAACAATGTCAGTACTCCCCCTTACTACCTTAGACTCATATGTTTCACTAAAATGTTTTACAAATACCTCTACTATTTTTGGGGTCGCGCTCAATATTTCACCTGTATCCGAACGGATTTTGGAAATAACATTTGGGGGTTTATCCACTCTTGCTAGATAGGCCATTAATTTTCCTGCTTTATCGGCATTAAGGTATATTTTATGAGACTCTTTTAATAATCTACATTTTGCCATTTCTTGTAGGTGCACCACCCAAGCACGCTGGGACAGCAACCATTCCTGCTTAGAAATGTCTGTCGGGTCTTGCAGATAATTTTGCTCTAGATTCAACATTTTGGCCTCCAATGTCAGTGCTGTTTTCTGACAGCTACCCCTTGCCTGAGCTATTTTCTTGATCATTATGCCCCTGAGGAAGGCTTTGAAGGAATCCCAAACAATCCCAGGCCTAGAGGAGTCAATATTGAACCCAAAAAATCCATCTATCTCTGTTTGGACATCTTCTAGATTTCCAAGCTTGGGTAACCACTCCGGGTGGAGCCTCCAATATTGGAATCCACAACATGGTTCTGGGTCGAATTGAAGCAACAGGGGGGAGTGGTCTGAAATACCATGTGCTTTGTATTCTATTGATACTATTTTATTGAGCAAATCCTTAGAGGAAAAGATCATGTTGATTCTAAAAAAATTGTTAAAAGTGGGAGAGTAACAAGAATACTGCCGTTTTTGCGGAAATTTTTCCCTCCACACGTCACTCCATCCCACTTTGACCATAAATTTAGCTAAGCTACTCATTGCCCCACTTGTTCCTTTCTTAACGTTCCATTTATCCAACCCCTGATTCATTACTGTGTTAAAATCACCAAAACATATTAAAGGGTTTTCAAGACGTAAGGTAATAAACTCCACTGCAGCTCTTAATACATCAAATGCGAATGGTGGGGGGATATACACTGTCAAGATACTAAACCTTATTGCATTGATACATCCATCTAGAAAAATATAACGACCACCCTGATCTATCTGTGATGCAATATGCTCATATGCAACAGTTTTCTTTATAAGAATAGAGACACCACGGGAGGCTGACGTAAATGGGGCATGGAAGGCTCGCCCAATCCATGGTCGCTTCAAGGATAAGAGTTTTTCCCCACATAAGTGTGTCTCTTGAAGACAAATTATATCTGCATCTAGGGCCTTGCACTGTTTAAGCACTAATGACCTTTTGATTTTATCGTTTAAGCCCCGAACATTCCATGTCAAGAATTTAACCATTCCCCCCTGATTTTACTGTAATACAGATATTCTTACCAATCCTCCCTGTATAATCCTCCCCTCTATTCATATCCAATACACAAGTATTCTGACCTTTATAAAAAAGACCCATATACCTTTACCGCGAGGGTATGTTATATAGGAGGGCAAGGGAGAACAAAACCATCTAAAACATGTATTATGGCCATATCTCGCGCTGATATCAGATTTACTTATTTGTTTTAATCCACTTTGCCATTCTTCCAAGCGCTCTCTAACAAGACAGTCGGGGTAACGTAGGGCCCTGCAGGGTGGTTCTGGACTGCTGCACACACATAAGAAACAAATACAAACAACACTTAACATATACCCACCCTCCTCCCCCCACCCTGTATAACCTATCCTACGAGGCATACCTGTTCCCTACCCCACACCTAGGCAATCAATTACTACAAATCTCTTGCTGTGGAGGGCAATTACTTATTAACCACGTCAAGCATGGCAGGTACCCCGGCACTAGTACAAAAAATCTTTTATACACCATTTATTCATTCTCCCCCCCCCCAGCAAACATGGCGTTCTTATGCCTCAAGGAAAGGAGAGAGGAGGGAAATAAAAAAATATTTACTTAATAATTTTTTTTTATGTATATATATATATTTTTTTTTTTTTTCAGCTTTTTAATTCATTATTTTTGTTATGATTTTTCTTTCCCCTTTCTTCTTTATTTTTGTTATCTCCCTTTTTTTTTCCTTTCCCTCTCCTCCCACCTCCCTTCCCACACCTCCCCCCCCCCAGCTGACTCCCCGTTCTGACAATACTTTAGACCTTCAGAGTTTATATCCTTAAAGATCTATTCCGTTGCAAGTTGTTTCCTACCAGGATATGTTTTATCTAACCAACTAGCGGCTTCGGAGGCTATAGTAAAGAACTTTGACTCTCCGTTAACCAGCACTCTAAGTTTGGAGGGATATAATAGAGTACTTCAAATCCAGCTCCCGCAACCTGGCTTTAATGTCTCTAAATTTGGCTCTGTCTCTCTGGACCACTTGCGGGAGGTCCGGGAAGGTAGCAATCCTGGAGCCATTATAGCCAAAGTCACTCTTATCGCGTGCCAACCTTAGGACTTTATCCCGGTCCTTAAAGTGCAGAAATTTTGTGATCAGGGTACGGGGCGGACCACCTGGGGGAGGTGGGCGGGTGGGTACTCAATGAGCCCGTTCGATGGTAAACTGGGCAGAGAAGGTATCACTCCCTAGCTCTTTCTTGAGCCAGTCCTCCAAGAATTTTTCAGGATCTCTTCCCTCCACCCGCTCCTCTAACCCCACAAAGCGCACATTATTGCGCCGCAAACGGCCTTCCATATCCATAAATTTTAAACGCAAGTCCGCTAATTGGCCAGCCATAACTTTAACTTGTGCCTGTAAGGGAACAGCCATATCCTCTGCCATGGACACTCGCTTCTCTAGCTCATTGACTCTGTCCCTAGTTTTCTGTGCATCGTCTCTGATCAACATAATATCAGATTGAACTTTGTTAATCTGTTCGGATAGCCGTACTTCACAGTTATTTATTGCCTCCAAAACCTGCTGTAATGTTACTTTAGGCGACTGCATGGGGTTACTAGGTTTAGAGGGTGTTGTTTGCGGTGTAGTAACTTGTGAATTATTTGCCACTTGCGTTTGCGTACGGGCGTATTTTTCATGCTCCTTCTGAAGAAACCGCTGTGTGTAATTTGCGGAGAAACGCATCAAGGATCCGATATCTGGACATTCATTAACCCAACTACTATCTGCAGAGATTCCCTCATACCCCGGGAGATTGCAAACTAAAGGAACGAAAGCACCTCCTTTTTACAAGCAGCACACAGCCGGCCGTAGAAATCTGCTTAATTGAGAAGCTGGACACGGAGAACCTGAATAAACAACACAGGTCAGTGAGGTTGCTCCCCGCCGTACTACAAACATCAAAGGCTCGCTGTCATCAGCTGGAGCCGGGCGGGTAGAAGCGAACCCACACAGAGGTCCGCGGTGGAGATCACACAAATTGCTGTGTACATTACAAGAGGTACTGTTCCTATTATTATTTCCATCGGTGCAGAACATCTCCTACAAGCCCTTTTCACAAAATAAGGAATACTCCATTGTATTGGATACTTATCCTTCAACTAAAAACCATCCTAAATCAATTTAACCCTTTGGAGTTAAAAGGGCCGATACCAATTGACTTTGTTTACATATCAAATAGTATATATTTGTGCAGAAATATCATCCAGAGTTGGGTTATACCAGAATACTAACAAAAGTTATTATTGGCTTTTGCCTTTATTGCATCCTATTGAGGCTTAATTTTATTGCGATATTGTGTTTTATGATTTTTTTATGTAATTTTATTGTTTTTCTTCTCTTCTATATAATAAAATTTTTTTTATATGTATTTGATATTACAATTCAGATGTGTGGCGCTCTCTTTTGAGTTAGTAATATTATAGTATATTCCTATACATAAAGCTAACTGATTGTTAAACTCCCAACTAAATTCTCCATGACCCAGAGGAGGAAATCATCCTCGAGCCCATTTCAGATGACCCTGGTGAAGGCATTCCGGCAACAAGTACTCCCCTAAGGCCTCAAACTAGGGCGCCATCTCCCCAACCCCCAGCACCACGTGGCCCCACAGCAGCACACCTGGCGCAATCCCTGGAGGCCTTCAGGGAGAGACAGATCCATTTTATGGACACACAGACAAGCCAGCAGGTACATTCGATGCAGCACCACATTAGGAAAATGGCCCAATCCACTCGTGTGGCCGAAGGCACTCGAATACGAATGGCGGCCAATCTAGATATGCGCCTTGCAGAGCTGACTGAGGATGTGAAAGCACAAACAGCAGCTTTGGTGGCACTGCATAGCCATTTAGTTTCAGAAAGAGGTCAGGAAAACAGTGTCACAACCACCTCAATATCGACCACCCCAGTCAGCACATCCCCATTAACTCCCCCTCGGCGGAGCGTCCGCACAAGAGGTGGTTCAGTCCAGCCACCATCTCGTGGCCGTGGGAGAACGCCTCAGCAATAGGTGTACGTATTACTGTAGTAATGTGTTTGGTTCTACACAGTGACATATTTTGTTGTTCAAAATTGGCCAAAAACATGGCCAGTCCTGTTATTTTGTTGGATACAATAATAAATAGTTTATGCACAAAATACAATGTTGCCTTTCAATAATATGGTTTACAATACAATATGCCAAAGTGTAATGGGAACATTTCCTAAACACAGTGGAGTGCCCATTTATTGGTTTTCACATTTTGTTCGTTAAATAACATACCATCAAACATGAGGGTGTTTGCAGCTTCTCAAAATGTGCCCTTGCCAAAGCCGGTTGTCATTCCCCTATGTTTTGGAACACACATTATGAATGCTATTAGTACAATTACTTGCAGACAGGTTTCTTGGGGTCACTTAAAAGCATGTTTTACCTGAAAAATACTGGTGAATGATGGTATTGCGCATATCATTCCCCCTCTGGGTATTTCGGACCCCCTCCGAACTTTGTGGGTATTGATCCTGGGTGACTGCTGCTAAGTTCCCTAAACCTTCATTACCTTGGTCCAGGGCAATATTGTGTAGCATGCAGCAGGCTTGTACAATCATGGACACTTTATGCTCCAAATCATCACTCACCTGCTCATATAGGCTCAAGAGGTTTGTGCGAGTCAGCCTAAACATATGCACAACCTCTTGATCTAAGAGGGAGGCCAGGTACACCCTTGTACGGTAAGTCCGCACAGCACGGAGTGGAAAGGGTACCTGGTTCTGGGCCTGCTGCCTCCTCCTGCGCAGCTCCTCAATCTGCAGATACTGCAACACCAACATCTCAAACCCACATTGCATAATCTCCATTGCTAACTCCCTCACAGGTGCCAATGATTAGTGGGTTTTATTTATAGGGGAGGTGTGATGAATTATAAGGTTCACCTTGGTTAAGAAGGTTCAGGTGTGTTTTGTGCTTTTTTACAACATTTGCACACATGCTGAGAGTGAAATCGCCTGCCTTGAGTTAGTCTATTTTTTGGCGATTTTTGGTAAGGTGACACATGCGATTTTTAAAATCGCATCCTATTACATATGAGATTTCTATAGTTTCCAATGGGAAAACATCTGGATGCGATTTTAAGTGGGTCTAAAAATCGCCACTTAAAAATGTGCGATTTCGCGGAAAAAAGTGCGCTTTTTTCCGCAAATCGCACCCTATTACATGTGCGCTTTTTGCAAAATGTGCGATTTCGGCATATTTTGACCAAAAATCGCACATGTCTAAAAATCGCACCCTATTATATTTCGCCCAGAGTGTTTTTGGGAAGAAGGTGAGAGAGATAGTGTTGCAGGTCAAGACCTCTCAGCCGTTTGCATTAATAAAATGATGCATACATTGAAAAATTGTGAACATGACGATTTTCCACAAAGATTAATTTCAAAGAGAAAAACATTGATTAAAAACTGTGTACAGACCTTAAAACGTGGGATAGATACAGTCTATCTTATTAGACATGAAAAATATCTTTCAGTTTTTGAAAATAAACTTAGTGAATTGGTTGAAGAAATGCAGACACACATTCATATAGAAGAAGGCCTACCACTGATCGAAGAAAATAAAATAGAAAATAAATGCGAAAGCATAGAGGATCTTCCCAAATGAAAATATGGAAAACCCGAAAACCCAAAAATGCAGCTTCACAAAGGGTGGGTACAAACACAGATATGTTGAGGGAAGATGTCTGGCAATCTGTGGAAGAAGTACACGTAGAACCTAATTTGAGTTATTGTTACACACCTTGGACCATTATAATTGGAATAAAGCTAACAAATGGTGATAGACAAGCAGTAGGTGGGGAGGAGTGGATAGATGACAAAATAATAAACATTTGTCAATTTCTCATTTCTAACAAATTCCCTTGTGGTGGTCTGTTTGATACACTTTTGTTGGCCAATAACAGGGTTCCTAGCATAGACTTGGCGACTAATAACATTCAAATTCATCATCTCTGCAACCACTGGGTGGTTTCTCACTCCTCAAAGACATCAGTTACCATGTATGATTCTTTAGAACCATCAGTTATTGCAGAAAGTCTAAAACAACACACAGCACATTTACTGTAATACGATGTATTGAGGAGAAAGATATGTCCATGTTTCCTCATGTTAACTTGATAAATAAAAATCGATGGAAAAATAATTGAAATGACAACACATTGCCTCTGTCATATACATTGTCCAAATGAAGACATGGTTGAGTGTGACAAATGTAAAATGTGGTATCATTTCACATGTGTGTAGCTAAGAAAGAGTGACAAATGCGTAAAAACAAACTAAAGTTTCTACTCCCCGAAATGTTCTAATGTAAAAAAATGAGGTGGATTGCCTTTTTTATACATAGCAACATGAACTATGCTGCAACTCCCAAGGTTAAAACAAATATAGGCTTCATTGTTAAAATGTCATGTTGTGATAACAGTTAGTTTGCATTTAAGTTTTTGATAAAATGTCACATTGTCACCATAAAGATTGTAAAGTAGCTTTTTCATTTTTCATAATTTATATGTTCAGTTTTCTTAATGTAACATTATTTATTAAAAATAAATACATTTTGTCACCTATTGTCCTTGTATTTTAATTCTAAATATCTAAACAAATAATAATGAACTTCTGTGATATTACTAAAGAGACAAGATGAATATAGCAAATCTGTGGTTTGGAAGTGAGGGGGGGAGGGGTTTACAGAGGAATTTTAGACTTTGTGGAAAATAAATAACCTGTGTAGCTATAATTAAGAGATTCACTACACATAATGATTTCACTACAAAGAAATGATGAGCTACACATTTAAGTATCTTTATCCTACTGACGTATTTATACAAAAAAAAAAAATTCCGTAATTTTAAAAATGTGATTAATAATTGGACTCCTCAAGTGGATGTTTGTAAATGAGATCTCTGATTGGGCACCTTACTTTTACTTACTTTTATTGATAACACTGCTTTTATCTTTTACTAAACATCTTATATCTTATACATCTTCTGAACTGTTTCATTTAGGAATAAGGTTTACGATGAAAGTGTTGAAATTAGAAAAGGTATTCATGGGCAATGAAGTAAGTCCATATGGGCGATTGGTGATCCGCAACGATTTAAAATGTATTTATTAAATGTTTCTTATATAGTGCACTAGGGCAAAGCAGCAATTGCACATGTGCAGATTTGTTGATATTTTGCATTTGCAATCGACCCTGAATCGGCCCATATAAGATTATCGGTCAGATCTAGATTTTGTAATGAAAATCTTGGAATGGATAAAAGCAATTGTCAATTTACATTTGATGTACAACATTACCACATTTTTATTCCAAAAGGAAGATCTCTCATTATGTTTACCCAGTTTAAGACCTCTTTTACCGCCCCCCCCCCCTTCATCACTCTAAAGAGCAAATTCTTGCTATTTTCTGAGCAATCTGACTAGATAGCTTAGAAAGTAATCGCAGATCTAACCATGTGTACGCCCCGAGAGATTAAATATCTCCTGCTAACTAAGTCAGTGCATGCAGTCAAAATCTAGACTGCAAAGACTGGAAATGTCTCTGTGTGTACAGAATGAGAGATTCTGATCACAATATCCCATTCTGAATCCACTACCCGGCCTTTTTTTGCCTAAGCAAAATTGCATGTGTATGTGCTCACCATGGGAGATCTGGACACCAGGAAATCGCCTACCCTAAATAGCTTAGCAAAATTGCTTAGCACACATCTCTACATGTGTATGCCCTTTTACCCAGTTAAGCCTGTCCCTGACACTTCCATACCCACAGGAGGTAAATCTTGTATACTCAGGGCCGGCGCCACCACTAGGCAAATCTAGGCATTTGCCTAGGGCGCCAGCCACTGGAGGGCGGCACTTCGCCCCTCGCATGGAGGCTGCAGGGGTGTCCGTGCTGGGTACCTGCGGCACTGTATGATCTGGCGGCGGGGTCCCTGCAGTGATGCACGCTATCCGGCAGCCAGGCGGCGGCGCGGGAAGCGCTGCTGGGTTTGAAAACATTCCTCATGCTGATTGGCTGAGATTCATCAGCATGCAGCGAGTTTTCAAACCCATCAGCGCTTCCCGCGCCGGCGCCTGGCTGCCGGATTGCGCGCATCACTGCAGGGACCCTGCCGCCAGATCACACAGCGCCGCAGGTACCCCCCCCCTCGTCTGGGGCGCTCCGGTGACTTGCACCGGCCCTGTGTATACTGTATATATGCATTAATAAAACATGTAAGTCAGGAGTTACAAAAGGAGGTTTTGTAAAAAAAGCAATCTCCCTTAATTTATGTTTTGTGCCTAGGCAGTGCTACTGTGCATGATGGTTATGCTTAATATTCTGAATGAATGACCCTTTAACACAGAAAAACGCAATTTAAAGCTTATTTGCCATAAAGGATTTCAGCTATTTGGATTCATTCAGTGGTTTCCTTTTGGGAAGCACATAAAGGGGCTTCTCTGGCACAGTTGTGTGCCAAGCTGCTACCAGGTCCTTGATGCATACAGTACTTTTGTCATATTGTACCATTTCAACACTTTTTCCTCCAATGAGCCTAATTTTGGGTGTTGTGTACTCCATGCACCCTGAGAGTACTCACTTGATTGTCCTTGTACTTGAAAAATGTATTTATGAATGCAAGAAAAAAACTGGATGCCCTTAGTGCAGTTTTCCAAATCTGTAAATGTTCCTGGTACAATATTTGAAGAGGAATTATTGTTGTTTTATAAAATTAGCTAAATCCACTTCTAATTTTGTTCACTACCTATAGGGGGCATATGCTTCACATGCAGTTAATGTTCCTGGTACATTGGGGCAGATGTATTAAGCCTGGTGAAGAGATAAAGTGGAAGGAGGTAACACCAGCCAATCAACTGCCAACTGTCATTTTTCAAAAAGCTGATTGCCTGGTGCAATATCTCCTTCCACTTTATCTCTTCACCAGGCTTAATCTGCACCATCATTTGAAGAGGAATTATTGTTATTAAATTTTAATGAGCTAAATCCACTTCTCACTCCATTGACCTACAGGGGGGAAATATTTACATTTGCAGAAAAAGAACTAGCTGGGATAATTAAAAAGTGCTACTTTCCATGCAGTAACTTTCAGGTACATTAGCAGTAAAGGAACTATTACTTTTACTTTTAATGTAAATTGAGCTAAATACCTTTCAAATGTTGTATCTGATTAGCAGGTTGGGCTAAAACATACATGAACAGAAGTGGTTGTAGACACAATATGAAAATTGGGCTAGATACACTTCAGTTTGTGTACTTTAATGGGAGATTTGTCAGCACTAGCTAAGCAGCAGCCGCTCACTGCTTAGCGAGTGACTTCATGCTGCACGTCCGCTCCCCACTGTCAAATCCACTTGTATGATGCGAGCAGATGTGTAAGATAACAGTCATGCTCTCATGCAGCAGAACAGAAGAAAAACAGTTGATGGTCGCTCACCGTAGAATGATTTTATCATGGCCGCACATGCATGAATAGGAATGCCCAGAATTTCCATAGGGGCGCACATAAAATGCTGGGCGTTCCCCTGCCAAAGACCAGTGTCCACCCCTGCCAGCCTCCCCTACTTGTACAAACACCTTGGAGACTGTGCTAGTCGCCGAAGGCATTCACACCTCAGGTGGGTAGCTGATTAGTAGCAGCAGTATAAAAACAGCAGGGGACAAGTGAATGTAATGAACTTGTGAATTTGAACTGCCATTGAGTAAAGCTGGGTACACATATGTACAATCGTCGGGCCGTTCTTCCGTTCTGCGGACGAACGGCCGTTCGATTGTATATATATGTACGCAGTCCCGATTCCTTCGTTGCGATCGATAAACGGCCAAAAACGCTCTTAGCCGTCCACGGTCGGTCGGTCGAAGGTTCTTTGCTGCTTAATATTCTTCCGACAGGACGGCTCCATATCGAAAGAAAAGTGACATGTGTACGCACGTTCGATCGATATGCAGCCCGTTCCTGCGATCATTCCTCCCAAAAGCAGAACGCCCATGTGGGTGTTGACTAGCTGCGTCATCCCTCCATCAGCGCAGCATGTAAACAACAGGAAGTCTTCTCCCTCGTACTTTCCGCGCCATGCTGTTAAAGAATATTTGTTGTGTGTGCATTCCTTTTGAAATAAATAATCGTTGTGTGTGCATTCCTGACAGATATAGTTATAGAAGATAGATAGATAGATAGATAGATAGATAGATAGATATGTGATGTTCATTGTTCTGCATAAACACTTAACATTTATTAAGAAATACTGACAAAAAATACTGTGAACACTTTGTTTATTTGAGGTAAAACGGTGGTCGGACCTGAACAGAGTGTCACATACAGGTGCTTGCCATGACATAAGTGCCACGTGAAGGTGTAGCAGGAACGCCCACCCACCCAAAAAACATCTAACACATTGGAACATGGTGGTGTATGTAGTGGAAAGCGGTCCCACGGCAGCAACGCATCACATGAGAACATCCCGGCCTGCTCACATGTGATGCATTGCTGCCGTGAGACTGCTTGCCATGACGTAAGTGCCACGTGAAGGTGTAGCAGGAACGCCCACCCACCCAAAAAACATCAAACACATTGGAACATGGTGGTGTATGTAGTGGAAAGCGGTCCCACGGCAGCAACGCATCACATGGGAACATCCCGGCCTGCTCACATGTGATGCATTGCTGCCGTGAGACTGCTTGCCATGACATAAGTGCCACGTGAAGATGTAGCAGGAACGCTCACCCACCCAAAAAACATTAAACACATTGGAACATGGTCGTGTATGTAGTGGAAAGCGGTCCCACGGCAGCAACGCATCACATGGGAACATCCCGGCCTGCTCACATGTGATGCATTGCTGCCGTGAGACTGCTTGCCATGACATAAGTGCCACGTGAAGGTGTAGCAGGAACGCCCACCCACCCAAAAAACATCAAACACATTGGAACATGGTGGTGTATGTAGTGGAAAGCGGTCCCACGGCAGCAACGCATCACATGGGAACATCCCGGCCTGCTCACATGTGATGCATTGCTGCCGTGAGACTGCTTTCCACGACATACAGTACACCATTTTAAGGTGCATGCTGCTGGCCTCCAAATAACCAAGAAGGTGAAAAAATGTTAAATAAAGTACACAAACTATTTTTTGACTTTATAATGCAAACCGTTATAAATTTTTTCGTATAAAGAGTGTACTACTGCTACGCCTTTTTGGATTTTTGAAATTTTTTGGGCTACGGTATGGACTTTTCCGCTTAGTTCTTGTAGACATTTATGGACTTGTGTCATGTTTTCTTGAATTGTGCTTTCGTCGCTGGACGTGTCAGGTGATGGTGTGTTCTTCTCCCCCTCTGCACTGCCATCTGAAATCTCGATGATATCTATAATAAGTACAGATAAAGAAATGTTTACCTTTCCACAAATGATACGTCACTATCCCATAAAGATGATTTGCACTACACACTCACCATCTACACTGCTGGTGATCGCAATCACTTGGTGGCCCTCTGTGGTCCCTTCCATCGGCTGCGCTGCCTGGATATCATCTACAGTGACAAGGTAAGTGACGTATTACTACCCCTTGTTTTGTGTATAAAACATGTGTTGTTGTGGTGGTGTGCTGGTAGAAAACCTTACCTGTTGTACTCTCCTTCTTTATTTTCAGGTTGGAGGCCCTGTCTCTGCCTTCCTCATGTCTTCTCCTGGATTGGATTTCCTCTGAGTAAAAACAAGCAACATGTCAGCAAAACACACAAAATGTAATGGATCAAGACAGTCTATTAATAAAGCCACCTAGGGCATTGTACTCACTTCTTTTAATAATTCCACGAATTTTCTTTAGCTTGGCCTGCTCCTTGTGCTTCAGGTCCGACCACCGTTTCTGTAGCTGGTATTTTGACCTTCTTTTCCCAAACTTCTCATTTATCTCCTTGCATACACGCTGCATAATAATTTTTTTTCTATAATTCGTCTTGGGGTAGGTTTTCCGCGAACAATCGAAGTCCCTTCTATCCAGCATTTTTACCATCAGTTCCACCTCTGCAGATGACATGGCGGCGGCGCGCGTCATTTTTTTCTCCTTGTTGTCCTGTCTCAGCGATTTCTTTATCTGTTGTCATTATCGGTGCTGAATTGGGGCTCAAAGGTGCTGTAGTCGTCTCCACCATATGCGGTGGCGCCAGACCCTCCGACATGGCTCCTCGATGTCCCGTGTCTGTGTGACGCCAAGCACGTGAGTGGGGCGGAGATTCCTGCGCTCATCCAATCACTGGGTTTCAAGCGACGTTCAGCACGAAAGAATATTCCGTCGTTGCTGTTCGAGTGATCGGAGCTGCGCTGTGAATTTTCCGTAGTCTATATCGACATTTATTTCGGTGAGTATTAAAACAAAATTTGGAGTTTTCTATGACAGGGACTTTAATCTGTGGCCCATGGGTATGCTGGGGCTTGTAGTGACAGTGTATCCTATGTCCCACAGAGTTTCAACTCCTGTACTATAGTTACAGTATATCTAGTGGCCCACAGACTGAACACCTGTACATTAAATGGTTTATGCTGTGCTTTGTGTATCAAGAAAATAATATGCCTTTTTATTGTATTTTTTTGAACAGAAATTCCACCATGGCAGAGAAAAATGTAGAGTTCAGGAAGTACTTCATCGAGGCCTACAGGGATCAAAATTGTCTCTGGAACACAAAATCCAGAGACCATTCCAATCGCCAGAAGAGGCTAGCTGCTCTGGAGGAGCTGGTGAGGGTGAGCCAGACCTACTACCCCACAGCAAATGTAGAGTGGGTCCGGACAAGGATTGCCAATATGAGGACCGTCTTTAAAAAAGAACTGAATAAGGTTGAGTCCTCAAAGCGGTCTGGGGCAGGGGCAGACCAAGTCTATGTGCCCAGGCTGTGGTACTTCGACCTGCTGGCCTTCACGGTGGACCAGGAGCTGCCCAGGGAATCAGTCAGCAATACTGCAAGGGACCAGCCTGCCCCCTCCACCTCCTCGTGCAACCAAGAGGTTTCTGATGACACCTTTTGCGGCACAGTAAGTAGACGGATTTTATTTTAAATATTTTTTTTTAAAGCAGATAAATATAACAACAAGTACAGTATAAAAATTGTAAACATGTAAAATTAACGAAATAATATCATTCTGCCAATCCACAGCGCCAACACCAATAAAATACTGCATGTATTCATCCCTGGTTAATTTGGCACGCATAGATGCATTTCTGGTATTTAAATTAGTATTAGGTATTTCTGGTATCTAAATAATTAGTTTCCAGAGATGCCAGTCCTAACGCCTCTTCAACTAGCTCACTTTCATCCATGGCAGCAACATGGTGGTGTGTGGGCTGCGTTCTTCTGCGCAGATATAAAAATATATGGAAGTCTTAAAAATCGATAGTGATACATCATTGTTACATCTTGTTTTGTTACAGCCATCGCTATTTGCCGAGGAGGAATCTTCACCATCGCTGGAGGTTGCATCACAGCTGCCTTCACCGGCCCTCTGCTCCACCCCCACACCAACCGCCACCCCCAGCGCTCAACCCGAAGCAACATCTAGAAGAGGGCGCAAAAGATCGCGGCAGACTCCAGATGCTTCGGACGTGGCGACCACCAAGATCCTGGAGTCTGCTAACCGATTGATGGCCATGGAGGAAGATGATGCGGACCGTGTGGGGAGTGTATTAGCTGACAATTTGCGCAAGTTAGACCCGGCTACAAGGGTTGAGGTAGAGCGGATCTTCTATGAGACTCTGTACCGGGCCCGTGTGGGGACTCTGTCCCGGCACACACGGCTCACTGATGACACCCCTCTGCCTAGGGTTGAATTTCAACCCATCAGCCCTGCCCCTATACCCCAACAACCGGTATTTCACCCGGGGCAATATCAGCCGTACCAGCAGTTCCAGCCACCAACCGGGCAAAGGCAGCACCAACCGGCACCGTCAGCTATTACACTCCCACCAGGTCCACCTGGTGGCCCCTTCCAGTGTTTGTTGGAAACTCCATCTCCCTCACAACCGGCGATGGATACAGGGGATTATGGGGTGGAACAAGTATACCACCAAATGTAAAAATTGTATATAGTTGCTTTCATTGTATAATTGGTTTAATAATATAGTTTAAATATTTTTATGCTTAAGTATTTCTTTATTATTTATTTCCTTGTTATTTATGTTATATTTGTTATAAGTTTAGAAGTTAATAATTTATATAAAAATTTAACATTCTGTAATCTAGTTGGTGTCCGTGTGAAAATATCATTTACCATGCAGGGTGACTATAGGGCACAGATATACATATGGGGTACATGTATGTTGTTTCAATATTTACCTTCATGTATTGCTCCTGGAGACTGTACAAAAGTACCAGGAGAAATTGGCATAGAAATAGGTGTGGTGGAGCCACTACTTGCTAGTACATAAACACCAGTACTGGGTACAGTCTGCACTCCAGGTGTCGTGGCATTGTGCCCTCCAGGAATGCCTGGCACCTGAGTACTACCACTCACTTGCCGTGATTCGGTCAGTAATCTGGCCCAAGACCAGGCTACCGCCTCCACCTCCTCCTCCTTGCTGCAAGAAGACACGAAGGACAACTTGTGCGGCACTGTGAGTATACAAATTTTATTGTCAAAATATTGGGTACTTATGTAATATCTGGGCTCCCGTTTTTCTTATGAGCCCGCGTCCCCTCGCGGGGCTCGCTGCGCTCGCCACGCTTCGGGCACGGTGGCTCGCTGCGCTCGCCACACTATATAAAATCAACTCCATGCGTAGTTGGATAGTAGGGGTATGAAAAAATGGGGTGCATTTAACATGGGAGCCCAGATAATACATAAGAACCAAATATTGTTTTGTAACTGTACACACCAAAAAACAATATATTTACAATGACAAAAAAGTACATTTTTAAGCAATCATGTCATTCTGCCACTCCACAGCCCCAACACCATTGAAATAATTCAAGTACTCCTCTCTTGTCAACTTTGCATGCATTGATGCATTTCTGGTGTTTAAATTATTTGCCAAAGCTGTCAGACCAATAGGCTCGTCAACAACTTGGCTTTCGTCCACTGTAGCCCCCAGATGTTGTGTGTGCACCGCTTTTCTGCGCATGTAGTTGTGCAGCACACAACAGGCCATCACCACTTTGTCAATCTTATCTAGGCGCAGATTGATGGCACTGTGAAAAATTCTGAATTTATTACACAGAATCCCAAACGCATTTTCAACCACTCGCCTGGCACGTGACAGGCGATAGTTAAAAATGCGTCGTTCCCTGTTCAGTGCCCTTTGTGGGTAGGGTTTAAGGACATTAGGGTGCAATCCAAAGGCCTCATCCGCCACAAAAACAAAGTTCAAACCGTGCTCATTTTCAGTCCGCTCTGGCAGATTCAGTTCATTTTTTTTCAGTTTGTCATGGAAAAAGGTCTTCTCCAGGGCTCCTCCATCTGAAACTCTACCATTTTTCCCAATGTCCACAAATACAAACTCGTATCGGGCATTAGCGATGGCCATTAGAACAATGCTGAAGAACCCCTTATAGTTATAATAAAAAGAGCCACTCTTTGCAGGGGGCATGATTCTGACGTGTTTGCCATCGATAGCTCCACCACAATTAGGGAAATTCCAAAGATCACGGAAATCACGTGCAATAATTTGCCACTCCTCCTTGGACGATGGAAACTGCAATATAAAAGTATATGCGTATTAATAATCTGTTGGGTTGATTTTAGACCCATCAGCCCTCCCCCATTGCAGCCTCAAAGCTATTACCCGCCTTATCAAAATTATCCCCCACCCACTGGTCAACGTTACCACCAGCCCCCCACCTCCAACATTTGCACCTGGTCCATCTGGTGGGCACATGCAAGGTATGGGGGAAACACCACCTCCCTCACATCCACCAGTGGACACAGGGGACTCTGGGATGGAACCACCGCGGTACCACCAAATGTAATGTACATAGTTTTTAGATTTATTATTATTGCTTTTATAATTTTATAAATTTAAGTTGTGCAGTTTCAATTAAAATTTGTTGTTAAAATATAATCTTGGTGTCCGTGTAAAAGTTTAAATTAACAGGCATTGTAAAGATATACATATAGGGTACAGGTATGTGCACAGCTATACATATGGAGGACATGTATGTAATTTCCATATTTACCTTCATGTATTTGTCCTGTAGAACTTGGACGATGGCATCACAGGTGTCTGGTATTATCAGCCCCAGCGCTTGCGATGATATTGCGGTGCTGAATCTCAGGTCGGCAAGGGTCCTTCCTGTTGCCAGGTAACGCAGCGTTGCCACCAGTCTCTGCTCTGCAGAAATAGGCCTCCTGAAATAGGTGTCCTCTCTTTCTATTAAAGGGGTAACGAGTGCCAGCAGCTCCATGAAGGTAGCGTCATCCATACGGAGATAATTCCTGAAGTCATCAGGATTGTTCTCCCGTATCTCCTGTAGCAATGGCATGTGGGAGAAGGTGTCTCTCCTCAGAAGCCAGTCTCTGGTCCAGCAGCTCCGATTCTTGATCCTTTTTCTTTTTTTAATAGCCTGCAATCTAGTGGCCATAGCAGCAAAAATGCACGCACGAGCCTTCCTTCTCCTCAAGCTCATAATTAAATTGTTTGTAAAAAGGGCCAAATGCACCGATAGACAAACGTACGTACGTATATCCTGTACAGCTAGCAATGATCTGAATAGTCACGGCTCTATTCACTGTACTACACGAACGATTCTTTGTTCTGTGATTATGCCTCGTTTTGGTATGCTCTTTTAATCCAGCCCATTATGATAATGTTGTGTGCATTTTTATCGTGCGAATAGCCAGATCGGGAGAGTGTGTATGGTGGTACAATCTTTTTCTTGCGATTGTTTGGACGGGAGTACATCGGACGTCGCAAGTAAAATTGTACATATGTGTATGCGCAGATCGGTCGTATGTTTTGGACGGTCGAACGTGTATTTGGTCGATCGAACGGTCGCAAGAAAAATTATATTGTACATATGTGTACCCAGCTTTAGTGCCATTTTAATAAGTGCAGAGTTATATCCAAGAAGGAGTTACATCCAGGAAGGGGTTAAACCAGGTTGCAAGAGGCTTCTGTCCTTTCTGTTTCTGTTTTTTTTTTCTCTTTGCTTGAAGCCCAGGTGCCTGACCTGTTAAAGGGTCCACAAACTGCAGGTACACAGTGTGCTGCATGATCTGAGAGTGGGCCACTGAGGAAAACGTGCAACTGGAAGAAATCACAGAGGAAGCGGACAGATACAGAGTGGTGTGTCAGCAGACTGCAAGACTGCCAGTATCAGCAGGAGACCAGAGGACAAGATTAGAGCCCTACTGTCGCTGCTGCAGACACATCAGGTGTGAGGACACCAGGAGTGTGACACAGCTGCAGGAACAGATAAGTATCAACTTTCTAATATTTTGATAGAAATTAACTTGTAATGTGTAATTGCATTGTAATTTAACTTTCTATTGTATACTAGGGGGTTAGTCGCAGGGAGGTAGATAAAATGGGTGGGGCCCAGATTGAAAATCTCACTCAGTGCATGTCGTGCAAGATGTATGCGCACCTGGAGCAAGAGTCCCAGTGCGAATACATCTGCACGAGATGTGAGCGAACGTCCGCCCTGGAAGCCCAGGTCACTGATCTAGAGCGGGCCATACAGCGACTGAGAGACATTTACAATCTTGAGCAAAACCTAGATAGAATGGTGGAGGAGTTGCAGTTGGGGTCACTGGTAGAGGAGGAGGATCAGGCAGCCAGCTGGGTCACGGTTAGAAGGGGAAACAAGAGGGTCAGGACGGACAGGAACGACATCTCGGATCTATCACACCCGAATGAATTTGCCCGGTTGGACGAAGTTGCGGGGGAGGTTAGAGACTAAATGACGGAGCTGGGGGAGACTGCTCCCTCTAGCAACCAGAGGAGCGGTCCCTCTAGTTTAAACAGGATGACAGTTAGTAAGGTACCAAGGCAGATAGTGGTGGTAGGGGATTCCATCATTAGGAAAACAGACAGGGCAATCTGCTATCAGGACCGCGATCGCCGCACGGTCTGTTGCCTCCGGGTGCTCGGGTACGGCACATCGCGGAGCGAGTCGACAGATTGTTGGGAGGGGCTGGGAGCAACCCAGCGGTCTTGGTGCACATCGGCACCAATGACAAAGTCAATGGTAGGTGGGATGTCCTCAAGAAAGAGTATAGGGAATTAGGTAAGAAATTAAAGGCGAGGACATCTAGGGTAATTTTCTCGGAAATATTACCAGTGCCACGCGCTAGCTCAGGGAGGCAGAGGGAGATCAGGGAGGTAAATGTGTGGCTTAAGGACTGGTGTAGAAAAGAGGGATTCGTGTTCATGGAATACTGGGCGGACTTCTCGGTCAGGCGCCATCTTTTTTTGCCGTGATGGATTGCACCTGAACCAGGAGGGGGCTGCGGTGCTGGGGGGGGAAAGATGGTTAGAGGGTTGGAGAAGATTTTAAACTAGGCGACGGGGGGGTGGGGCAGCAAGACATTATGGGACCATCAGGGAGAGAAGCTGGACTGGGATCAGGAATCATATGGGGGAAGGAGATGGGGGGGGGGACAGAGACACAGACAAAGTCCTGGGACATAACAAGGGTATAATCGGGGGTAACTCTCAGGGTGCATCAGGAATGTCATGTAATAAAATGTTATGTTGTAACAGTTACGTTACCCCATTACAGTTCTTAGGTACAGATGATCTTAGTATACGGGAAGGAGGGAAGGACAGAGGAAGAATTCCCAGAACTATAAATAGGGCAGGCAGTGTGCATGGTGGGGAGGGCTGTAGAGTCTATTGAAGGGGAGAGGGGAAAGAGGAAGCTAGTAAAGAATTCAAATGGGTCCTGGGGTGAAACTAATCACAATATTAGAGCCATATCTAAAAATAAACATAAATTAAAATGCTTACTGGCTAATGCAAGAAGCTTAGTGAGTAAAATCGGGGAGCTAGAAACGGTGATCAGTAGGGATGACTACGACATAATTGGTATTACAGAAACATGGTATAATGAGTCGCATGACTGGGCATTAAACATGGAGGGATATACACTCTACAGGAAAGACAGGGAAAATAGAAGGGGTGGGGGTGTGTGCCTATATGTAAATAATAACTTAACATCATGTGAGAAAAATATGAGCACATACCTAGAAGACGACAACTCGGAGACAGTGTGGGCAGAGATAACCGACAATAATAAAAAAACAAAAAACAAAATTATAATAGGGGTATGCTATAGACCACCAAATATAAACGAAAGGGAAGAGTCTCTTCTTTTAAACCAAATCAAACAATCATCAAATCAAGGTCAGGTATTAATTATGGGGGATTTTAATTTACCCGACATTGATTGGGAAAACGAAACAGGTTAATCAGCAAGAAGCAATGGGTTCTTAAGCTTAGTTAAAGACCAGTTTATTACACAAACGGTAGAAACTCCAACTCGTGATGAGGCACTCTTGGACTTAGTATTAACAAATAACACAGACTTAGTTTCAAACACAAAAGTAATTGAACAATTAGGGAACAGTGATCACAATATGGTTTCACTGGAAATCAACTTCAGTAAATTACATCAAAAAGGACCTGCAAAAATACTAAACTTCAGAAAAGCGAACTTTGAATTATTCCGGGAAGCCCTAACAGGAATTGGGTGGGAAACGGTTATGGAGGGAAAAAATGCAGAGGAAATGTGGGATAATCTAAAAAAGGTGCTTGATTCACTAACTATTGAATACATTCCTAAAGTAAATAAAGGTAAACTCAATAAAAAAAGCCACCATGGTTTTATCAAAAATAAAACAAGAGCATTTAAATTCTATAAAAATAACTTGAATGAGGAGGCGTTCGCAAAATACAAAAAAGGAAATTTGTAAAAAATAGGTGTATTTGTATCCAGAAATACACTTATTTTTGACATTTAGGGGGAAATTTACCAAAATGGATTCGTATAAAAAATCGTATTTGTATTTCTCCTACGACTGTCTACGAATGTGTACGACTGCTATTGTTGTTAAAAAAGTCGTGTTCCGGGTTTTTATTTACTATATAGTTGTAATAGAAAACTTCGTATTTATTGATGTCGTAGCCATTCGTATTTTGTTTTACACATGTTTTCGTATTGTCGTAGAATCGTAGAAGAAATACAAATGTCGTAGGGAAGTTTTCTGTAAAACAAAGATATTTCACGAATTGTCGGGAAACAAAATACGAAAAATCGTATTTTAATCCACATGCGTCACTACGAAAATTAAAGCACAATCGTGATTGGTGTATTTCTTTTACACTTGGGAGGGCTCTCACAGCCATATATAAGTCGTGGAGGCGCCAAAACTTGTTGTGGGTGTAGTTTGGAGTGTGTAGGAGAGAGGTGCAGTGGAGATTTGTGAGGTTAGGAGAGGTGAGGATTGGTGATTGTTTAAAGTGATTTCTGAGTGTGTATTGTTCTGTAAGTTGTCTTGTGCTATTGTTTGTCTTGTCCTTTTAAAAGTTTGTCACATTTATTTATTTTTTTGTACTAAAATCGATATTTGTGTATGTGTGTGTGTTTGAGGGAAGGAGTAGGAGTGTGTTTTGTGTTGTTTGTGTTTCATTTATTTAGTGTGTTATAAGTTTGTGCTCATGTCTAGTGGTGAGAGTTTCATGGGTGAGGTGGAGGAGGTGGCTGATGTGATGGTGGGTGACGAGGAGCTGGATGAGGAGGAAAAGGAGGATTATGTGGCTGAGGAAGGTGAGGGTGAGGATGATGAGGATTATGATGTGCCTGTTGACCCCCCTGCTGCCTCAAAGAAGGGGAAAAAGAATCCTGGCAAGAAGATGCCAAAGTTCTCAGCTGCTGAAAGCACTGCCCTTCTGCACAATATCATAAAGTATAAGGGCCCAATATTTTTCCAGCCAGTCTCGGCAGCACGGAAGGCGACTATATGGAGGCAGGTAGTGGAAGTAGTTAATGCCTATGGAACCATTGTCCGTGATTTTGCGAACTGCAAAAAAAGGTTCTATGACATCAGGAGCCTTGTGAAAGAAAAACTGACTAAGTAGGGGAAGCATCTACGCCGATATGGGCCCAATGTTCCTTCCCGTATCGACTGGAAAGATTATGAGCGGGCAATGGCAACTCTTATTCCCAAAGAAGTTATCAGCCCACCTGGTGTGCTTGATTCTGATGCCCGACATGCTGGTGAGTAGTGGTCATTGCAGTAATTTTATGATAGGTATGATGCAACATAACATTTTTTCCCAACAGTCATTGTTTAGTCACCAATGAGCCACACACCCAGTTCATTATCACTGTAATGTACACATGCTATACACCTCACATGGTTTAGTTGTTTGGGTTGCATTTTTTATCCAGACATTTGGTCGACACAAGCAGTATGTTGACATGTGAAGGTTACAAATTGTTATTCACACATGTTTAGTGGAGTGGGTTAATGTATAGCACAGCCTGTTTGCATTACAAGACAATAGCACAGGTTAGGTCTGCACAAACACTGCAAACCACAATACCTTACAGTCATGTAAATGTTCTTTTGTGTGAAATAATTTGGTGGTATTGTAGTTTACTGTAACCAGACAAAATGCTTGTTAGAAAATCCAAACCATATTCTCTGCAGGGGGACCGATGTCTCTTGTGCTGAGAAAATTTGATTTTGTTGTTGTACTTCAAAGTGAGATCTATATTGCTGTGTAAGCATAAATCAGCCAGTATTAACCCTGCACAGAAATTCTAAAACTGACCCCAAAATCATTATTTGCACCAGTAACATCTGGCCCACCTGCATTGCACATGGTGTACTCAATCTAATAATTATTAGGTCTGGTTAAAGTGAAGATGAATAACATCAATAATGCTTCCCCACATTGCTTTTTTTTTATTTCAATGCTAAAAATCAATCAACATACATGCATGTCATGTTTATGATGTAGTTTGGAACTGATCTTATAGAAATGGAACCTGTTTTGAATTGTTATGTATGTTTGTGCCTGCATTTTCAGATGCAGTGTTTATGTGTGGTCCTCATTGCCTTTTAATTTGTTGATTGTAGCTGTGTTTGCATTAATTGTTGTGCTAACTATTGTTGTTGTATCCCATAGCAACGCCTGTGTGTTTTTAACATAAAGCTTATTCCAATGAGAAATGTTACGGTTTGCATTCCAGACTCAACATCCATTAATATTGTCTTGGTAATTAGAGCCATTAATGTGTGTTGTGCATGTGTAAACATCATGTATAAATTAAAATTGTTTATGATACACATTACAATTGTGCCAACATTATTGGAGTACTCTTGTAATGAAGGTGTCATGTTTATCTATTGATTCTGGTAATCTGTGTTTTTATTGTTGTGGCTCCTTGTGATGCTAATGAGGATGTGTTGTGGTTGTGTATTTCTCATCACAGCTGCACGTGCTAAAAAAGGAAGGACATCATCTCCTTCTGGGTCCACATTCTCTGGAGCCACCAAGATGTCAAAGCACAAGCAACCGCACACATCCCCTGCGGGGAAAATGAAATCGTCTTTTTTTTTATTAATATAGGTATCTACAGTTGAATATACAATGTTCGGAATTCTATCAGAAATACAATGACAAAATACCCATTTTTTTGAAGAATAGACCAGGGTATTTTGTAAGCCACATGCTGAAAAGATTAGAAAGCACCCTTGAAGAAGACAATGTCACATGTCTAAATGAAGAGAGAGGAATTTTCAATGTGACTAGTGAGACGGATACAGAACAGTTTTATACTGTTAATCTGGGTGGTGAATATCCTGAATGTAATTGTTTGGATTGGAAAAAATTACTGTTGCCATGTAAGCACGTGTTGCATTTTCAAATTTGTAAAGGGGTGGGGATGGGAAAAATTGAAAGCTTCCCAAAAAGCTTCCCAAAATGATTTGTTTATGTTAGACACAGAGTGTTTTTGGGAAGAAGGTGAGAGAGATAGTGTTGCAGGTGAAGACCTCTTAGCCGTTTCCATTAATAAAATGATGCATACATTGAAAGATTGTGAACATGACGATTTTCCACAAAGATTAATTTCAAAGAGAAAAACATTGATTAAAAACTGTGTACAGACCTTAAAATGTGGGATAGATACAGTCTATCTTATAAGACATGAAAAATATCTTTCAGTTTTTGAAAATAAACTTAGTGAATTGGTTGAAGAAATGCAGACACACATTCACATAGAAGAAGGCCTACCACTGATCGAAGAAAATAAAATAGAAAATAAATGCGAAAGCATAGAGGATCTTCCCAAATGAAAATATGGAAAAACCCGAAAACCCAAAAATGCAGCTTCACAAAGGGTGGGTACAAACACAGATATGTTGAGGGAAGATGTCTGTCAATCTGTGGAAGAAGTACACGTAGAACCTAATTTGAGTTATTATTACACACCTTGGACTATTATAAATGGAATAAAGCTAACAAATGGTGATAGACAAGGTGGGGAGGAGTGGATAGATGACAAAATAATAAACATTTGTCAATTTCTCATTTCTAACAAATTCCCTTGTGGTGGTCTGTTTGATACACTTTTGTTGGCCAATAACAGGGTTCCTAGCATAGACTAATAACATTCAAATTCATCATCTCTACAACCACTGGGTGGTTTCTCACTCCTCAAAGACATCAGTTACCATGTATGATTCTTTAGAACCATCAGTTATTGCAGAAAGTCTAAAACAACACACAGCACATTTACTGTATTGAGGAGAAAGATATGTCCATGTTTCCTCATGTTAACTTGATAAATAAAAATCGATGGAAATATAATTGAAATGACAACACATTGCCTCTGTCATATACATCGTCCAAATGAAGACATTGTTGAGAGTGACAAATGTAAAATGTGGTATCATTTCACATGTGTGTAGCTAAGAAAGAGTGACAAATGCGTAAAAACAAACTAAAGTTTATACTGCCCGAAATGTTCTAATGTAAAAAAAATGAGGTGGATTGCCTTTTTTATACATAGCAACATGAACTATGCTGCAACTCCCAAGGTTAAACCAAATATAGGCTTCATTGTTAAAATGTAATGTTGTGATAACAGTTAGTTTGCATTTAGGTTTTTAATAAAATGTCCCACCATTGTCACCATAAAGATTGTAAAGTAGCTTTTTCATTTTTTTTTCATAATTGATATGTTCAGTTTTCTTAATGTAACATTATTTGTTAAAAATAAATACATTTTGTCACCTTTTGTCCTTGTATTTTAATTCTAAATATCTAAACAAATAATAATGAACTTCTGTGATATTACTAAAGAGACAAGATGAATATAGCAAATCTGTGGTTTGGACGTGAGGGGGGGGGGGGGAGGGGGGTTTACAGAGGAATCTTAGACTTTGTGGAAAATAAATAACCTGTGTAGCTATAATTAAGAGATTCACTACACATAATGATTTCACTACAAAGAAATGATGAGCTACACATTTAAGTATCTTTATCCTACTGACGTATTTATACAAAAAAAAAAAAATTCCGTAATTTTAAAAATGTGATTAATAATTGGACTCCTCAAGTGGATGTTTGTAA
The DNA here is from genome assembly GCF_055691185.1 of Crinia signifera. Lineage (NCBI taxonomy): Eukaryota > Metazoa > Chordata > Amphibia > Anura > Myobatrachidae > Crinia > Crinia signifera. Next base: position 32,466,258 of record NC_139226.1, read on the forward strand.
ATGAGATCTCTGATTGGGCACCTTACTTTTACTTACTTTTATTGATAACACTGCTTTTATCTTTTACTAAACATCTTATATCTTATACATCTTCTGAACTGTTTAATTTAGGAATAAGGTTTACGATGAAAGTGTTGAAATTAGAAAAGGTATTCATGGGCAATGAAGTAAGTCCATGTGGGTGATTGGTTATCCACAACTATTTATATGTATTTATTAAATGTTTCTTATATAGTGCATTAGGGCAAAGCAGCAATTGATCATGTGCAGATTTGTTGATGATTTCCATTTGCAATCGACCCTGAATCGGCCCATATAAGATTATCGGTCAGATCTAGATTTTGGAATGAAAATCTTGGAATGGATAAAAGCAATTGTCAATTTACATTTGATGTACACCATTACCACATTTCTATTCCAAAAGGAAGATCTCTCATGTTTACCCAGTTTAAGACTGCTTCTGTCCCCCCCCCCCCCCTTCATCACTCACTCTAAATTTTTGCTATTTTCTAAGCAATCTGATTAGATAGCTTAGAAAGTAAAAACACAGATCTAACCATGTGTACGCCCCGAGAGATTAAATATCTCCTGCTAACTAAGTCAGTGCATGCAGTCAAAATCTAGTCTGCACAGACTGGAAATCTCTCTGTGTGTACAGAATGAGAGATTCTGATCACAATATCCCATTCTGAACCACTACCCGGCCTTTTGTTGCTTAAGCAAAATTGCATGTGTATGTGCTCACCATGGGCCTTATTTTAGTTCACTCTTTCTGACAAAATCCTTCTTAGATGGGCAAAACCATGTGCACTGCAGGTGGGGCAGATGTAACTTGTGCAGATATAATTAGATTTGGGTGGGGTTTTACTTCAAAGTGAGATCTATATTGCAGTGTAAAAATAAAGCAGCCAGTATTTTCCCTTCACAGAAACAAAATAACTCACCCAAATCTAATTCTCTCTGCACATTTTACATCTGCCCCCCTGCCGTGCACATGGTTTTGTCCATCTAAGAAGGATTCTGTCAGAAAGAGTGAACCAAAATAAGGCCCCATGGGAGATCTGGACACCAGGAAATCGCTTACCCTAAATAGCTTAGCAAAATTGCTTAGCACACATCTCTACATGTGTATGCCCTTTTACCAAGTTAAGCCTGTCCCTGACACTTCCATACCCACAGGAGGTAAATCTTGTATACTCAGGGCCGGCGCCACCACTAGGCAAATCTAGGCATTTGCCTAGGGCGCCAGCCACTGGAGGGCGGCACTTCGCCCCTCGCCTCTCGCATGGAGGCTGCAGGGGTGTCCGTGCCGGGTACCTGTGGCACTGTGTGATCTGGCGGCGGGGTCCCTGCAGTGATGCACGCTATCCGGCAGCCAGGCGGCGGCGCGGGAAGCGCTGCTGGGTTTGAAAACATTCCTCATGCTGATTGGCTGAGATTCAGCCAATCAGCGTGCGGCGAGTTTTCAAACCCATCAGTGCTTCCCGCGCCGCCGCCTGGCTGCCGGATTGCGCGCATCACTGCAGGGACCCCGCCGCCAGATCACACAGCGCCGCAGGTACCCCCCCCCCCCGTAGGCACCGGGGCGCCCCACCCCCCCCTCACCTGGGGCGTTCCGGTGCCTTGCACCGGCCCTGTGTATACTGTATATATGCATTAATAAAACATGTAAGTCAGGAGTTACAAAAGGAGGTTTTGTAAAAAAAGCAATCTCCCTTCATTTATGTTTTGTGCCTAGGCAGTGCTACTGTGCATGGTGGTTATGCTTAATATTCTGAGTGAATATCCCTTTAACACAGAAAAACACATTTTCAAGTGAAGAATATATACCATGCAATTTAAAGCTTATTTGCCATACAGGATTTCAGCTATTTGGATTCATTCAGTGGTTTCCTTTTGGGAAGCACATAAAGGGGCTTCTCTGGCACAGTTGTGTGCCAAGCTGCTACCAGGTCTTTGATGCATACAGTACTTTTGTCATATTGTACCATTTCAACACTTTTTCCTCCAATGAGCCTAATTTTGGGTGTTGTGTACTCCATGCACCCTGAGAGTACTCACTTGATTGTCCTTGTACTTGAAAAATTTATTTATGAATGCAAGAAAAAAACTGGATGCCCTTAGTGCAGTTTTCCAAATCTGTAAATGTTCCTGGTACAACAAAATTATTGTTGTTTTATAAAATTAGCTAAATCCACTTCTAATTTTGTTCACTACCTATAGGGGGCATATGCTTCGCATGTAGTTAATGTTCCTGGTACATTGGGGCAGATGTATTAAGCCTGGTGAAGAGATAAAGTGGAAGGAGTTAACACCAGCCAATCAACTGCCAACTGTCATTTTTCAAAAAGCTGATTGTCTGGTGCAATGTCTCCTTCCACTTTATCTCTTCACCAGGCTTAATCTGCACCATCATTTGAAGAGGAATTATTGTTATTAAATTTTAATGAGCTAAATCCACTTCTCACTCCATTGACCTACAGGGGGGAAATATTTACATTTGCAGAAAAAGAACTAGCTGGCATAATTAAAAAGTGCTACTTTCCATGCAGTAACTTTCAGGTACATTAGCAGAAAAGGAACTATTACTTTTACTTTTACTTTTAATGTAAATTGAGCTAAATACCTTTCAAATTTTGTATCTGATTAGCAGGGGGGGGGGGGGGGGGGGGGCTAAAACATACATGAACAGAAGTGGTTGTAGACACAACATGAAAATTGGGCTAGATACACTTCAGTTTGTGTACTTTAATGGGAGATTCGTCAGCACTAGCTAAGCAGCAGTCGCTCACTGCTTAGCGAGTGACTTCACGCTGCACGCCTGCTCCCCACTGTCAAATCCACTTGTATGATGCGAGCAGATGTGTAAGATAACAGTCATGCTCTCATGCAGCAGAACAGAAGAAAAACAGTTGATGGTCGCTCACCATAGAATGATTTTATCATGGCCGCACATGCATGAATAGGAATGGCCAGAATTTCATAGGGGCGCACATAAAATGCTGGGTGTTCCCCTGCCAAAGACCAGTGTCCACCCCTGCCAGCCTCCCCTACTTGTACAAACACCTTGGAGACTGTGCTAGTCGCCGAAGGCATTCACACCTCAGGTGGGTAGCTGATTAGTAGCAGCAGTATATAAACAGCAGGGGACAAGTGAATGTAATGAACTTGTGAATTTGAACTGCCATTGAGTAAGTGCCATTTTAATAAGTGCAGAGTTATATCCAAGAAGGAGTTACATCCAGGAAGGAGTTACATCCAGGAAGGAGTTAAACCAGGTTGCAAGAGGCTTCTGTCCTTTCTGTTTCTGTTTTTTTTTTCTCTTTGCTTGAAGCCCAGGTGCCTGACCTGTTAAAGGGTCCACAAAGTACAGTACAGTATCAGCAGGAGACCAGAGGACAAGATTAGAGGTACAGTATCAGCAGGAGACCAGTACAGTATCAGCAGGAGACCAGAGTACCAGGGTACAGAATCAGCAGGAGACCAGAGACCAGGGTACAGTATCAGCAGGAGACCAGAGGACAAGATTAGAGCCCTACTGTCGCTGCTGCAGACACATCAGGTGTGAGGACACCAGGAGTGTGACACAGCTGCAGGAACAGATAAGTATCAACTTTCTTATATTTTGATAGAAATTAACTTGTAGTGTGTAATTGCATTGTAATTTAACTTTCTATTGTATACTAGGGGGTTAGTCGCAGGGAGGTAGATAAAATGGGTGGGGCCCAGATTGAAAATCTCACTCAGTGCATGTCGTGCAAGATGTATGCGCACCTGGAGCAAGAGTCCCAGTGCGAATACATCTGCACGAGATGTGAGCGAACGTCCGCTCTGGAAGCCCAGGTCACTGATCTAGAGCGTTAAAAAACAATTAAGATTTATCAGCGCTGGAGGTCTCCTGGGGATACGATGCCGCAATTCTTTATGCTGTATGCACGTTTCACAATTGCTTCATCCCTCTCCTGCAGAGAACTCCGTGCAGAAACTCACATACAGTTTCTGATTTATGTGGGTATATGGAATCCCTCGGTCATTCAAAAATGCATGCAGCTCACAATGGAACAAGAGACAGAACTAACATTAAAGTTCAGCCCCGCATGCACTTTTGAGGTTCTGTAATGATGAAAAAATATGAAATAAATGTATAGTAAGCAGAGTGATGCAGTTCAAATTCCGCTTGTCCCAATACCGGAAAACGCTATACCAAGACCAGTATACGCTCAGAATAAACAAACACCTACCTCGCCACATTCACAATAGGTTGGTCCACGCCACCAACCAATCGGGACTAGTAGTCTGTCAAGTGAAGTGGAGGGGATCAATACAGTTGTTGAAGCATGGCAAAGGGCCTGGGGATCAGTATTTTCATTGTCGGGACTCAGCCATCTGTGTAATGAACCATTCTGCTGGCTATCCATACTGATCACTAAACTGTAAATGGACATCAGTTGTGAACAAATCATCTGGTCAGGAAACATACATTTTCTAACCATTGTGTTACAGCACATTTGATGATCATTTGATTGAAACAAATTAAAAATAATGACAATATGTTGTTTTAACGGAAAATGTATATATAACGCAACATTTTTATATTAACCTTATATTAAATTATATGGTCAGAAATTGAGCTAGAACATACCGGGTGGTAATTATAAATATATAAAAATTATATTTTTAATTACCAGGCTATATAGTATATTCTTTTTTAGCTATTTAATATTTTAAATGTAATTTTATTGTTGGATGTAATAATTGATCTGATGTTAATGCATACATTATATTTTGACAAATCTCTAAACAGATTTATAATTACAACATTTGAAGTTCAATATATTTTGTTATTAAAATTATGATACATTTTTATAATTTTTAACAGTTACCTAAATACTGTGAAAAAGTGGACATAAGAGTTAAACAAAAAATAATCAGTTTGCAGAGGATCTGGTGGTCGAAAAATTTATGAGATGATGCGTCACATAGAAGCTTTTGTCAATCAGGAACTCTTTCCAGCTGCAGATCCCATAAAGTTCAGATGGAAATTTAATCCAACAAGAAAATACATATTGAATCTCATGAATAAAGCTAGATCTGAATATCAAAATTCCAAATTAGACCAGAAAAATCTTTTGCACCTGCTAAAGCAGTGGCAGGTCAAGAAAACAGAGCTTAAGATTTTTTTTCGACCAAATACAACTGCACAACAAGATATGCCCAAACTAAATATTCTCTTCTGTTACCAAACAGAATGGCAAAAAAGATTGCTCATCAAGTATGAAAATCACATTACATTACTAGATGCTACATACAGAACAACGAGATATGCTCTTCCACTTTTTTTCATTTGTGTCCGGACAAATATATGTTATGTCATTGTCGGAGCATTTGTTGTTCAACAAGAAACAACTGCTTGCATAGAGGAGGCCTTGCATATTTTCCAAAATTGGAACAGTAACTTGAAACCACAATGTTTTTTGGTTGACTTTTGCCAAGAGGAGATAAACGCAATATCGCACTTATTCAAAGGTAATTTAATCTACTATTTGTTCTAATGGTGGTAAATTTAAATTTAGTTTTAGAACTATAATTATTTAAATACTGGTAATGTCACTTCAATAATATTGCCAAAATTTGTGGAGCTAAACAATCACTTCTGTTCAGTCCCTCCATTGACACACCATGAACACTGCTATGAAACATTTTGCTACAGTTAGCACACATATCTTAAATCAAAAATATAATTATCTCCAAGCTTAAATATACTGAACTACACCCAGTCATGTCATTTAAGGATCACCTTGGAGTAAGTTAGGAATGTTTGTCTTGAATTTAAAAATCATGGTAACTCATGTAAAGATATCATAAGTCATGCGATACATGTGAAATGTTGGGTAGGACCCCCTATATACCAGGTAAGCGCAGCATGCGTACTTGGCACAAATTCCAAAAGTTCATGAAAGACCTTTGGAGATATGTTGACCCATGCCATATGTATATATTATCACAGATCAATGAAAGTGTAGGATCTTTGGTGCATTATCCTCATGGAATATTCAGCAATTTAGTCAGTACTTGGATGCTTAATGTGTCTACAATGTTGACCATTTCTTATTAGACCTTTTTTAATTAAACCTTTAAACCATGTAGACTATCTGGTGTCATCCTATTGACTGTTGATGTAATGACTGTCCATCTTAAATCTGGATAAATATATTATATTTATAAATTAGGTATAACACTTGTAGTGCACTATTAAATGAAATCTACAATTTTACTTTACATTTTAGAGTTATTTTAAATTACCTTTCAAGGTTCAACTTCACATTATCAACTTGTTTTGGCTGTTGATGTATATATTTTTTAAGATATATTTCTCTAACATTCTTTAAATATTTTGGAATTAAATAATGTTCTAATATTTCAGACAGCAAGATATTACTTTGCGATTTTCATCGTGAACAAGCTTGGAAGGAGTGGCTGACAAAAAAGGATCATGGTGTACAAATGTATCGCAAAATTGTGTTAACTATGTTACGCAATATTGCTCTCGCTACAACAATGGAGGACTATCAATCTGCTCTTGATCAACTCCAAAATTGCACAATTTGGAAGACTTGTGATGCACTTAAGCAGTGGTTCTCAAACAAGTGGATGCCTGAAATTGAGGTAATAATTATATTTGTCTGTATTTATGTATCTCTCTATCATTCCTGATGACTGTTTGAAATAAAACTGAAACGCTGAAGCACTAAACTGTGACTCTGCCGTTAATGATAATGTTTCCAATTTATGCCTGGCCTGCTGATTGCATTTTGGTTTATTCTTGGAAAGTATCCTGTTCATGTAGAAAGAGCAATATCAATTTATGTAAATGAGGTTATATTGATATTGCAATGTTAAAATGTTTTAAAGCTTAGAAAAATGAAATCTTAGAAAAATTAAGTCTTTTATTTTATTAATATAGGTATCTACAGTTGAATCTACAATGTTCGGAATTCTATCAGAAATACAATGACAAAATACCCAATTTTTTGAAGAATAGACCAGGGTATTTTGTAAGCCACATGCTGAAAAGATTAGAAAGCACCCTTGAAGAAGACAATGTCACATGTCTAAATGAAGAGAGAGGAATTTTCAATGTGACTAGTGAGACGGATACAGAACAGTTTTAAACTGTTAATCTGGGTGGTGAATATCCTGAATGTAATTGTTTGGATTGGAAAAAATTACTGTTGCCATGTAAGCACGTGTTGCATTTTCAAATTTGTAAAGGGGTGGGGATGGGAAAAATTGAAAGCTTCCCAAAACGATTCCCAAAATTATTTGTTTATGTTAGACACAGAGGGCGAAATGTAATAGGGTGCGATTTTTAGTCATGTCCAAATATTGCACCAAATCGCACTAAATCGCACATTTTGAAATCGCGTTTTTTGCTGCGAAATCGCATATGTAATGAAATGCGATTTCGGCAGGCAAAAGTGCGATTTCGTGCGTTTTCCAGCGATTTTTAGACATGTTAAAATGCGCATTTGAGCGCAGGTGCGCTTTTTGCACCAGTTAAAACGCGCTTTTGAGCGCAGGTGTTATGTGTCAGTGAGGGAAATGTGTGTGACATTGTTAAAGTTATAGAAGTTCAAAATTACAGACAAACTTACATCTACCAACCATAATCACTGATATATGCAAAGTGCATGCTGCATTATCAGACACAGACACTGATTGGTGTACATTAGTCCCCATGAATATGCATCACACACCCTATATAAAGCCCCCACCCACCATTTTGTCCTTTGATAGGGTGTGAGCACATGAGAGAGAATATTACTGTGATAATGTCTAGGAGAACACTGCCTGTGCGGAGAGAGGAGGAGGAGGAGGAGGAGGAGGTAATTCAGAATCCCTCTGCAAGTAGAAGTCTGGTGGTGGAGGAGACTGTGGACATTCTGGAGACCTCTGATGCCGACTTAGAGCACCAGGATGCTGAAGATCAGGAGGGTGAGGAGGAGGATGATGCTGAAGGGCCATTACCTGGCCACACAGCCAGTGGGCGCAATATTAGATTCTCCTATCAGGAGAATTGTGCACTGGTGAGGGCTGTTGTGGGTGTATATGCACGCCTTTTTGGGGAGTTGTCTGAGCGCACTGGTATGGCCCGGAGGAGACAGCTGTGGGCTAAAATATTGCAGGCAGTCAATGCTGTGAGTGCCTATAAGCGTAACTTCGCTAATGTTAAGAAGCGCTTTAATGATATTAAACGGAAGCTGAAAAAGAAGATGGCAAAAGAGCGCTTGGAGGCATCCAGGACAGGTGGTGGACCCCATGTGATAGTTGCCTACACTCCATTTGAGGAGGAGCTGAAGTGGGTAATCCCCCCCGAGGTGCTGCCAGGGACCCACGTGCATGACACTGATCAGCCTGCAACTCCAGAAAGGCCTGGTGAGTTTACCTAAGGTTATAATGTTAAATGTGTTGTAATTCACTTAGTTAATGTTTTTACAGCATGTCCATTTTTTAGAAATAATAAAAATTCATCTGCTGCTGCAGCACTACACATCTCTGCATGTTTCCCCTTCTTTCCTTTTTTTATAACAATCTAATGAAATGCTGGGATGTGTAGTTCTTCAGCAGCAGGAGGACTTTTGTAAGAAGGCCGCCGATAGAAAAGGGGTATGAAATCCATTGCAAAGTTTTAAATATGGTTGTTTTCATTAATTCACAGGGTAAAATAATTTGGCTTTTGCCACAATGTGTTATTAATTCATGTTTTAAATCACACAACAGCTTTACACTCAAATGCATGTAGTCTTCTGTGTTGCTGTTGCTGTACACAGTGATGTGACTCTTGAGTGGTAATAGCTGTACTTTTTCCTTCATAATGTCTGTTTACAGCACCCATGCAGCGTAGGCCAAGATCAGACCCACCACGAAAAATCCAGCGAGTGCAGCAAGCTGATGTCCCTGGTGAGTGTGAATGATATTGTTAGTAATGTTTTGCCATTATGGGCCAGATGTATCACGCTTCACAAAGTGATAAAATGGTGAGTGATAAAGTGCCAGACAATCAGATTCTACCTGTCTTGTGACAGACTGGGTTTTAAAAATAACAGGTAACACTTGAATGCCTGGTTGTTTAGCACTCTCCATTTTATCACTTTGTGAAGCTTGATACAGCTGGCCCTATGTCGCATAGAAATGACCTGGTCCAAAAAAATACATACACTGTATTTATGTGCGAAATGGCGGTTTCTACCAATGCAATTAATGTGTGTATTTGCCAAATGAGTTTTGATTTGGCCAGTACATTTCTGGGTTATAAGTAAATGGACATCAAATGAGACATATTTATCTATCATACAGGAACTTCCCAGCAACATTAATTTTCTATGGTAGAGGCTGACCCAGAGGAGTAAAACTATAAGAACAACAATCGGGCGCAATGACACTAATTATGCTCCGCTAATTAGTCTCTATACCAATTTGTGTTGGTTTCTATGTAAAGAATATTATGGCTGCTCCCAAAGGCAATTCTGGAGATTGCCACTTGAAAATGGAGAATTTAGTTGGGAGTTTAACAATCAGTTTGCTTTATGTATAGGAATATACTATAATATTACTAACTCAAAAGAGAGCGCCACACATCTGAATTGTAATATCAAATACATATAAAAAAAAAATTATTATATAGAAGAGAAGAAAAACAATAAAATTACATAAAAAATCATAAAACACAATATCGCAATAAAATTAAGCCTCAATAGGATGCAATAAAGGCAAAAGCCAATAATAACTTTTGTTAGTATTCTGGTATAACCCAACTCTGGATGATATTTCTGCACAAATATATACTATTTGATATGTAAACAAAGTCAATTGGTATAGGCCCTTTTAACTCCAAAGGGTTAAATTGATTTAGGATGGTTTTTAGTTGAAGGATAAGTATCCAATACAATGGAGTATTCCTTATTTTGTGAACAGGGCTTGTAGGAGATGTTCTGCACCGATGGAAATAATAATAGGAACAGTACCTCTTGTAATGTACACAGCAATTTGTGTGATCTCCGCCGCGGACCTTTGTGTGGGTTCGCTTCTACCCGCCCGGCTCCAGCTGATGACAGCGAGCCTTTGATGTTTGTAGTACGGCGGGGAGCAACCTCACTGACCTGTGTTGTTTATGCAGGTACTCCGTGTCCAGCTTCTCAATTAAGCAGATTTCTACGGCCGGCTGTGTGCTGCTTGTAAAAAGGAGGTGCTTTCGTTCCTTTAGCTTGCAATCTCCCGGGGTATGAGGGAATCTCTGCAGATAGTAGTTGGGTTAATGAATGTCCAGATATCGGATCCTTGACGCGTTTCTCCGCAAATTACACACGGCGGTTTCTTCAGAAGGAGCAAACATCAAAGGCTCGCTGTCATCAGCTGGAGCTGGGCGGGTAGAAGCGAACCCACACAGAGGTCCGCGGCGGAGATCACACAAATTGCTGTGTACATTACAAGAGGTACTGTTCCTATTATTATTTCCATTGGTGCAGAACATCTCCTACAAGCCCTTTTCACAAAATAAGGAATACTCCATTGTATTGGATACTTATCCTTCAACTAAAAACCATCCTAAATCAATTTAACCCTTTGGAGTTAAAAGGGCCGATACCAATTGACTTTGTTTACATATCAAATAGTATATATTTGTGCAGAAATATCATCCAGAGTTGGGTTATACCAGAATACTAACAAAAGTTATTATTGGCTTTTGCCTGTATTGCATCCTATTGAGGCTTAATTTTATTGCGATATTGTGTTTTATGATTTTTTATGTAATTTTATTGTTTTTCTTCTCTTCTATATAATAATTTTTTTTTATATGTATTTGATATTACAATTCATATGTGTGGCGCTCTCTTTTGAGTTAGTAATATTATAGTATATTCCTATACATAATGCTAACTGATTGTTAAACTCCCAACTAAATTCTCCATAACCCAGAGGAGGAAATCATCCTCGAGCCCATTTCAGATGACCCTGGTGAAGGCATTCCGGCAACAAGTACTCCCCTAAGGCCTCAAACTAGGGCGCCATCTCCCCAACCCCCAGCACCACGTGGCCCCACAGCAGCACACCTGGCGCAATCCCTGGAGGCCTTCAGGGAGAGACAGATCCATTTTATGGACACACAGACAAGCCAGCAGGTACATTCGATGCAGCACCACATTAGGAAAATGGCCCAATCCACTCGTGTGGCCGAAGGCACTCGAATACGAATGGCGGCCAATCTAGATATGCGCCTTGCAGAGCTGACTGAGGATGTGAAAGCACAAACAGCAGCTTTGGTGGCACTGCATAGCCATTTAGTTTCAGAAAGAGGTCAGGAAAACAGTGTCACAACCACCTCAATATCGACCACCCCAGTCAGCACATCCCCATTAACTCCCCCTCGGCGGAGCGTCCGCACAAGAGGTGGTTCAGTCCAGCCACCATCTCGTGGCCGTGGGAGAACGCCTCAGCAATAGGTGTACGTATTACTGTAGTAATGTGTTTGGTTCTACACAGTGACATATTTTGTTGTTCAAAATTGGCCAAAAACATGGCCAGTCCTGTTATTTTGTTGGATACAGTAATAAATAGTTTATGCACAAAATACAATGTTGCCTTTCAATAATATGGTTTACAATACAATATGCCAAAGTGTAATGGGAACATTTCCTAAACACAGTGGAGTGCCCATTTATTGCTTTTCACATTTTGTGCGTTAAATAACATACCATCAAACATGAGGGTGTTTGCAGCTTCTCAAAATGTGCCATTGCCAAAGCCGGTTGTCATTCCCCTATGTTTTGGAACACACATTATGAATGCTGTTAGTACAATTACTTGCAGACAGGTTTCTTGGGGTCACTTACAAGCATGTTTTACCTGAAAAATACTGGTGAATGATGGTATTGCGCATATCATTCCCCCTCTGGGTATTTCGGACCCCCTCCGAACTTTGTGGGTATTGATCCTGGGTGACTGCTGCTAAGTTCCCTAAACCTTCATTACCTTGGTCCAGGGCAATATTGTGTAGCATGCAGCAGGCTTGTACAATCATGGACACTTTATGCTCCAAATCATCACTCACCTGCTCATATAGGCTCAAGAGGTTTGTGCGAGTCAGCCTAAACATATACACAACCTCTTGATCTAAGAGGGAGGCCAGGTACACCCTTGTACGGTAAGTCCGCACAGCACGAGTGGGAGGTTTTAACTCCCCGGCTAAAAGACGTAAGATATTGGTTTACGGAAATAAACTAAAATTAGATATTTTTTACATACAAGAGGCTCATCTTATCCCCTCAGAAATGGTTAAACTACAAATGCTAGGATGGAAATTGATAGCTGCTGCAAGCTACAATTCAAAGTCTAGAGGGGTAGCTATCTTAATTAAAAAGAATATCCCCCATGAGTTAGTGAAGAAAATAGAGGATCCAGAGGGAAGATACGTAATTGCTCAGATATCCTTATATACACAATTATACACTTTATGTAATATTTATGCCCCTACAACATATAAGAAAGTTTTTTTTAATGGATTAATCAGAGATTTAACCCCCTTATGGATACGAAGATGATAGTTTGCGGGGATCTTAATTTGGTCTCTGACGCTTACTTAGATAGATCAAACCGTGACGTACGCACTACATCTCTACCTAAATTTGGTGTTCCCCAACTAGCCGTAACATTAAGACTTATTGACATATGGAGAGTATTGAACCCCACAGCTAGAGAGTATACATGCCAATCAGCTGCACATCATACTTTTTCGAGGATTGACTATGTTATGGGGTCGGAGACCTTGCTTTCGAGAGTCACAGCCACTGAGATTGAGCCAATTACGGTCTCGGACCACTCACTCGTTTGGTTTAAGTTGCTTGTAACCGATGAGCCTTCCACTAGATCCACCTGGCGTTTCCCGAATCACCTCCTAACTTCAACCGCCTTTAGAGATAAACTGAAAGAAGATTGGAGGGAGTACTGTGTTAACAACCAGTCACATGCTGATTCCAATCCTTCCTTGTTTTGGATGACCGCTAAGGCAGTGCTGAGAGGCAATATATTGTCTTATGTAGCTAAATTAAACAAAAATTATTCCTCTGCGTTTTTATCTCTCCAACAAAAATTAACAGAAATGTACACTAGGTACCAACAAAACCCCACAACCACTAACTGCCAACTATATAATACGGCCAGTACACATTTAAACGAATACTTACACAATAGAGGTAACAAATACCTCTACAGCATCAACTACCGCTATCATAGTTTCGGCAACAAAACAGGTAAGCTGCTAACCAACATGCTAAATGGTACTAGAAACCCGTCTACGGTTCAACCCCTCAGACTGGCGGACGGGACATTGACCTCCTCCAACTCACAAATAGCACAGGTTTTGAAGGATTTTTATTCTACTTTATATTATCATGAACTCCCCCCCAACCCACAGGCGGAGAGAGATGAAGATGCCTCTCCATCGATATATTCTAGGATTATATTCCCAAAAATCCCGACAGATAAAATTGCAACACTTTCAGATCCAATAACATCGGAAGAGGTAACGCAAGTGATAAAAACTTTGAAAAAAGGGAAAGCTCCGGGCCCAGATGGCTTTGGCAATAATTTTTATAAAATGATGGAAAGTCAATTAGTCCAACCCTTGACTAAGGCCTTTAATCACATATTGCAAACTAAATCTCCCCCTTCTCTTTTTAACGCAGCATTCATCAAGACCCTCCCGAAACAGGGAAGAGACTTGACGAATCCAGGATCCTATAGGCCGATCTCTTTGTTAAATTCCGATTACAAGATATTAGCAACAGAACGTTTGAAACCTTTAATGCCCTTAATAATACATCCTGATCAAACAGGTTTTATTATGGGAAGGCAATCTGTGGTTAATGTCCGCAAAGTAATAACGGCCATACAAAAAATGCAAAATGTTAAAAACCCTCTCCCTCCTGGTATAATCTTGTCTATCGATGCAGAAAAGGCCTTCGACCTTGTCCTTTGGCCCCATCTATATAAGACGATGGAAATGTTTGGTCTCCCGACAGAATTTATTGACTATATTAAATTACTTTATTTTAAACCAGTCTCCCAAATAGTAAGTAACGGACAGATTTCAGATTTTTTTCAATTGTTTAAGGGAACTAGGCAGGGCTGCCCCCTATCCCCCCTTTTATTCGCCATTGCTATAGAGCCACTAGCTCTTCTCCTACGCCAGTCTGAGGGATTCACAGGTATCTCTATTAATAAGCATGAACTAAAGTTATCACTCTTTGCCGATGACATGATCTTATATGTCACGAAACCCCAAATATCAATACCTATTATTCTAACCTTGATTCAGGACTTTAGTCAAATATCGGGCTATAAAGTTAATTTAGACAAATCTGAACTACTTTTTGTGTGGAATTTTACAGCAGATACCTCCAATATCCCTATTTTCAATAAATTTAAAATAGCCCAATCCCAGATAAAATACCTAGGAGTGACCATAACAAATAGAATTGAAAACCTATATAAGGCGAATTACACACAGATCATCACTAAAACCCTTGCGCTTCTAGAAACTTGGAACCAATTGCCTCTTTCATTGCTTGGAAGAGCAGCGGTAATTAAGTCCATTATATTTCCCAAAATATTTTATTTCATCTAACTCCTTCCTATAGCCTTGAAACAGGCAGACATACAAAAAATAAATTCTTCCCTATCAAAATTCTTGTGGAGGCGCAAGAGGTCAAGGATTGCATTGAGTAGACTAACATTACCGAAATCGCATGGAGGATTGCGTTTACCTGATTTTAAAGCATATACAGCTTCGGTTCTCTTCAGATATGCGGGTGATTGGTTGTTAGAACAATCCGTTTATACGGACAATGAATTGGACTGTGCCACTTTTTACCCCTTTTCCCCGGCAGCCTTACTTCACCAGAGGTCTGCAGATATACCAAGAGTGATACTGGATAACATTATTTTTAAAGATACTTACCTAAATTGGATTTATTTGCACAAAACACTTAGACGCGATCCCCATATCTCTCCCTATATCCCGCTTTGGGGTAATCCCAGCTTCCCTCCCTCCCTTTCCAATGCTACAATCTTGAAGTGGAAACAAAGTGGCTTGTCTCTGGTGACCAAGGTCTTCGACCCAGGCGGCGGAGTCCTGCCTTTTAATAGTCTAGCTCAAACCTACTCAATCCCGAACTCCCAATTTTACCTTTACCTCCAGGTAAGACATTATGCCCAATTTTTAAACTTTCCACCAAATAATACTTTTCCTTTACACCCGATTCTTAACATTTTACATCATAGAGTCTCAAAAAAATACAGACTGAACCTCCTATATCCTCACCTTATAGAGGCTAATTTCCCTCTCAGCACTCAAATGAAAAATTTGGAAAATAAATGGCAATCTGACCTAACCTCTAGACTAGATGTGCCGGCAAATTGTATAGAGAACTACTGCTCACTAACCAAATTCTTACCTTCAGCATATCTTCAAGAAACACATTTAAAATTCATACATAAAGCTTTTATATCCCCAGCCCAAAGAAAATATATGGTAGCGGAGGACCCAGGGCATTACTATAAATGTTCCATGACTAATGCTAAATTTCTACATTGCTTTTGGGAATGTTCCAAAGTACGTAGATTCTGGAATAAAACAATTGTGTATACTAACTCCATGCTGCAAACATCTATAGCAATGCAACCTGAGATTTGCCTCTTACTAAATTTCCAACGCTCCAATGAAAACCCTACCATCTCACAAAATATTTCTATTCTAGTTCTATTTTTTACTTTAGCAAAGAAATTAATTCTAAAACATTGGATTAAAAAGTCAGCACCCAGTATTCATGAACTGAAATCTTTAATATTGCAGTATCTGTATTTTGATTTAAAATCCGTTATCTTACAAGGAAATAGCTCTATACATAATTTCCAAAAAAAAATGGCACAATTACATAATGTCATTAGATGAAGACTCTAGACACATTATTTCAAATTACTTCGAAGCCTCTTCATGGAGTAGAGTTAGTCCTCTGATACTGGATAGACCGATAGGAGAGTAGAGACCACCAGGTCATTGCCCACCATGTCATTTCCCTATTGGCTTTCCAATAGTAAGATAACTAAGACTTCAAGAACCCGCTCTATTTTGAATTGTTGGCCCCCCACTTTTGCTAGGATCTGGTTGGAAAATAATAAATGCATTAGCATGACCAAACTCAATGCATATTTACGAGTTGACTAAACTAAGACTTATGATGTACAAATAATGTTGGCCTAATCGATCACTTCCACCCCCATCGAAACCTTTCCTCCCCCCCCCCCCTCTCTGTCTTCGTAGCTATACTACATGTTTATATGTTTATATGTTTGAACGTTTGCACTGTTGAATTTCAATCTTGGGTGATATAAGGGTCTAGCTCCATAATCGGCGTCGCCCACTCACCGGGCCTTTATTCGACCTAAGATATTTTTATAATAAATGTAAAATTCTCAGGGCTCAAACCTGGGACTACTTAGAGATAACCTTTTTGCTAAATTAAGGTATCACATATTTCAGTATTTCAGCAGTATTTTCACAAACCAGAATTGATACCATACTGAACTGAATTAATACATCTAGTACAGGATGTCTTGATAAAGATTATAGGATAGACTAGCCTGACCATATGGAACTATGTGAAGGGCCGGGAGATGGTGAATGTCATGTTTTAAACAAAAGTAGATTAAATTAGATGTTCCGGTAGGAATTGGGATATTTTTACTATGCGTAATCCAGAGGACCTTGTTCATTCAAGAACGTTAAGACAAATGTGGTCAAGATATTAGTATGCAGGATAGGAACTGTTTTTTTTTTTGCCAGATCACTACTTGATGTGTATAACATTCGTATATGCTGTATTCTTGCTCTTAAAATTCAATAAAAAGTCTATTAAAAAAAAAAAAAAAAAGTCCGCACAGCACGGAGTGGAAAGGGTACCTGGTTCTGGGCCTGCTGCCTCCTCCTGCGCAGCTCCTCAATCTGCAGATACTGCAACACCAACATCTCAAACCCACATTGCATAATCTCCATTGCTAACTCCCTCACAGGTGCCAATGATTAGTGGGTTTTATTTATAGGGGAGGTGTGATGAATTATAAGGTTCACCTTGGTTAAGAAGGTTCAGGTGTGTTTTGTGCTTTTTTACAACATTTGCACACATGCTGAGAGTGAAATCGCCTGCCTTGAGTTAGTCTATTTTTTTGGCGATTTTTGGTAAGGTGACACATGCGATTTTTAAAATCGCATCCTATTACATATGAGATTTCTATAGTTTCCAATGGGAAAACATCTGGATGCGATTTTAAGTGGGTCTAAAAATCGCCACTTAAAAATGTGCGATTTCGTGGAAAAAAGTGCGCTTTTTTCCGCAAATCGCACCCTATTACATGTGCGCTTTTTGCAAAATGTGCGATTTCGGCATATTTTGACCAAAAATCGCACATGTCTAAAAATCGCACCCTATTATATTTCGCCCAGAGTGTTTTTGGGAAGAAGGTGAGAGAGATAGTGTTGCAGGTGAAGATCTCTCAGCCGTTTGCATTAATAAAATGATGCATACATTGAAAGATTGTGAACATGACGATTTTCCACAAAGATTAATTTCAAAGAGAAAACCATTGATTAAAAACTGTGTACAGACCTTAAAACGTGGGATAGATACAGTCTATCTTATAAGACATGAAAAATATCTTTCAGTTTTTGAAAATAAACTTAGTGAATTGGTTGAAGAAATGCAGACACACATTCACATAGAAGAAGGCCTACCACTGATCGAAGAAAATAAAATAGAAAATAAATGCGAAAGCATAGAGGATCTTCCCAAATGAAAATATGGAAAACCCGAAAACCCAAAAATGCAGCTTCACAAAGGGTGGGTACAAACACAGATATGTTGAGGGAAGATGTCTGGCAATCTGTGGAAGAAGTACACGTAGAACCTAATTTGAGTTATTATTACACACCTTGGACCATTATAAATGGAATAAAGCTAACAAATGGTGATAGACAAGCAGTAGGTGGGGAGGAGTGGATAGATGACAAAATAATAAACATTTGTCAATTTCTCATTTCTAACAAATTCCCTTGTGGTGGTCTGTTTGATACACTTTTGTTGGCCAATAACAGGGTTCCTAGCATAGACTAATAACATTCAAATTCATCATCTCTACAACCACTGGGTGGTTTCTCACTCCTCAAAGACATCAGTTACCATGTATGATTCTTTAGAACCATCAGTTATTGCAGAAAGTCTAAAACAACACACAGCACATTTACTGTAATATGATGTATTGAGGAGAAAGATATGTCCATGTTTCCTCATGTTAACTTGATAAATAAAAATCTATGGAAAAATAATTGAAATGACAACACATTGCCTCTGTCATATACATTGTCCAAATGAAGACATGGTTGAGTGTGACAAATGTAAAATGTGGTATCATTTCACATGTGTGTAGCTAAGAAAGAGTGACAAATGCGTACAAAGAAACTAAAGTTTCAACTCCCCGAAATGTTCTAATGTAACAAAATGAGGTGGATTGCCTTTTTTATACATAGCAACATGAACTATGCTGCAACTCCCAAGGTTAAAACAAATATAGGCTTCATTGTTAAAATGTCATGTTGTGATAACAGTTTGTTTGCATTTAAGTTTTTGATAAAATGTCACATTGTCACCATAAAGATTGTAAAGTAACTTTTTCATTTTTCATAATTTATATGTTCAGTTTTCTTAATGTAACATTATTTATTAAAAATAAATACATTTTGTCACCTATTGTCCTTGTATTTTAATTCTAAATATCTAAACAAATAATAATGAACTTCTGTGATATTACTAAAGAGACAAGATGAATATAGCAAATCTGTGGTTTGGAAGTGAGGGGGGGGAGGGGTTTACAGAGGAATTTTAGACTTTGTGGAAAATAAATAACCTGTGTAGCTATAATTAAGAGATTCACTACACATAATGATTTCACTACAAAGAAATAATGAGCTACACATTTAAGTATCTTCATCCTACTGACGTATTTATACAAAAAAAAAAAAATTCCGTAATTTTAAAAATGTGATTAATAATTGGACTCCTCAAGTGGATGTTTGTAAATGAGATCTCTGATTGGGCACCTTACTTTTACTTACTTTTATTGATAATACTGCTTTTATCTTTTACTAAACATCTTATATCTTATACATCTTCTGAACTGTTTAATTTAGGAATAAGGTTTACGATGAAAGTGTTGAAATTAGAAAAGGTATTCATGGGCAATGAAGTAAGTCCATGTGGGTGATTGGTTATCCACAACTATTTATATGTATTTATTAAATGTTTCTTATATAGTGCATTAGGGCAAAGCAGCAATTGCACATGTGCAGATTTGTTGATGATTTCCATTTGCAATCGACCCTGAATCGGCCCATATAAGATTATCGGTCAGATCTAGATTTTGGAATGAAAATCTTGGAATGGATAAAAGCAATTGTCAATTTACATTTGATGTACACCATTACCACATTTCTATTCCAAAAGGAAGATCTCTCATGTTTACCCAGTTTAAGACTGCTTCTGTCCCCCCCCCCTTCATCACTCACTCTAAATTTTTGCTATTTTCTAAGCAATCTGATTAGATAGCTTAGAAAGTAAAAACACAGATCTAACCATGTGTACGCCCCGAGAGATTAAATATCTCCTGCTAACTAAGTCAGTGCATGCAGTCAAAATCTAGTCTGCACAGACTGGAAATCTCTCTGTGTGTACAGAATGAGAGATTCTGATCACAATATCCCATTCTGAACCACTACCCGGCCTTTTGTTGCTTAAGCAAAATTGCATGTGTATGTGCTCACCATGGGCCTTATTTTAGTTCACTCTTTCTGACAAAATCCTTCTTAGATGGGCAAAACCATGTGCACTGCAGGTGGGGCAGATGTAACTTGTGCAGATATAATTAGATTTGGGTGGGGTTTTACTTCAAAGTGAGATCTATATTGCAGTGTAAAAATAAAGCAGCCAGTATTTTCCCTTCACAGAAACAAAATAACTCACCCAAATCTAATTCTCTCTGCACATTTTACATCTGCCCCCCTGCCGTGCACATGGTTTTGTCCATCTAAGAAGGATTCTGTCAGAAAGAGTGAACCAAAATAAGGCCCCATGGGAGATCTGGACACCAGGAAATCGCTTACCCTAAATAGCTTAGCAAAATTGCTTAGCACACATCTCTACATGTGTATGCCCTTTTACCAAGTTAAGCCTGTCCCTGACACTTCCATACCCACAGGAGGTAAATCTTGTATACTCAGGGCCGGCGCCACCACTAGGCAAATCTAGGCATTTGCCTAGGGCGCCAGCCACTGGAGGGCGGCACTTCGCCCCTCGCCTCTCGCATGGAGGCTGCAGGGGTGTCCGTGCCGGGTACCTGTGGCACTGTGTGATCTGGCGGCGGGGTCCCTGCAGTGATGCACGCTATCCGGCAGCCAGGCGGCGGCGCGGGAAGCGCTGCTGGGTTTGAAAACATTCCTCATGCTGATTGGCTGAGATTCAGCCAATCAGCGTGCGGCGAGTTTTCAAACCCATCAGTGCTTCCCGCGCCGCCGCCTGGCTGCCGGATTGCGCGCATCACTGCAGGGACCCCGCCGCCAGATCACACAGCGCCGCAGGTACCCCCCCCCCCCGTAGGCACCGGGGCGCCCCACCCCCCCCTCACCTGGGGCGTTCCGGTGCCTTGCACCGGCCCTGTGTATACTGTATATATGCATTAATAAAACATGTAAGTCAGGAGTTACAAAAGGAGTTTTTGTAAAAAAAGCAATCTCCCTTCATTTATGTTTTGTGCCTAGGCAGTGCTACTGTGCATGGTGGTTATGCTTAATATTCTGAGTGAATATCCCTTTAACACAGAAAAACACATTTTCAAGTGAAGAATATATACCATGCAATTTAAAGCTTATTTGCCATACAGGATTTCAGCTATTTGGATTCATTCAGTGGTTTCCTTTTGGGAAGCACATAAAGGGGCTTCTCTGGCACAGTTGTGTGCCAAGCTGCTACCAGGTCTTTGATGCATACAGTACTTTTGTCATATTGTACCATTTCAACACTTTTTCCTCCAATGAGCCTAATTTTGGGTGTTGTGTACTCCATGCACCCTGAGAGTACTCACTTGATTGTCCTTGTACTTGAAAAATTTATTTATGAATGCAAGAAAAAAACTGGATGCCCTTAGTGCAGTTTTCCAAATCTGTAAATGTTCCTGGTACAACAAAATTATTGTTGTTTTATAAAATTAGCTAAATCCACTTCTAATTTTGTTCACTACCTATAGGGGGCATATGCTTCGCATGTAGTTAATGTTCCTGGTACATTGGGGCAGATGTATTAAGCCTGGTGAAGAGATAAAGTGGAAGGAGTTAACACCAGCCAATCAACTGCCAACTGTCATTTTTCAAAAAGCTGATTGTCTGGTGCAATGTCTCCTTCCACTTTATCTCTTCACCAGGCTTAATCTGCACCATCATTTGAAGAGGAATTATTGTTATTAAATTTTAATGAGCTAAATCCACTTCTCACTCCATTGACCTACAGGGGGGAAATATTTACATTTGCAGAAAAAGAACTAGCTGGCATAATTAAAAAGTGCTACTTTCCATGCAGTAACTTTCAGGTACATTAGCAGAAAAGGAACTATTACTTTTACTTTTACTTTTAATGTAAATTGAGCTAAATACCTTTCAAATTTTGTATCTGATTAGCAGGGGGGGGGGGGCTAAAACATACATGAACAGAAGTGGTTGTAGACACAACATGAAAATTGGGCTAGATACACTTCAGTTTGTGTACTTTAATGGGAGATTCGTCAGCACTAGCTAAGCAGCAGTCGCTCACTGCTTAGCGAGTGACTTCACGCTGCACGCCTGCTCCCCACTGTCAAATCCACTTGTATGATGCGAGCAGATGTGTAAGATAACAGTCATGCTCTCATGCAGCAGAACAGAAGAAAAACAGTTGATGGTCGCTCACCATAGAATGATTTTATCATGGCCGCACATGCATGAATAGGAATGGCCAGAATTTCATAGGGGCGCACATAAAATGCTGGGTGTTCCCCTGCCAAAGACCAGTGTCCACCCCTGCCAGCCTCCCCTACTTGTACAAACACCTTGGAGACTGTGCTAGTCGCCGAAGGCATTCACACCTCAGGTGGGTAGCTGATTAGTAGCAGCAGTATATAAACAGCAGGGGACAAGTGAATGTAATGAACTTGTGAATTTGAACTGCCATTGAGTAAGTGCCATTTTAATAAGTGCAGAGTTATATCCAAGAAGGAGTTACATCCAGGAAGGAGTTACATCCAGGAAGGAGTTAAACCAGGTTGCAAGAGGCTTCTGTCCTTTCTGTTTCTGTTTTTTTTTTTCTCTTTGCTTGAAGCCCAGGTGCCTGACCTGTTAAAGGGTCCACAAAGTGCAGGTACAGTATCAGCAGGAGACCAGAGGACAAGATTAGAGCCCTACTGTCGCTGCTGCAGACACATCAGGTGTGAGGACACCAGGAGTGTGACACAGCTGCAGGAACAGATAAGTATCAACTTTCTTATATTTTGATAGAAATTAACTTGTAGTGTGTAATTGCATTGTAATTTAACTTTCTATTGTATACTAGGGGGTTAGTCGCAGGGAGGTAGATAAAATGGGTGGGGCCCAGATTGAAAATCTCACTCAGTGCATGTCGTGCAAGATGTATGCGCACCTGGAGCAAGAGTCCCAGTGCGAATACATCTGCACGAGATGTGAGCGAACGTCCGCTCTGGAAGCCCAGGTCACTGATCTAGAGCGTTAAAAAACAATTAAGATTTATCAGCGCTGGAGGTCTCCTGGGGATACGATGCCGCAATTCTTTATGCTGTATGCACGTTTCACAATTGCTTCATCCCTCTCCTGCAGAGAACTCCGTGCAGAAACTCACATACAGTTTCTGATTTATGTGGGTATATGGAATCCCTCGGTCATTCAAAAATGCATGCAGCTCACAATGGAACAAGAGACAGAACTAACATTAAAGTTCAGCCCCGCATGCACTTTTGAGGTTCTGTAATGATGAAAAAATATGAAATAAATGTATAGTAAGCAGAGTGATGCAGTTCAAATTCCGCTTGTCCCAATACCGGAAAACGCTATACCAACACCAGTATACCCTCAGAATAAACAAACACCTACCTCGCCACATTCACAATAGGTTGGTCCACGCCACCAACCAATCGGGACTAGTAGTCTGTCAAGTGAAGTGGAGGGGATCAATACAGTTGTTGAAGCATGGCAAAGGGCCTGGGGATCAGTATTTTCATTGTCGGGACTCAGCCATCTGTGTAATGAACCATTCTGCTGGCTATCCATACTGATCACTAAACTGTAAATGGACATCAGTTGTGAACAAATCATCTGGTCAGGAAACATACATTTTCTAACCATTGTGTTACAGCACATTTGATGATCATTTGATTGAAACAAATTAAAAATAATGACAATATGTTGTTTTAACGGAAAATGTATATATTACGCAACATTTTTATATTAACCTTATATTAAATTATATGGTCAGAAATTGAGCTAGAACATACCGGGTGGTAATTATAAATATATAAAAATTATATTTTTAATTACCAGGCTATATAGTATATTCTTTTTTAGCTATTTAATATTTTAAATGTAATTTTATTGTTGGATGTAATAATTGATCTGATGTTAATGCATACATTATATTTTGACAAATCTCTAAACAGATTTATAATTACAACATTTGAAGTTCAATATATTTTGTTATTAAAATTATGATACATTTTTATAATTTTTAACAGTTACCTAAATACTGTGAAAAAGTGGACATAAGAGTTAAACAAAAAATAATCAGTTTGCAGAGGATCTGGTGGTCGAAAAATTTATGAGATGATGCGTCACATAGAAGCTTTTGTCAATCAGGAACTCTTTCCAGCTGCAGATCCCATAAAGTTCAGATGGAAATTTAATCCAACAAGAAAATACATATTGAATCTCATGAATAAAGCTAGATCTGAATATCAAAATTCCAAATTAGACCAGAAAAATCTTTTGCACCTGCTAAAGCAGTGGCAGGTCAAGAAAACAGAGCTTAAGATTTTTTTTCGACCAAATACAACTGCACAACAAGATATGCCCAAACTAAATATTCTCTTCTGTTACCAAACAGAATGGCAAAAAAGATTGCTCATCAAGTATGAAAATCACATTACATTACTAGATGCTACATACAGAACAACGAGATATGCTCTTCCACTTTTTTTCATTTGTGTCCGGACAAATATATGTTATGTCATTGTCGGAGCATTTGTTGTTCAACAAGAAACAACTGCTTGCATAGAGGAGGCCTTGCATATTTTCCAAAATTGGAACAGTAACTTGAAACCACAATGTTTTTTGGTTGACTTTTGCCAAGAGGAGATAAACGCAATATCGCACTTATTCAAAGGTAATTTAATCTACTATTTGTTCTAATGGTGGTAAATTTAAATTTAGTTTTAGAACTATAATTATTTAAATACTGGTAATGTCACTTCAATAATATTGCCAAAATTTGTGGAGCTAAACAATCACTTCTGTTCAGTCCCTCCATTGACACACCATGAACACTGCTATGAAACATTTTGCTACAGTTAGCACACATATCTTAAATCAAAAATATAATTATCTCCAAGCTTAAATATACTGAACTACACCCAGTCATGTCATTTAAGGATCACCTTGGAGTAAGTTAGGAATGTTTGTCTTGAATTTAAAAATCATGGTAACTCATGTAAAGATATCATAAGTCATGCGATACATGTGAAATGTTGGGTAGGACCCCCTATATACCAGGTAAGCGCAGCATGCGTACTTGGCACAAATTCCAAAAGTTCATGAAAGACCTTTGGAGATATGTTGACCCATGCCATATGTATATATTATCACAGATCAATGAAAGTGTAGGATCTTTGGTGCATTATCCTCATGGAATATTCAGCAATTTAGTCAGTACTTGGATGCTTAATGTGTCTACAATGTTGACCATTTCTTATTAGACCTTTTTTAATTAAACCTTTAAACCATGTAGACTATCTGGTGTCATCCTATTGACTGTTGATGTAATGACTGTCCATCTTAAATCTGGATAAATATATTATATTTATAAATTAGGTATAACACTTGTAGTGCACTATTAAATGAAATCTACAATTTTACTTTACATTTTAGAGTTATTTTAAATTACCTTTCAAGGTTCAACTTCACATTATCAACTTGTTTTGGCTGTTGATGTATATATTTTTTAAGATATATTTCTCTAACATTCTTTAAATATTTTGGAATTAAATAATGTTCTAATATTTCAGACAGCAAGATATTACTTTGCGATTTTCATCGTGAACAAGCTTGGAAGGAGTGGCTGACAAAAAAGGATCATGGTGTACAAATGTATCGCAAAATTGTGTTAACTATGTTACGCAATATTGCTCTCGCTACAACAATGGAGGACTATCAATCTGCTCTTGATCAACTCCAAAATTGCACAATTTGGAAGACTTGTGATGCACTTAAGCAGTGGTTCTCAAACAAGTGGATGCCTGAAATTGAGGTAATAATTATATTTGTCTGTATTTATGTATCTCTCTATCATTCCTGATGACTGTTTAAAATAAAACTGAAACGCTGAAGCACTAAACTGTGACTCTGCCGTTAATGATAATGTTTCCAATTTATGCCTGGCCTGCTGATTGCATTTTGGTTTATTCTTGGAAAGTATCCTGTTCATGTAGAAAGAGCAATATCAATTTATGTAAATGAGGTTATATTGATATTGCAATGTTAAAATGTTTTAAAGCTTAGAAAAATGAAATCTTAGAAAAATTAAGTCTTTTATTTTATTAATATAGGTATCTACAGTTGAATCTACAATGTTCGGAATTCTATCAGAAATACAATGACAAAATACCCAATTTTTTGAAGAATAGACCAGGGTATTTTGTAAGCCACATGCTGAAAAGATTAGAAAGCACCCTTGAAGAAGACAATGTCACATGTCTAAATGAAGAGAGAGGAATTTTCAATGTGACTAGTGAGACGGATACAGAACAGTTTTAAACTGTTAATCTGGGTGGTGAATATCCTGAATGTAATTGTTTGGATTGGAAAAAATTACTGTTGCCATGTAAGCACGTGTTGCATTTTCAAATTTGTAAAGGGGTGGGGATGGGAAAAATTGAAAGCTTCCCAAAACGATTCCCAAAATTATTTGTTTATGTTAGACACAGAGGGCGAAATGTAATAGGGTGCGATTTTTAGTCATGTCCAAATATTGCACCAAATCGCACTAAATCGCACATTTTGAAATCGCGGTTTTTGCTGCGAAATCGCATATGTAATGAAATGCGATTTCGGCAGGCAAAAGTGCGATTTCGTGCGTTTTCCAGCGATTTTTAGACATGTTAAAATGCGCATTTGAGCGCAGGTGCGCTTTTTGCACCAGTTAAAACGCGCTTTTGAGCGCAGGTGTTATGTGTCAGTGAGGGAAATGTGTGTGACATTGTTAAAGTTATAGAAGTTCAAAATTACAGACAAACTTACATCTACCAACCATAATCACTGATATATGCAAAGTGCATGCTGCATTATCAGACACAGACACTGATTGGTGTACATTAGTCCCCATGAATATGCATCACACACCCTATATAAAGCCCCCACCCACCATTTTGTCCTTTGATAGGGTGTGAGCACATGAGAGAGAATATTACTGTGATAATGTCTAGGAGAACACTGCCTGTGCGGAGAGAGGAGGAGGAGGAGGAGGAGGAGGAGGAGGAGGAGGAGGAGGTAATTCAGAATCCCTCTGCAAGTAGAAGTCTGGTGGTGGAGGAGACTGTGGACATTCTGGAGACCTCTGATGCCGACTTAGAGCACCAGGATGCTGAAGATCAGGAGGGTGAGGAGGAGGATGATGCTGAAGGGCCATTACCTGGCCACACAGCCAGTGGGCGCAATATTAGATTCTCCTATCAGGAGAATTGTGCACTGGTGAGGGCTGTTGTGGGTGTATATGCACGCCTTTTTGGGGAGTTGTCTGAGCGCACTGGTATGGCCCGGAGGAGACAGCTGTGGGCTAAAATATTGCAGGCAGTCAATGCTGTGAGTGCCTATAAGCGTAACTTCGCTAATGTTAAGAAGCGCTTTAATGATATTAAACGGAAGCTGAAAAAGAAGATGGCAAAAGAGCGCTTGGAGGCATCCAGGACAGGTGGTGGACCCCATGTGATAGTTGCCTACACTCCATTTGAGGAGGAGCTGAAGTGGGTAATCCCCCCCGAGGTGCTGCCAGGGACCCACGTGCATGACACTGATCAGCCTGCAACTCCAGAAAGGCCTGGTGAGTTTACCTAAGGTTATAATGTTAAATGTGTTGTAATTCACTTAGTTAATGTTTTTACAGCATGTCCATTTTTTAGAAATAATAAAAATTCATCTGCTGCTGCAGCACTACACATCTCTGCATGTTTCCCCTTCTTTCCTTTTTTTATAACAATCTAATGAAATGCTGGGATGTGTAGTTCTTCAGCAGCAGGAGGACTTTTGTAAGAAGGCCGCCGATAGAAAAGGGGTATGAAATCCATTGCAAAGTTTTAAATATGGTTGTTTTCATTAATTCACAGGGTAAAATAATTTGGCTTTTGCCACAATGTGTTATTAATTCATGTTTTAAATCACACAACAGCTTTACACTCAAATGCATGTAGTCTTCTGTGTTGCTGTTGCTGTACACAGTGATGTGACTCTTGAGTGGTAATAGCTGTACTTTTTCCTTCATAATGTCTGTTTACAGCACCCATGCAGCGTAGGCCAAGATCAGACCCACCACGAAAAATCCAGCGAGTGCAGCAAGCTGATGTCCCTGGTGAGTGTGAATGATATTGTTAGTAATGTTTTGCCATTATGGGCCAGATGTATCACGCTTCACAAAGTGATAAAATGGTGAGTGATAAAGTGCCAGACAATAAGATTCTACCTGTCTTGTGACAGACTGGGTTTTAAAAATAACAGGTAACACTTGAATGCCTGGTTGTTTAGCACTCTCCATTTTATCACTTTGTGAAGCTTGATACAGCTGGCCCTATGTCGCATAGAAATGACCTGGTCCAAAAAAATACATACACTGTATTTATGTGCGAAATGGCGGTTTCTACCAATGCAATTAATGTGTGTATTTGCCAAATGAGTTTTGATTTGGCCAGTACATTTCTGGGTTATAAGTAAATGGACATCAAATGAGACATATTTATTTATTATTATTATTATTATTATTATTTTATTTATAAGGCGCCACAAGTGTTTCGCAGCGCCGTACAAAGGAATAATACAGGGAGACAAAACTTGGCATAACATTGAATAAATAACAAAAATACAGTACAAATAAAGAGCACCACAGTTCAATACACATTACAGCTTAAATGTAAGTAGTGAGGACCCAATCAACATACAACTAGAGGCTTGAGGCCAATGATGGAGATGAGTATGAAGATGGTCACTGAGTGTTGGGGTAAAGGAGAGCTGTGAGTGAAATGTGAAGAGAAGTGGGCTTTGACAACAGGAGGGAAGAGGGCCCTACTCGGAGGAGCTTACAATCTAGTAGGAAGGGGAGACAGACAGATTACAAGAGGTGCAAGCGAGGGGGTGGTGGTTAGATAGCAGGATGTAAACAGGCAAGGGGTCGGAGAACCAGCTGGTTTATGCAGTGGAAGGGTACGCTTTGATGAATAGGTGAGTTTTCAGTGCCCGTTTGAAGCTTTGCAAGGTCGGGGAGAGTCTAATGGAGCGAGGGAGTGCGTTCCACTGAAGGGGTGCAGCACGGGCAAAGTCCTGTACTCTAGCATGGGAAGCAGTGATCAGGGTGGAGGAGAGACGACAGTCGTCAGCTGACCGTAGAGGGCGGGAGGGTGTATGAATGGAGATGAGGTTAGAGATATATGGAGCAATGGAATTAGAGATGGCCCTGTATGTGAGTGTGAGGTGTTTGAAGAGGATTCTGTAGGGGAATGGGAGCCAGTGCAGATTTTGTTGAAGGGGAGTAGCAGAGTTAGAGCGGCGGGAGAGGAAGATAAGCCTGGCTGCAGCATTGAGGACAGATTGGAGAGGAGCTAGTTGGGATATCTATCATACAGGAACTTCCCAGCAACATTAATTTTCTATGGTAGAGGCTGACCCAGAGGAGTAAAACTATAAGAACAACAATCGGGCGCAATGACACTAATTATGCTCCGCTAATTAGTCTCTATACCAATTTGTGTTGGTTTCTATGTAAAGAATATTATGGCTGCTCCCAAAGGCAATTCTGGAGATTGCCACTTGAAAATGGAGAATTTAGTTGGGAGTTTAACAATCAGTTAGCTTTATGTATAGGAATATACTATAATATTACTAACTCAAAAGAGAGCGCCACACATCTGAATTGTAATATCAAATACATATAAAAAAAAAATATTATATAGAAGAGAAGAAAAACAATAAAATTACATAAAAAATCATAAAACACAATATCGCAATAAAATTAAGCCTCAATAGGATGCAATAAAGGCAAAAGCCAATAATAACTTTTGTTAGTATTCTGGTATAACCCAACTCTGGATGATATTTCTGCACAAATATATACTATTTGATATGTAAACAAAGTCAATTGGTATAGGCCCTTTTAACTCCAAAGGGTTAAATTGATTTAGGATGGTTTTTAGTTGAAGGATAAGTATCCAATACAATGGAGTATTCCTTATTTTGTGAAAAGGGCTTGTAGGAGATGTTCTGCACCGATGGAAATAATAATAGGAACAGTACCTCTTGTAATGTACACAGCAATTTGTGTGATCTCCGCCGCGGACCTCTGTGTGGGTTCGCTTCTACCCGCCCGGCTCCAGCTGATGACAGCGAGCCTTTGATGTTTGTAGTACGGCGGGGAGCAACCTCACTGACCTGTGTTGTTTATGCAGGTTCTCCGTGTCCAGCTTCTCAATTAAGCAGATTTCTACGGCCGGCTGTGTGCTGCTTGTAAAAAGGAGGTGCTTTCGTTCCTTTAGCTTGCAATCTCCCGGGAATCTCTGCAGATAGTAGTTGGGTTAATGAATGTCCAGATATCGGATCCTTGACGCGTTTCTCCGCAAATTACACACGGCGGTTTCTTCAGAAGGAGCAAACATCAAAGGCTCGCTGTCATCAGCTGGAGCTGGGCGGGTAGAAGCGAACCCACACAGAGGTCCGCGGCGGAGATCACACAAATTGCTGTGTACATTACAAGAGGTACTGTTCCTATTATTATTTCCATCGGTGCAGAACATCTCCTACAAGCCCTTTTCACAAAATAAGGAACACTCCATTGTATTGGATACTTATCCTTCAACTAAAAACCATCCTAAATCAATTTAACCCTTTGGAGTTAAAAGGGCCGATACCAATTGACTTTGTTTACATATCAAATAGTATATATTTGTGCAGAAATATCATCCAGAGTTGGGTTATACCAGAATACTAACAAAAGTTATTATTGGCTTTTGCCTTTATTGCATCCTATTGAGGCTTAATTTTATTGCGATATTGTGTTTTATGATTTTTTATGTAATTTTATTGTTTTTCTTCTCTTCTATATAATAATTTTTTTTTTTATATGTATTTGATATTACAATTCAGATGTGTGGCGCTCTCTTTTGAGTTAGTAATATTATAGTATATTCCTATACATAAAGCTAACTGATTGTTAAACTCCCAACTAAATTCTCCATGACCCAGAGGAGGAAATCATCCTCGAGCCCATTTCAGATGACCCTGGTGAAGGCATTCCGGCAACAAGTACTCCCCTAAGGCCTCAAACTAGGGCGCCATCTCCCCAACCCCCAGCACCACGTGGCCCCACAGCAGCACACCTGGCGCAATCCCTGGAGGCCTTCAGGGAGAGACAGATCCATTTTATGGACACACAGACAAGCCAGCAGGTACATTCGATGCAGCACCACATTAGGAAAATGGCCCAATCCACTCGTGTGGCCGAAGGCACTCGAATACGAATGGCGGCCAATCTAGATATGCGCCTTGCAGAGCTGACTGAGGATGTGAAAGCACAAACAGCAGCTTTGGTGGCACTGCATAGCCATTTAGTTTCAGAAAGAGGTCAGGAAAACAGTGTCACAACCACCTCAATATCGACCACCCCAGTCAGCACATCCCCATTAACTCCCCCTCGGCGGAGCGTCCGCACAAGAGGTGGTTCAGTCCAGCCACCATCTCGTGGCCGTGGGAGAACGCCTCAGCAATAGGTGTACATATTACTGTAGTAATGTGTTTGGTTCTACACAGTGACATATTTTGTTGTTCAAAATTGGCCAAAAACATGGCCAGTCCTGTTATTTTGTTGGATACAATAATAAATAGTTTATGCACAAAATACAATGTTGCCTTTCAATAATATGGTTTACAATACAATATGCCAAAGTGTAATGGGAACATTTCCTAAACACAGTGGAGTGCCCATTTATTGGTTTTCACATTTTGTGCGTTAAATAACATACCATCAAACATGAGGGTGTTTGCAGCTTCTCAAAATGTGCCCTTGCCAAAGCCGGTTGTCATTCCCCTATGTTTTGGAACACACATTATGAATGCTATTAGTACAATTACTTGCAGACAGGTTTCTTGGGGTCACTTACAAGCATGTTTTACCTGAAAAATACTGGTGAATGATGGTATTGCGCATATCATTCCCCCTCTGGGTATTTCGGACCCCCTCCGAACTTTGTGGGTATTGATCCTGGGTGACTGCTGCTAAGTTCCCTAAACCTTCATTACCTTGGTCCAGGGCAATATTATGTAGCATGCAGCAGGCTTGTACAATCATGGACACTTTATGCTCCAAATCATCACTCACCTGCTCATATAGGCTCAAGAGGTTTGTGCGAGTCAGCCTAAACATATGCACAACCTCTTGATCTAAGAGGGAGGCCAGGTACACCCTTGTACGGTAAGTCCGCACAGCACGGAGTGGAAAGGGTACCTGGTTCTGGGCCTGCTGCCTCCTCCTGCGCAGCTCCTCAATCTGCAGATACTGCAACACCAACATCTCAAACCCACATTGCATAATCTCCATTGCTAACTCCCTCACAGGTGCCAATGATTAGTGGGTTTTATTTATAGGGGAGGTGTGATGAATTATAAGGTTCACCTTGGTTAAGAAGGTTCAGGTGTGTTTTGTGCTTTTTTACAACATTTGCACACATGCTGAGAGTGAAATCGCCTGCTTTGAGTTAGTCTATTTTTTTGGCGATTTTTGGTAAGGTGACACATGCGATTTTTAAAATCGCATCCTATTACATATGAGATTTCTATAGTTTCCAATGGGAAAACATCTGGATGCGATTTTAAGTGGGTCTAAAAATCGCCACTTAAAAATGTGCGATTTCGCGGAAAAAAGTGCGCTTTTTTCCGCAAATCGCACCCTATTACATGTGCGCTTTTTGCAAAATGTGCGATTTTAGCATATTTTGACCAAAAATCGCACATGTCTAAAAATCGCACCCTATTATATTTCGCCCAGAGTGTTTTTGGGAAGAAGGTGAGAGAGATAGTGTTGCAGGTCAAGACCTCTCAGCCGTTTGCATTAATAAAATGATGCATACATTGAAAGATTGTGAACATGACGATTTTCCACAAAGATTAATTTCAAAGAGAAAAACATTGATTAAAAACTGTGTACAGACCTTAAAACGTGGGATAGATACAGTCTATCTTATTAGACATGAAAAATATCTTTCAGTTTTTGAAAATAAACTTAGTGAATTGGTTGAAGAAATGCAGACACACATTCACATAGAAGAAGGCCTACCACTGATCGAAGAAAATAAAATAGAAAATAAATGCGAAAGCATAGAGGATCTTCCCAAATGAAAATATGGAAAACCCGAAAACCCAAAAATGCAGCTTCACAAAGGGTGGGTACAAACACAGATATGTTGAGGGAAGATGTCTGGCAATCTGTGGAAGAAGTACACGTAGAACCTAATTTGAGTTATTATTACACACCTTGGACCATTATAAATGGAATAAAGCTAACAAATGGTGATAGACAAGCAGTAGGTGGGGAGGAGTGGATAGATGACAAAATAATAAACATTTGTCAATTTCTCATTTCTAACAAATTCCCTTGTGGTGGTCTGTTTGATACACTTTTGTTGGCCAATAACAGGGTTCCTAGCATAGACTTGGCGACTAATAACATTCAAATTCATCATCTCTGCAACCACTGGGTGGTTTCTCACTCCTCAAAGACATCAGTTACCATGTATGATTCTTTAGAACCATCAGTTATTGCAGAAAGTCTAAAACAACACACAGCACATTTACTGTAATACGATGTATTGAGGAGAAAGATATGTCCATGTTTCCTCATGTTAACTTGATAAATAAAAATCGATGGAAAAATAATTGAAATGACAACACATTGCCTCTGTCATATACATTGTCCAAATGAAGACATGGTTGAGTGTGACAAATGTAAAATGTGGTATCATTTCACATGTGTGTAGCTAAGAAAGAGTAACAAATGCGTAAAAACAAACTAAAGTTTCTACTGCCCGAAATGTTCTAATGTAAAAAAATGAGGTGGATTGCCTTTTTTATACATAGCACCATGAACTATGCTGCAACTCCCAAGGTTAAACCAAATATACGCTTCATTGTTAAAATGTCATGTTGTGATAACAGTTAGTTAGCATTTAAGTTTTTGATAAAATGTCCCATTGTCACCATAAAGATTGTAAAGTAGCTTTTTCATTTTTCATAATTTATATGTTCAGTTTTCTTAATGTAACATTATTTATTCAAAATAAATACATTTTGTCACCTATTGTCCTTGTATTTTAATTCTAAATATCTAAACAAATAATAATGAACTTCTGTGATATTACTAAAGAGACAAGATGAATATAGCAAATCTGTGGTTTGGACGTGAGGGGGGGGGGGGGGGGGTTTACAGAGGAATCTTAGACTTTGTGGAAAATAAATAACCTGTGTAGCTATAATTAAGAGATTCACTACACATAATGATTTCACTACAAAGAAATGATGAGCTACACATTTAAGTATCTTTATCCTACTGACGTATTTATACAAAAAAAAAAAAATCCGTAATTTTAAAAATGTGATTAATAATTGGACTCCTCAAGTGGATGTTTGTAAATGAGATCTCTGATTGGGCACCTTACTTTTACTTACTTTTATTGATAACACTGCTTTTATCTTTTACTAAACATCTTATATCTTATACATCTTCTGAACTGTTTAATTTAGGAATAAGGTTTACGATGAAAGTGTTGAAATTAGAAAAGGTATTCATGGGCAATGAAGTAAGTCCATGTGGGTGA
Organism: Crinia signifera; assembly: GCF_055691185.1. Taxonomy (NCBI): domain Eukaryota; kingdom Metazoa; phylum Chordata; class Amphibia; order Anura; family Myobatrachidae; genus Crinia; species Crinia signifera. The sequence continues at coordinate 32,500,788 of NC_139226.1, forward strand.
TTGGTTATCCACAACTATTTATATGTATTTATTAAATGTTTCTTATATAGTGCATTAGGGCAAAGCAGCAATTGCACATGTGCAGATTTGTTGATGTTTTGCATTTGCAATCGACCCTGAATCGGCCCATATAAGATTATTGGTCAGATCTAGATTTTGGAATGAAAATCTTGGAATGGATAAAAGCAATTGTCAATTTACATTTGATGTACACCATTACCACATTTCTATTCCAAAAGGAAGAAGATCTCTCATGTTTACCCAGTTTAAGACTGCCTCTGCCCCCCCCCCCCCCTTCATCACTCACTCTAAAGAGGCATACACAAAGAGCAATCTGACTAGATAGCTTAGAAAGTAAACACATGGCTTATTTGCCATACAGGATTTCAGCTATTTGGATTCATTCAGTGGTTTCCTTTTGGGAAGCACATAAAGGGGCTTCTCTGGCACAGTTGTGTGCCAAGCTGCTACCAGGTCTTTGATGCATACAGTACTTTTGTCATATTGTACCATTTCAACACTTTTTCCTCCAATGAGCCTAATTTTGGGTGTTGTGTACTCCATGCACCCTGAGAGTACTCACTTGATTGTCCTTGTACTTGAAAAATGTATTTATGAATGCAAGAAAAAAACTGGATGCCCTTAGTGCAGTTTTCCAAATCTGTAAATGTTCCTGGTACAATATTTGAAGAGGAATTATTGTTGTTTTATAAAATTAGCTAAATCCACTTCTAATTTTGTTCACTACCTATAGGGGGCATATGCTTCACATGCAGTTAATGTTCCTGGTACATTGGGGCAGATGTATTAAGCCTGGTGAAGAGATAAAGTGGAAGGAGTTAACACCAGCCAATCAACTGCCAACTGTCATTTTTCAAAAAGCTGATTGTCTGGTGCAATATCTCCTTCCACTTTATCTCTTCACCAGGCTTAATCTGCACCATCATTTGAAGAGGAATTATTGTTATTAAATTTTAATGAGCTAAATCCACTTCTCACTCCATTGACCTACAGGGGGGAAATATTTACATTTGCAGAAAAAGAACTAGCTGGCATAATTAAAAAGTGCTACTTTCCATGCAGTAACTTTCAGGTACATTAGCAGAAAAGGAACTATTACTTTTACTTTTAATGTAAATTGAGCTAAATACCTTTCAAATTTTGTATCTGATTAGCAGGGGGGGCTAAAACATACATGAACAGAAGTGGTTGTAGACACAACATGAAAATTGGGCTAGATACACTTCAGTTTGTGTACTTTAATGGGAGATTCGTCAGCACTAGCTAAGCAGCAGTCGCTCACTGCTTAGCGAGTGACTTCACGCGGCACACCCGCTCCCCACTGTCAAATCCACTTGTATGATGCGAGCAGATGTGTAAGATAACAGTCATGCTCTCATGCAGCAGAACAGAAGAAAAACAGTTGATGGTCGCTCACCGTAGAATGATTTTATCATGGCCGCACATGCATGAATAGGAATGCCCAGAATTTCCATAGGGGCGCACATAAAATGCTGGGCGTTCCCCTGCCAAAGACCAGTGTCCACCCCTGCCAGCCTCCCCTACTTGTACAAACACCTTGGAGACTGTGCTAGTCGTCGAAGGCATTCACACCTCAGGTGGGTAGCTGATTAGTAGCAGCAGTATAAAAACAGCAGGGGACAAGTGAATGTAATGAACTTGTGAATTTGAACTGCCATTGAGTAAGTGCCATTTTAATAAGTGCAGAGTTATATCCAAGAAGGAGTTACATCCAGGAAGGGGTTAAACCAGGTTGCAAGAGGCTTCTGTCCTTTCTGTTTCTGTTTTTTTTTTCTCTTTGCTTGAAGCCCAGGTGCCTGACCTGTTAAAGGGTCCACAAAGTGCAGGTACACAGTGTGCTGCATGATCTGAGAGTGGGCCACTGAGGAAAACGTGCAACTGGAAGAAATCACAGAGGAAGCGGACAGATACAGAGTGGTGTGTCAGCAGACTGCAAGACTGCCAGTATCAGCAGGAGACCAGAGGACAAGATTAGATCCCTACTGTCGCTGCTGCAGACACATCAGGTGTGAGGACACCAGGAGTGTGACACAGCTGCAGGAACAGATAAGTATCAACTTTCTTATATTATGATAGAAATTAACTTGTAGTGTGTAATTGCATTGTAATTTAACTTTCTATTGTATACTAGGGGGTTAGTTGCAGGGAGGTAGATAAAATGGGTGGGGCCCAGATTGAAAATCTCACTCAGTGCATGTCGTGCAAGATGTATGCGCACCTGGAGCAAGAGTTCCAGTGCGCATACATCTGCACGAGATGTGAGCGAACGTCCGCCCTGGAAGCCCAGGTCACTGATCTAGAGCGGGCCGTACAGCGACTGAGAGACATTTACAATCTTGAGCAAAGCCTAGATAGAATGGTGGAGGATTTGCAGTTGGGGTCACTGGTAGAGGAGGAGGATCAGGCAGCCAGCTGGGTCACGGTTAGAAGGGGAAACAAGAGGGTCAGGAGGGACAGGAACGACATCTCGGATCTATCACACCCGAACGAATTTGCCCGATTGGACGAAGTTTCGGGGGAGGATAGAGACGAAATGACGGAGCTGGGGGAGACTTCTCCCTCTAGCAACCAGAGGAGCGGTCCCTCTAGCTCAAACGGGATGACAGTTAGTGAGGTACCAAGTCAGATAGTGGTGGTAGGGGATTCCATCATTAGGAGAACAGACAGGGCAATCTGCTATCAGGACCGCGATCGCCGCACGTCTGTTGCCTCCCGGGTGCTCGGGTACGGCACATCGCGGACCCAGTCGACAGATTGTTTGGAGGGGCTGGGAGCAACCCAGCGGTCTTGGTGCACATCGGCACCAACAACAAAGTCAATGGTAGGTGGGATGTCCTCAAGAAAGAGTATAGGGAATTAGGTAAGAAATTAAAGGCGAGGACATCTAGGGTAATTTTTTCGGAAATATTACCAGTGCCACGCTCTAGCTCAGGGAGGCAGAGGGAGATCAGGGAGGTAAATGTGTGGCTTAAGGACTGGTGTAGGAAAGAGGGATTCGTGTTCATGGAACACTGGGCGGACATCTCGGTCAGGCGCCATCTTTTTTTGCCGTGATGGATTGCACCTGAACGAGGAGGGGGCTGCGGTGCTGGGTGGAAAGATGGTTAGAGGGTTGGAGGAGATTTTAAACTAGGCAACGGGGGTGGGGGGGGTGGGGGCAGCAAGACATTATGGGACCATCAGGGAGAGAAGCTGGACTGGGATCAGGAATCATATGGGGGAAGGAGATGGGGGGGGGGGGACAGAGACACAGACAAAGTCCTGGGACATAACAAGGGTATAATCGGGGGTAACTCTCAGGGTGCATCAGGAATGTCATGTAATAAAATGTTATGTTGTAACAGTTACGTTACCCCATTACAGTTCTTAGGTACAGATGATCTTAGTATACGGGAGGGAGGGAAGGACAGGGGAAGAATTCCCAGAACTATAAATAGGGCAGGCAGTGTGCATGGTGGGGAGGGCTGTAGAGAGTCTATTGAAGGGGAGAGGGGAAAGAGGAAGCTAGTAAAGAATTCAAATGGGTCCTGGGGTGAAACTAATCACAATATTAGAGCCATATCTAAAAATAAACATAAATTAAAATGCTTACTGGCTAATGCAAGAAGCTTAGTGAGTAAAATCGGGGAGCTAGAAACGGTGATCAGTAGGGATGACTACGACATCATTGGTATTACAGAAATATGGTATAATGAGTCGCATGACTGGGCATTAAACATGGAGGGATATACACTCTACAGGAAAGACAGGGAAAATAGAAGGGGCGGGGGGGTGTGCCTATATGTAAATAATAACTTAACATCATGTGAGAAAAATATGAGCACAGACCTAGAAGACGACAACTCGGAGACAGTGTGGGCAGAGATAACCGACAATAATAAAAAAACAAAAAACTAAATTATAATAGGGGTATGCTATAGACCACCAAATATAAACGAAAGGGAAGAGTCTCTTCTTTTAAACCAAATCAAACAATCATCAAATCAGGGGGGATTTTAATTTACCCGACATTGATTGGGAAAACGAAACAGGTAAATCAGCAAGATGCAATGGGTTCTTAAGCTTAGTTAAAGACCAGTTTATTACACAAACGGTAGAAACTCCAACTCATGATGAGGCACTCTTGGACTTAGTTTCAAACACAAAAGTAATTGAACAATTAGGGAACAGTGATCACAATATGGTTTCACTGGAAATCAACTTCAGTAAATTACATCAAAAAGGATCTGCAAAAATACTAAACTTCAGAAATGCGAACTTTGAATTATTCAGGGAAGCCCTAACAGGGATTGGGTGGGAAACGGTTATGGAGGGAAAAATGCAGAAGAAATGTGGGATAATCTAAAAAAGGTGCTTGATTCACTAACTATTGAATACATTCCTAAAGTAAATAAAGGTAAATTCAATAAAAAAAGCCACCATGGTTTTATCAAAAATAAAACAAGAGCATTTAAATTCTATAAAAATAACTTGAATGAGGAGGCGTTTGCAAAATACAAAGGGGGAAATTTACTAAAGGAAATTTGTAAAAAATAGGTGTATTTGTATCCAGAAATACACTTATTTTTGACATTTAGGGGGAAATTTACCAAAATGGATTCGTATAAAAAATCGTATTTGTGTTTCTCCTACGACCGTCTACGAATGTGTACGACTGCTATTGTTGTTAAAAAAGTCGTGTTCCGGGTTTTTATTTACTATATAGTTGTAATAGAAAAATTCGTATTTATTGATGTCGTAGCCATTCGTATTTTGTTTTACACATGTTTTCGTATTGTCGTAGAATCGTAGAAGAAATACAAATGTCGTAGGGAAGTTTGCTGTAAAACAAAGATATTTCACGAATTGTCGGGAAACAAAATACGAAAAATCATATTTTAATCCACATGCGTCACTACGAAAATGAAAGCACAATCGTGATTGGTGTATTTCTTTTACACTTGGGAGGGCTCTCACAGCCATATATAAGTCGTGGAGGCGCCAAAACTTGTTGTGGGTGTAGTTTGGAGTGTGTAGGAGAGAGGTGCAGTGGAGATTTGTGAGGTGAGGAGAGGTGAGGATTGGTGATTGTTTAAAGTGATTTCTGAGTGTGTATTGTTCTGTAAGTTGTCTTGTGCTATTGTTTGTCTTGTCCTTTTAAAAGTTTGTCACATTTATTTATTTTTTTGTACTAAAGTCGATATTTGTTTGTGTTTGTGTGTGTGTGTTTGAGGGAAGGAGTAGGAGTGTGTTTTGTGTTGTTTGTGTTTCATTTATTTAGTGTGTTATAAGTTTGTGCTCATGTCTGAGAGTGGTGAGAGTTTCATGGGTGAGGTGGAGGAGGTGGCTGATGTGATGGTGGGTGACGAGGAGCTGGATGAGGAGAAAGAGGAGGAATATGTGGCTGAGGAAGGTGAGGGTGAGGATGATGAGGATTATGATGTGCCTGTTGACCCCCCTGCTGCCTCGAATAAGGGGAAAAAGAATCCTGGCAAGAAGATGCCAAAGTTCTCAGCTGCTGAAAGCACTGCCCTTCTGCACAATATCATAAAGTATAAGGGCCCACTATTTTTCCAGCCAGTCTCAGCAGCACGGAAGGCGACTATATGGAGGCAGGTAGTGGAAGCGGTCAATGCCCATGGAACCATTGTCCGTGATTTTGCGAACTGCAAAAAAAGGTTCTATGACATCAGGCGCCTTGTGAAAGAAAAACTGATTTGTCTTTTGGTTTGCTCCTTGCAAACACCCCCCTTCACTCAGAAAGAAAAACTGACTAAGTAGGGGAAGCATCTACGCCGATATGGGCCCAATGTTCCTTCCCGTATCGACTGGAAAGATTATGAGCGGGCAATGGCCACTCTTATTCCCAAAGAAGTTATCAGCCCACCTGGTGTGCTTGATTCTGATGCCTGACATGCTGGTGAGTAGTGGTCATTGCAGTAATTTTATGATAGGTATGATGCAACATAACATTTTTTCCCAACAGTCATTGTTTAGTCACCAATGAGCCACACACCCAGTTCATTATCACTGTAATGTACACATGCTGAACACCTCACATGGTTTAGCTGTTTGGGTTGAATTTTTTATCCAGACATTTGGTCGACACAAGCAGTATGTTGACATGTGAAGGTTACAACTTGTTATGCACACATGTTTAGTGGAGTGGGTTAATGTATAGCACAGCCTGTTTGCATTACAAGACAATAGCACAGGTTAGGTCTGCACAAACACTGCAAACCACAATACCTCACAGTCATGTAAATGTTCTTTTGTGTGAAATAATTTGGTGGTATTGTAGTTTACTGTAACCAGACAAAATGCTTGTTAGAAAATCCAAACCATATTCTCTGCAGGGGGACAGATGTCTCATGTGAGAAATCTGAGAAATTTGATTTTGTTGTTGTACTTCAAAGTGAGATCTATATTGCTGTGTAAGCATAAATCAGACAGTATTAACCCTGCACAGAAATTCTAAAACTGACCCCAAAATCATTATTTGCACCAGTAACATCTGGCCCACCTGCAGTGCACATGGTGTACTCAATCTAATAATTATTAGGTCTGGTTAAAGTGAAGATGAATAACATCAATAATGCTTCCCCACATTGCTGTTTTTTTTTTTTTTTATTTCAATGCTAAAATCAATCAACATACATGCATGTCATGTTTATGATGTAGTTTGGAACTGATCTTATAGAAATGGAACCTGTTTTGAATTGTTATGTATGTTTGTGCCTGCATTTTCAGATGCAGTGTTTATGTGTGGTCCTCATTGTCTTATAATTTGTTGATTGTAGCTGTGTTTGCATTAATTGTTGTGCTAACTATTGTTATTGTATCCCATAGCAACGCCTGTGTGTTTTTAACATAAAGCTTATTCCAATGAGAAATGTTTGCATTCCAGACTCAACATCCATTAATATTGTCTTGGTAATTAGAGCCATTAATGTGTGTTGTGCATGTGTAAACATCATGTATAAATTAAAATTGTTTATGATACACATTACAATTGTGCCAACATTATTGGAGTACTCTTGTAATGAAGGTGTCATGTTTATCTATTGATTGTGGTAATCTGTGTTTTTATTGTTGTGACTCCTTGTGATGCTAATGAGGATGTGTTGTGGTTGTGTATTTCTCATCACAGCTGCACGTGCTAAAAAAGGAAGGACATCATCTCCTTCTGGGTCCACATTCTCTGGAGCCACCAAGATGTCAAAGCACAAACAACCGCAGACATCGGCTGCGGTTTCAAGTGGCCCCCAGCCGAAAAAGATGAAACTACTGTCAGCTTCAGTCAGTCAACATGAGTCTGCTGATGACACAGGTATGTTTTGAAATTGTGCCATTGTCACATTATTTTTCAATCCGCCCAACATTCTGTATGCGTACAAATATATAACATGGTAAGCCACAAATGGCCTGCCAATCAGCTACTGTGTCACAGACTGTGTTTGACAAATGTGAGACCGGATTTGTTTGTCTGGCTGTTTATCACTCTCCATTGTTACACTTGGAAAGTGTACATATTTTCTCTCTTTCTCTCTCTCTCTTTCTCTCTCTCTCGGTGAACTTATGTTTGTCTTTTATTCTCCATACAGCATCCCGTGCTGCATCGCGGTCTGCAAGCTCAAGGACTCACAGGAGTTCAGTGGCTACTCCTGCCGAGCAAGTCCAGGGGGATGTTTTTGGTGTGGTGGAGACAGGTGTGTTTTCTGACAGAGCCATCCTCGCCTTATTCTCTCTCTCTCTCTCTCTCTCTCTCTCTCTCTCTCTCTCTCTCTCTCTCTCTCTCTCTCTCTCTCTCTCTCTCTATCTCTCTCTGTCTCTGTTGGTGAACTTATGTTTGTCTTTTATTCTCCATACAGCATCCCGTGCTGCATCGCGGTCTCTCACCTCAAGGACTCACACCACACATACCTCCCAACATGACCCTCTCCAGGAGGGACACATTGCTCTGCTCCTGCACTTCCCTCTTAATTTTGATTGCCATCACCTGTGGAGAAACACCTTTCTCATTTGTTAACCTGCTTTAAAACAGGTGATGGCAATCATACATTAAGAGAAAAGTCCAGAAGCAGAGTAATGTGTCCCTCCTGGCATGGGTCATGTTGGGAGGTAGGACATCCTCATCCCCTGGATTTGATGTGACACATGGGGATTTCTTTGATGTGGAGATAGGTAAATTGTTGTCCTCTCAAGTGTGGCTATATGAAAGTGCATATATGTTTGTGTATATGTATCTATCTATCCATCTATCTATCTATGTGCATATATATATATATATGTGCATATATATGTGTGTGTGTGTGTGTGTATATGTGTGTATATATATATATATATATATATATATATATACATACATATTATGTGTTGATTGTTTGTTTATCAACACATGTATGACAATTGCTATTAATTATGCACAGTATCACAGCCTACTGCTGGTCCTGTCCATTTGGCAAACACATCCGCAACGGCAACGGTGTCGGTGGCCCCTCAGGACAGTGATGTTGGTATAAATACAGGTACATTTTGAAACATATTTTTGACAAACCAAATGACATGTGGTAACACAGGTTTTTTCGGTTGATTTATGTTTTGCAATGTTTTCTGCCAATGTAGCAACTGCATGTGAGCCAGACTCTTCACCTACACTTGGACCAATGATTATCCGCCCACCTGTCCTCACCCCACCACGGCAATGTACTCAACAACCGTACACCCACCAAGGTAACAATATATAATGGATAAACACAATGCTTCATTCCTGGACTCCCATCTCATGTATGTTTAAAACTGTGTTCCAGTCCAAAATTAATGATATCGCAACTTCAGCACAGGTGATGGTAATCATACATCAATAGGGAAGTACATGAACATAACATTATGCCCCTCCTGTAGTGGGCAAGGTTGTCAGATGGGGTTATTGTATGCGTGTGCTAATGGGCGCACAATATAGGTGCATACACACACACAGATATTCTGTCTGATGTATCTGTTGGGGACAAAATCCATGAGCATTATGGTTGCATTTCAGAATCCAAATTAGTCCAATCAATTACATGTAAAACCTCTAAACTAAGAATGTTACAAATGTCATATATCCAAATGTTGGAACCAATTTTTCAGAGTCATCAGTCTTTACAAGCGTTCACCACCATTTCTGCCCTTGTAATTCCAAATCTTAATGTTCAAGTTTTTATTTCACAACACTTTCATCAAATATACCATCTGTAAGTGTGTACAGAACTTATAACATTTGCAGAAAATGACATAATCTCTGCTCATAACCTTCCCTAGTAATTACTGCTTGTCCTCACCTAATTTGACACACCCTTGTTTGGCCAGCTCATCAGTGCAGCAGCTGACATCATTTATTCATTAGTCTGAAAGTGCAGAAGGTTACTGCTTTTCATCCTGGTTTTAGCCATTTGCCATACAGTGTTGTCAACATTATACCCACTAACTGTATTTTTTAATTAACATGTGACCTGCTAATTGAATGTGTATTATTGCTGTGCATCACTGATATTGTTTAGGAAATCACAGGTTCAATCACATACATGTATGTTTCACTGTGTGTGTGCTTCATGTGCTCTTTTGCTGCGCCAGCCTTATAAGTGGACATACACGTATATTCTGCTCTCAGCACACCAAAATGTCACAATACAAATTGTCAAACCCATGTGCAGCGCCGGTGGGGCAGATGTAACATGGATATAAAGATTTTCAAATTTCTATGTTTTAAAATTCCTGTGCAGGCTAAATAATGTACTTATTTTTAAGAACACTGCACTTTACATTTCTGCTTCCACACACCCAAGGCAAGTTTATCTGTCTCTGCACATGTTACAATCGCCCACCTGCACTGCACATGCTTTTAGCCATGTTGTTGTAAAATGTGAACTACCATCATAACAGAATAATAGGCATACTGCAACGGTAATGCTGTGTACACACGGGGGTGATAGGGGCTGAAATCGCTGGCAATATGGTCGCAGGTGATATACTTTACATCATAGCCTTAATTATCAGTGTAACATATTTGAGCACAAACCTAGGTAGCCTTACATAATTGATGTATTGGAAAGTGGTCTTGCTAGTGTTAGACTGGAAAATGCAAATGGACAAATAGTAATGATAATTTTTATAGGTACTGACAATCCTGAGCCTGCTGTGAGTACATCAATAGAAGAGGCGGGCCAAATGAGAATGTAGATAAAGTTAAAAGAATTAATCTACTGGAACCCATAAGTCAAGCTAAAAAGGATAATTTAAATATCAATTCAATTGCATTCATTTCAAAATTCAACAATAAATCACAGCAAATTAAGAAAATTGTATTAGAGAATTTCAAATTATTATCCCATGATAAGGTCCTACAGGGAGTCCTAACCAAACTTAGAATCACCTTCAGAAGAAACAGAAATCTTAAGGATTTCATATCCCCAAGTTTATTACCACCACTGAACCATAATGAAATGTCCACCTGGATCCCCCCCAAACCATTCGGTAATTTTAAATGCAATAGAAACATCTGCTTAACTTGCCAATACACGTCCAATAAAAAGAAAATAATAACATCGACCCATAATAAACAAACCTTTCCAATAAAACAATTTATTAACTGTGAAACAGTGTACTGTGTCTACGTGCTGGAGTGTCCTTGTAAACTCCAGTACGTGGGTCGAACCACCAGGAGCTTGAAAAGCAGATTTTGGGAACACAGGAACAACAGAATGCACAATCACAGCATCCCGCGTCATTTTTCAGCCAAACATGGAGGTGACCCTAGTGGACTAACAGTGACAGGGATTGAACAAATTTTGAACACTAAAAGAGGAGGCGACAGGTTCAGAAAGCTTTGTTTGGCCGAATCAGCATGGATTTTTAAATTAGATACTCTGAATCCACAGGGACTAAACGAAGCCCTGGACTTTACCTGCTTGGATTGATTTAATTAAGTCCTTTTTTTGCATATCCTCTCTAATCTCTCATGGGTTGGAGCGATAGGGGTCTACCCGGCATGCGCAGCTTATTGTGACATCCCGGGTTTGCAGACACCTCTCTCTTCACCCCCTGAGAGATGTATACATAAAACTGAAATAAAGACTACATTGCAAATAAATTAAGATAAAACAGATGACTGCCTGGATGAATCTATAACAACATTCCCTTGTAGTCAACATCTGATTATACAAAGAAATAAATCCCCCAAAAAATATTGATCTAATACAATGTGAAGAAAATTATGTTACATGTATATATGAAACCTCATCTATGTACTCTGGATTTCTATACCTCTTTTTGCGATAGATGGATTACTTGAACCATCTTTGTAATAATTTACGAGAACAATCATTCCTATCAGATCACCGTTATTATAATAAAATAAAACAACTAAATTGTATTAAATCTAAATCAATTTAAAATAGTTAAAATTAATTAAAAATAACCAAAATAAATATGCTCTTTTTGTTCATATAAAAAAATCTTTGGATTTCACAAATAATACTCCATTTTGTCTCTATCTAAAGATATATTACTAATAATAATAATAAAGCCTACTGGGCTACATTTGATCCCCTATATGTAAATTTACTGTTTAAAGAGAAATTTGTTATTAATATATGTACATATATGCGATATCAATCTGCACTATATGCATATACTGAACTCACTACTTTGAATGCCGAGTTGATCATACAATTCATGCCTACTACACCCCTTAGGCTAAAATATGGACAAATTAAAGAACAACTCAAAAGGAAACAAAATCCAAGTCCTGTTAATATAATGACAATACTTCCATGTGCCTATATGCTCTCTCCCGATTATTGGATGCGCAGACATGTATTCTTTATATATGTCTAATTATAGTATATTATATATGAATTTTCTTTATACTTACTTATCTCTTATATATATATTTATTTATAAATCATTTTGATTCATAAATATGTTTTATTTACTATGGCTCTTAATTTCCTCTAAGTCTCTCGCATGAAGATACTTACCTATACTCTTCTTTATATATCTCCTTATATACCTATTTACATATATTCTTTATATGTCTATAATGTTTATTGTACTTATATGATAGTCCAATTGATTTAATGAATCTTAATATCTGATTTCTATGGAATTATTAGATAAAAATAAAAAATAAAAATAAAAATATATCACTGCACGATACTGTTCTGTGACAAGAGTCTAAATTGATGTGATAGCACAAATTGATACCAGATCTTCAGCAAATGAAATGGTAACGACCAATTGATTTATTTAAGTCTGTATATATCTCTGAAATAGAGACTCCTTCTTCTTCTTTTTTAACATGTAATATCTTTCCCTCTTTTTATATGCTTATTTGCCTCTATATATTTTACATGTTTTTTTATATAATTCTGTTGGACACACTGCATGCACTCTAAATAATAGTCTGTATGCCTTAGTGCTATATAATAATAATAATAATAATGATATTTATATAGCACTTTTCTCCCAATAGGACTCAAAGTGCTTCACACATTGTCTTTACAGCTCGAAATACAAAACAAGCTTAACAGTAGATGTCAGTGAAATGCTTGAGTAAATAAGTATGTCTTTAGTCTATTTTTAAAGGATTCTATAGTGGGCGCTTCTCGCACTGTGCGAGGAAGAGAGTTCCACAGAGTTGGAGCAGCAAAGTTGAAAGCTCGACCCCCAGATGAATTCAGGGAGATTCTGGGTACTGTTAGAAGTCCTTCTTCAGTGGATCGTAGTAATCGAGTAGGACAGTAAGGGATCAGCAGCTGTTGCAGGTACCTTGGGCCCTGGTCATGTAGGGCCTTAAAAGTGAGTAAGCCAATCTTGAAAACGATTCGCCATTTTACAGGTAGCCAGTGAAGGGCGTAGAGAATGGGAGTTATGTGGCAGGAGCGGGGCTGGTTGGTTAATAGTCTGGCGGCTGCATTTTGTACCAGCTGCAAGCGGTGCAATTCTTTTGCTGAAAGACCCAGGTAGAGAGCATTGCAGTAGTCTAGTCGTGATGATATAAATGCATGTATGACTTTAGGAAGGTCTTCTGAGGGAATTAAATGCTTGATTCTGGCTATGTTTCTCAGATGAAAGAATGAGGATTTGATTGTGGCTGACACCTGATGTTTAAGTGTCAGGCCATTATCTAGGACAACACCAAGATTCCGCACATGATCAGAGTTTTTTAGTGCTGTGCCCCCCAGCTTAAGACCTGTCAGTTGGCTATGCTGCCGTCTTGTCCTGTGGTTTATCATCAGGACTTCTGTTTTATCTGGGTTCAGTCTCAGCCAACTGGCACTCATCCACTCCTGGAGCTCAGCTAGGCAGCCATTTAAGGTTGTTATTGTGTTATCGGTGCCTGGAGCAAAGGACAGGTACAGTTGGGTATCATCTGCATAGCAGTGGTAGACCAGGCCGTGACGTCTGATTATGTCACCAAGTGGAAGCATGTATACTGCAAAAAGCATGGGAGATAGTATAGAGCCCTGTGGGACACCATAAGACAACGGCACTGGTGGTGAAGAGTATACTCCCGATGCAACTCTCTGTGACCTGCCAGCGAGAAATGATTTGAACCAGCTAAGGACTGTGCCACCCAGGCCACAGAAATTCTTCAGGCGCTCAATTAGAATCCCATGGTCAATGGTGTCAAATGCTGCAGAGAGGTCCAGAAGGATTAGGATTGAACAGTCTCCTCTATCCCTTGCATTTAGAAGATCATTGAGCACACATACCAGAGCTGTTTCTGTGCTATGTCTTCTCCTGAATCCTGACTGGAATGGATCATAAATGTCATGGGTTAACAGGTGGGTCTCTAGTTGAGTTGCAACCAATTTCTCAATAACCTTTCCTAGAAAAAGAAGATTTGATACTGGCCTGTAGTTGGTCATGCAGTCAGGGTCTAAATTAGATTTTTTAAGAAGTGGTCTGACTATTGCTTCCTTTAGTGGTTCAGGAAAAACACCTGTCTGCAAAGAGCATTGAACTATTTTTGCAAATGCAGGGCCGATTATTTCCATACACCCTAAAAGAAGCTTGGATGGGGCAGGGTCCAGATCACAGGAGGAGGGACGCAAAATGGAATGTAAACTGAACCAAGTGACTAATTGATTAACTAACACCTGAAGCAATCACACACCTATAAATAGGTGATATTGAGTAACTAACTATTACTAACTAACACCTGAAGCAATCACACACCTATAAATGTAGTACGCCCTCAGAACACAGCTATTCGTCTTGAAAAAGTTCCCAGCATACAACAGGGGACGAAACGCGTTGACACGCTACTACCTTTGTACCTGAGAAGGTGATCCAACCAGCTATACCGCAGCAAAGCTTCACGGAGGCAGTGCCAGCCGCATAACATCACCGGCAAAAAGCCACCTCGCGTGTATCCAGCCAGCAGCACAAATTCTGTGCATACACCAACGGCACTTAGCCGCTTCAAGCTGCTTCAAGCTCCGTACCTCCGGCTTCATTGGAGCGTACATCTCTCCCCCCTCCTCCCCTGGGCTTATCGCCGACTGTGCTTCCACTCACCCCCAGCTGAAGTGCGGCTCACCTCCATCCTGAGCTGCCGGTCATCAGCTGCGCACAGAATAACTATACTACTACACAGAGGAGATCGGAGTCCACTGCAGGACGGCGCATCACCCTCCAAAATCACTCCTTACCACCGCAGATTGAACGGTGATTTCACCCCACACTGCGGGGTGGTTCTACCGGCGTGCTGCCGAGAGGAGTTGTCATTCCATCTGAGGGGCTCCCTAGCTCCATCAATCGGGACCGCCTGCATTTAACATCTACCAACTACTACTTTGGTGAGCATACAATATATTTGACTGCCTAAATACCGTATGTATATTTGACTGGCCAGTCCCATATAAAACCGGACTTATATATATATTTTTTTCTCGCTGCAATTACTACCTGCAAAATACCGTCAGCTCCAAGCCATATCCTATTTGCTGAGCTAAAAAATATATCCTGCTGTGAAGACATCCAAGCTAAAACTAGCTGTTTTGGGATCCCAACTCTTATTACCTTCATATTTCATATTTTATATTCATTATTGTATATGCTTGTTGTAATTTTATGTGTTTTTTCTAGATAAAGATTTATATATATAAAAAAGGCTACAGTGTGTCCTACATTCATCTTTATACAGTTATTTAGTGTTTAATTATTTATAATCAGCAGCGCAATTCACTCCTACCCCCCCTATCCATTTCTTCTCTTTCTGTGCGCCTAGACGGGCTCACAGGAGTGTATGCTGCAGCTGTAGGATTTCCCTATGCACCACTTTTTGATTTATCTAAACTAAAAATACTGAAATCGCCGAGCGCCAGGAAGTGTGTATCTAGGTGCCTCTTCTAGGGACACTCTACTTCACACAACACCCCCCATTTTCAGGCGGGCCAAATGTGGCAATTGCGGGAAAACACCCCATCTCCTCCACCCAGGCAAATGCCACATAGCCCCCAGCTGACTTTCAGCCCAGAACCGCAAACTGGTGGTCCTGCAGATGATTTTTTCCACAATTGGGCTGCCCGCCATGTGAGGCAACCTTCAAGGTGCAAGCAGCACATCTTGAGAAACTGTACTTGGAAACGAGACGCATTGCAAGAACCCAAGCACTCCTTCATAAAGATAACCGCACCCTGTTGAAGTGTGTGATGGCAATGCGGCTCCAACAGGTGACATACCAGAATCGATTGGTGTCTCTCATGGAATCCCTATGCCAGCAACACAGTAGCCACACCAGGCTTTTTGAAGATATTTCTGTGTCGTTAAGGGAAAGAAATATGATGGCGGCCCAACAAAGCCCTACATCGCAGAGCAGCAGCGCTACGCCCCTATCTACTCCCCTCCCTTCACCAACATGCCGGTCAACCCGCCAAACACCTAAAGAAAACCCAAATGTAAAGGGGTCAAGGGCTTCGAATCGTGGTGGAAAATGATGTTTTTTTGGTCAATTTTTGCATGATGTAAATGCAACAGTAAAGTTTTTTTTTGTTAACACATGTTCTGCTTGTTATTACCCTTTATTGACCCACAGCACATCATCTGACATTAGGTTGAAATATTTATTGCACTACAAAACAGTATGCTAATCTCTTCCCAGTACACATAGGTAAAAACTACAACGTATGTGTTCACCCACATACACAAACAACAAAAATTCAGTTTTTGCAGATGTAACATTCACATCATATAAAATCCAGAGGAAGCCGAAGGAAATTGACATGTGTATTGACACCATAGAACACCTATTAGGAATACAAAAAAAAATTAACAAATGCAAAAAAGCAACACACATATAAATTAGAGATGTGCAGGCTCTGATTTACTCTGATTTCAAAGCAGGATCTTATTGGCTATCCCAACTCACATGACAGTTGTTGACAGTTGATAGCCAATAAGATCCTGCTTTGTAATCAGAGTAAATCAGAGTAAATTTGAGCCTGCACATCTCTAATATAAATATAGCATTCACTTAAGCTCTGTACACACGGGGGAAATATATAGCTCAGCCATATATTGCTAGCAATATATGGCTGCACAATATATTGCTCAGTTTCTCCTTTTCATCATCGACCAGAGATGGTCGATGATGAAAGGGAATCTCTGGGGGCAAATGCCGCAGAGGTAATCAGCTGGTTGCAAGAGCAAGGTCCTGCGACCAGCGATTTTTATGTTGTGGAAAACCCACCTGGCAAATGATCGCCGGGGCACACACCCATCACTGGCAATATGGTTGGCTGCGACCACATTTCAAGCTATTTCTGCCCCTATTGCCCCCGTGTGTACACAGCTTTACTTCTACACAGTATAGTGCATGCAAACACATCTCGCAATATAGGCATGTCATCAGTATGTGAACTATTTGCCCATTGGAGACACAAATCTGTTACCTCAGCTCTTTGTAACAATTCGCCCTAGCTGTGTGTGAAGAACCCCTGGAGGCTGCAGGAGAGAAAGACAGGTAGGTGTTACATGCAAACTACTTAATGGTGATTATGCCTGTGAGAGATGAAGACAATTAGCATAGCATGACACCATTGCAATGTACAATCCTGACCCACATTAGTTAACACTTTGACATATAGGAAGGACATAATGTACACACATGATTTGCGCAAAACTTACCATCC
This sequence comes from Crinia signifera, assembly GCF_055691185.1. Taxonomy (NCBI): domain Eukaryota; kingdom Metazoa; phylum Chordata; class Amphibia; order Anura; family Myobatrachidae; genus Crinia; species Crinia signifera. The sequence goes on from NC_139226.1 coordinate 32,517,989, forward strand.
ACACGTAGACAAGCAGAAGTGAGGCAGACATCACCCATGGCAACAGCAGCACAGAAATCCTCACCCGAGCGGTGTGTGAAGGTGTGTGTTCTGATCAACATCAGAATATGATGTGGGTGCCTGCATTATGCTTTAAGCAGTGAAGATTTTACACGAAAATGAAAAAAAAAAAAAAAAACAAATTTTGGAACCCTTACGGTAAATTTCAGACAACATAAAACATTACTTTGAAACAATACTTACAGGCAAAAGAAAGGCCAGCAACTGACGTCCAGGTACCAGGCAGCCCAGGAGAACAAGCCCCACACACATTCAGCCTTCAGAACCAAAGTGCAAACAATATATAAGGATTTTTGGAAATAACATGTATTGTTATGTTGGTGTGGCTTGAAATTAACATTTACACTTAAGGCATCAAGCATATACATTGCAACAATGGGAAATAATGTAGCTTCTACTATTACAAAGGTTACGTAGACACCACTAATGGTAGACATGTGAAGCCAATTGTTAAGTGTAAAGGTGCCCACACACTAGAAAGATCTGCGGGTATAAGATGTGCGCATAAATTAGCCTTGCAATCTTTTGTCGGTGTTGGACAAAATAATTCTGGCAAGCGGACATCTTTATCAAAGATGTGTCTACAAATCTCGTGTGCGTTCCTATGGATCTTTTTCTAAATCTTCAGATCTTTCGTGCAGCACTTAAGATCCTAAGATTCAGCTAAAGATCCACGGGAGCGCGCATCTGACTGAAATGGTCAGATGTACGACCGATGATCGGACAATTTTTGGGAAATTGCACACAAACTTTTTCTAGTGTGTGGGCACCTTAACAGTTAGTTATATTTTGACCCGTGATATGTGCATAGAGGATGTCTTCAATGTTGCCCATATGCCATTGTTACTTACCACTAAAGGATGCCTGGATGAGCTCATCACGAATCTGCCGCCCAGACGCTGTACTCCATCTATCACCAGATCTTTCATTTTCCAAATCAGTCTCACTGTCTTCTCCGCCCTCAATGTCTGGTAGATCTTGATCCAGACAGAGGTTGTGAAGAAAACAGCAAGCCATCACAATTTTCGAGACCTTTTGGGGGCTGTACAACAACAAGCCACCAGACTTATCTAGGCACCGAAAGCGAGATTTTAATATGCCAAAGCATCTTTCTATCACACATCTGGTGGCCTTATGCGCACGTTGAAAATTGTGATCTGCTTCAGAAAGGGGGTTAGACAGTGGAGTAAGGAGCCAGGATAAACAGGGAAACCCCTTATCACCTGAAAAATAGAAAATTTAAAAAAATTAACCCAACTCACTACATGATTGATCAAGGTCACACTTTAGGACATAAATGCACATACCTCCCAACATGACCCTCTCCAGGAGGGACACATTTCTCTGCTCCTGCACTTCCCTCTTAATGTGTGATTGGCAGCACCTTTGTTGAAAAACCTTTCTAACCAATTAACCTGTCCAACACAGATGAAGGTAATCATGCATTAAGAGGGAAGTACAGGAGCAGAGCATTGTGTCCCTCCTGGAGAGGGTCATGTTGGGAGGTTTGAATGCATAACATTATTTTTTGTTGTGCAAACATGTAGAAATGTCACTACTAGCATCTTCTTACACATATATAAGTATTATCAACATGCATTATTGATGTAAAGCAGCATACAATACCAAAACACCAATCTATCTATCTATCTATCTATCTATCTATCTATGTACTTGTAGTGTGGCCAGGCACAACCTCCTGATAGGTTGCTGGTTGGGTGCCTTAGTCTACGGCAATGTAGACTTATTTGGGATTGAGAGGCGTCACTCCAAGCTTGTAAAATTATACATACATACAGCAATGTTTCAATGCGTGTGCATTATTATCAGCCTTAATATATATATATATATATATATATATATATATATATATATATATATATATATATATATGGGGAGCACTAATTCTAGTATAAACTTTGTTGGGGCTGCCAAACTCACATGGACCCCTGTTGGATGGGGACAAGGAGAATGTGGATGGCAGTTGTGGGTTGGCGCCCCTTAGTGCGACCTTCAATAATTAGATCTGTACAGCCTTTAGTCAGAATTCCAAAACACATGCAAGTAAAGTCCAAAATGTGTATAAATTTATTAAAATGTCTCTGGTTCCACACTACAATGGTGGTTGAATCAGACCATAAAAAGTTCAGTGGTATATTTCATAACAGCACTAAAAACGATCCCAACGCGGTTCGTCCCCACATGGGACTTCATCAGGGGTTCGCAAAAAACATAGGAACAATTTCCACTACTATCCTGGTGAAGGTGTCTTCCGACTGGGTGTTGAGTATTAGGTCCTTAAAAATTCAAAGGTACCATTAGAATTTCATTGATTCAGATGTATATTCGCTTCTTTACTCTGGAGCTTGGTTTCTCAATATTACGGTACAGATAATCTATTTAGTCCGTATATGTACGGATGATTGAATAGCTTAAGGTTTGAGGTTTCTAGGGTATTCACCCCGCTAATCCATCCACAATTCCGTTCACCTTTTAGGGATAATTAGGTATAGGGACCGTTTGGATAAACACTCGATATAACGATTGGGGCTGCTCCAATTACCCTTGTTTGGTGGGCACACTCCTTCAGGGACCGCCTTAGATCAATGTGCACTCGAAAAAAGGTGCAGCCAGTATACAGTCTTAAACTGATCGGAAATATGGTTACCACTGTCCTTCAGGAGATGTGTGCCAGTGAAAAGGTTCAGTGGGAATCTTCTAAGGGGCGCCAACCCACAACTGCCATCCACATTCTCCTTGTCCCCATCCAACAGGGGTCCATGTGAGTTTGGCAGCCCCAACAAAGTTTATACTAGAATTAGTGCTCCCCATATATATATATATATATATATATATATATATATATATATATATATATATATATATATATATATATATATATATATACATACATGCAGATATGGGGACTCACACATCTCCTGAGCTGATCAAAGCCATGCCACTACAGGGTTTAGTGCAACACATGTATATTGTTCATGAAATTAGTGAAGCAACAAACCCTGCAGTGGCATGTCTTTGATCAACGTAGCTGATGTATGAGTCCCCATAACTACTGGTTACAGCTGACTTTACAACAGTAACAGGTGTATATGACCAGCTGTGTGTAGTGGTGCCTCGCTGACACCTGTCTTAGGGCCAGATGTACTAAGCTTGTAAAGTGATAAAATGTAGTGTGATAAACAACCAGCCAATCAGCTCTTGTCTGACAATTTTTAAACACAGCCGCTGACATGGAAGGTAGGAGCTGATTGGCTGGTTGTTTATCACTGTACATTCCATCAGTTTTGAAGCTTAGTGCATGTGGTCCTTAGAGATATATATATATATATATATAGCACCTTGATAAAAAAGCCTGCGGGCTTTGAAACGTCGGTCCACCAAAACCGTCTCATGTGTCATTTTTTGCTGAGTGCCGCCATCCCCCACACCTCTATATATATATATATATATATATATATATATATATATATATATATATATATATATATATATATATATATATATATAGAGAAAATGTGTGGTTCAGAGTGCGCTACCAGAGATTAATCCACAATTGTAAAAGACATATAGTAAAATTTAATAACACAATGCCAACATTGGGCAGCATATAATACATAAGAACTTTTACAGCGTATGTTTGTCAATTTCATAAATTGATGCTATTTCTGTGATGAAACAAAGGCCCAACGCGTTTCGTCAAAAATGTTGACTTCATCAGGGGCTTACAGGCAGAGTTTGACAGTCGAATGACACTGTAAATTTAATATAAACAGTCACAAATCAATTTTATGACAAGAAAGGCTAAACATTTAAGCTAATGAAGGAATGAGAGGAGGAGAGAAGGATGAAAAAAGAGGATAATGGTGGAAATTGGTAGGCCATAAAAAGGCCGAGGTTTTTGTGAAATTATAGTGATATACATATCATTACTGAACATGTGGTAAGGCATATAAATTGTGAACTTGAATTTTAATTATGTTGACCACCTTTAGAGGTGAGGAAAAGATTTTTAATCTTAAATATAAAAGTGCTCCACCAAGAAAGAGAACAGAGACCCATTCTTTTCCTAAGATAGAATAAGATTTTTTTAGAAAGAAGTGATTTAAATAAACATATAAATCTATACCTTCATATGGAACAACATTTGTATATACATTTTTCGGAAGGCATCCGTCATTCAAAAAGCGGAACAGTATAAATCCAGAAACCTCTGGAGGAAACAAATATATACAGGTATAGTGACCATATTTAAACTCCCATTTTTAATTACACCGTGAGTGAAGAAGGGATGCTAATTTTTTACTTACAAGTGCAGCCAGAAGAGCACTCTGAGCTGGTGATAATAATCGATAAAATTCAGTGGGTAGGGGTCATATCTTCCCCTGCGATAAATATAACCTCAGTCCGATATTTTCAATAGCATAGAGCCAACTATAAAATAAGCCAGAATTGCCAGCTATCAAAGTAGTCCAGTCATTTGTGTAAAGTAGTGAACAAGACAATTATTTTGCTAAATTTTCCTACTTACAAAGAACAGCCAAAATCAAACACAATTTTGAGCTGAAGATGATAATCGGTTTGGACTTGATAGATCAGGGTAGTGTCCTTTTCCCAGTCCAATATTTCTCCAATAACATAGACTTTTCTAAAAAAGCCAAAAAATGGCTGGTTTTCAATACATTCAGAATATTAGTATATGACAGTGATTAAAACTACAAAGAGAATGTGGGGTAGTACTTACATAGATCTGGATTACCGGATGTGTGCTCCTTGGATCCCAAAAGCTGAATGATAGCCTGTGTGCTCTGATGGCTATATATGGGAAACCTCCGATTACATCACTTCCTGTGTGGTTTTTTTTTATTTTTTATTTTTCCTGTTAATTTAACTGTTTGAATGTGCCTATTTAACCCCTTCCCGACAGAGCCTGTTTTTGCCTTCCTGACAGAGCCCTTTTTTTCAATTCTGACATGTCTCACTTAAGTGGGGATAACTTTTTTTTGCTTTTACTTATCCCAGTGATTTTGAGATTGTTTTTTCGTGACACATTGTACTTCAAGTTAGTGGTAAATTTTCGTCGATACAGTCTGTGTTTTTTTGTGAAAAATACCAAAATATCGTGAAAAAATGGAAAATTTTGCGATTTGCAAAATGTTAAATTTTCTGCTTGTGAGACAAATAATCTTACCACTCAAAATAGTGAATAACTAACATAGACCATATGTCTACTTTATGTTGCCATCATTATTTCAACCTCATTTTCATTTTTTTGGACACTAGGAGGCTTAAAATATGAATAGCAAATTCTCAAATTTTCAAGAAAATTTCAAACACTGATTTTTTTAGGGACCAGGTCAGTTATGATGTGACTTTGAGGGACTTGTATGTGAGACACCCCCATAAATGATGCCATTTCAAAAACTGCACCCCTCACAGTATTCAAAACAGCATTTTGGAAGTTTGTTAACCCTTTAGGTGTTTCACAGGAATTAAAACAAAGTGTAGGTGAAATTTCAAAATTTCATTTTTTTTTCGGATTTTCAATTTTAATACATTTTTCTAAGGAACACAGTAGATTTTACTAGAGAAATGTGACTAAAAATTGATTCCCCCAATTCTTTGGTTTTCATAAATATCCTATATGTGGCCCTAGTATGCACGGTGACCAAACCACAGGCTTCATAATAGAAGGAGCACCTACTTGATTTTGGAGCCTCCTTTTTATGAGATTATTTTTTAGGCACCATGTAGGTTTCTAGGCACCATAAAATGCTAAAAGTTAGGTACCCCCCCACAAGTGACCCCATTTTGCAAACTACACCCTTCAGGGAATTCATCAAGGGGTATAGTGTACATTTCAAACCCCCAGGGGTTTCACCAATTGTGGTACAACTGGGCAGTGAAAATGAAAAAAATAAATTTTTCATTTTCACAGCTCAGTTGTATCAAAATTGGTGAAACCCCGGGGGGTTTGAAATGTACACTATACCCCTTGATGAATTCCCTGAAGGGTGTAGTTTGCAAAATGGGGTCACTTGTGGGGGGGTTCCACTGTATGGGTGTTTCGGGGGTCATTCAACCAGAATCTGTGCTGCAAAATCCAAAAATCACTCCTTCCCTTCTGAGTCCTGCCATGCACCCAACTGGTATTTTTTGGTCACATGTGAGGCATTGCCGTACTCGGGAGAAATTGGGGCACAGATTTTGGGGTGCTTTTTCTCCTTCATACCTTGTAAAAATTAAAAATTTTGAGCCAGAACTGCATTTTTCTGTAAAAAAATGTAATTTTTTACAGAAAAATGCAGTTCTGGCTCAAAATTTTTAATTTTCACAAGGAATGAAGGAGACAAAGCACCCCAAAATCTGTGCCCCAATTTCTCCCGAGTACGGCAATGCCTCACATGTGACCAAAAAATGCCAGTTGGGTGCATGGCAGGACTCAGAAGGGAAGGAGTGATTTTTGGTGGTGGAATGAATGGTGGGTGCTATGTCGCATTAGCAAGACCCCCGAAGCACCAATACAGTGGAACCCCCCCACAAGTGACCCCATTTTGGTCACCAGCTTTGGGATGGGGGCTGGCGCTGCGGCTGGCGGGGGGGTGGGAGCGGTGCTGGCGCTGCGGCAGCCGGGTGGGTGGGAGGGAGGGGGGCTGCCGGGTGGGAGGGGGGGGGGGGGGCTGGCGATCGGTGGTGATCGGTGCTGTACAGCACCGATCACTGTGTTACCGAGCGGCTTAGCCGCCGGTAACACAGAAAACGCTGCAATTGGCTGTTCACATTTGAACAGCCAATCGCAGCGATCGCCGCGAGGGGGGATGTCTGCTGTCAGGGACAGCAGACATCTCCAAACTGTCACCGCGTCTATAGACGCGGTGACAGTAAAACCATGACGTATATATACGTCTTCGGTCGGGAAGTACCTCCCGACCATGACGTATATATACGTCATATGTCGGGAATATCTATGTATATATATGTGTGTGTGTGTGTGTGTGTGTGTGTGTGTGTGTATGTATATGTATATATGTGTATATATGTGTGTGTATATATATATGTATATATATATATATATATATATATATATATATACACACATATATATATATATATATATATATATATGTGTGTGTATATATATATATATATATATATATATGTATACACACATATATATACACACACACATATACACATGTGTATATATATATATATATATATATATATATATAAAATTCAGCTGATTTAATTTTATTTTATTTTTAGCAGCTCATGCTGCTGCTGCTGCTGCTGTGGGTACGGGGGTGGGAGGGGGGAGCGCACGCTGCGTGCGCTCCGGCTGCGACTGCCGGGTGCTGCTGCCGGGTGCTGACGGTGAGCTGCCGGGTGCTGCTGCCGGGTGCTGACGGTGAGCTGCCGGGGGGGTGGGAGGGGGTGTCTGCGGATCGGTGGTGATCGGTGCTGCACCGATCACCACCGATTTCTGTGTTACCGAGCGGCGTAGCCGCCGGTAACACGGAAATAGCTGTGATTGGCTGTTCACATTTGAACAGCCAATCACAGCGATCGCCGACCGGGGGGGGCACCCCTGCCCCCCCTGGGCGACGAGGGGGGATGTCTGCTGTCAGGGACAGCAGACATCACCTAACTGTCACTGCGTCTCTAGACGCAGTGACAGTTTAAACACATGACGTACATTTATGCCATGTGTCGGGAAGTACTTCCCGACCATGACGTAAATGTACGTCCAATGTCGGGAAGGGGTTAACTCATATTGAGTGGACAATGTTGAGTAAGATCTGTTTTCTGCTTTATGTTTTTTTTGTTCCTGTGAATCTCAGAATAAAAAAAGTGCCATGTACCACAAAATAAGCTTAATTTATAGTTGGAACGCAGGGTGGTCACGCCGTGCGTTCCATACGGCGGCCATCTTTTTTTTTTTTTTTTTTTAAATCAGATGCCGGAAAATGAAAAAGTCTGCATTAGAAATTCCGTTTAGTCAGTAATAAATGTATGTGTTCGTGCGTCCCACACAAGGCGCACTATTTGCTGGGAATTCATCTGTGGATTAAACGGTGTTTTCTTTTCCAATGCGGAAATGTCATAATTTCGGGCGAGACTGTCCCGGAAATGACGTATCGCTACCTGTGCCCTTACTTACAAGCTGGCGGAAGTTCGCTGGAGGGTTGGACAAAAAATTCCTCCTTGTGAACCTTCTGCTTAACCCGAGAAGATTGTGGGCGGTCCCATAGTTAACTGCGGGAGGAAAATTAGCCTGATGTACTGTTATCCGCATATATTAGACTGCAGATCTTTCTAAATTAATTAAAGGGGAATCACAACTTTAATCCGTAAGCTTATTTCTTATTTTGGTTATTATACTATTCTACCAATTATTGGAGTGAGATTTGATTTGGTGCCGGAGAGTCTTTAAAATTATTAATATAGGTGCGTGCATTCAGTGCTCCCTATATGGACCTGCTATAGGAGATTAATTAGCTCGGTTCCCATGAGTGGTAATTAACTAGTTTTTGGAAAAAATTTTTTATAATGGACTGTAATATATCAAATGAGACTGATATAAGTCTGTGGTTTTATTAAATCTGTGGTTTTTATTAAATTTAAACTTTTTGTGGGTCTTTGGGTTAATGATATCAATTCTAATTCATCTAACCTGGAATAACCCCATTTCCTTGGATCATTTAATCACTGTCATATTTACATCGAGATCATATCAACAGCATACAGTTCTTTTACCGATTCAAGCAAGCAGTATATAGAACGACAATTTTTGAAATATTATTCTATATACGGGCATGAAGAGTAACTCCATTAGTGTGTATAACCAGTTAGAACGAAGAGGGTAAAGAAAGGGGTGAATAGAGTGGTTGAATTCAGAGAAATGCCACTATGTCTATCCCTTCATTAAGCCCCTTAGGGCTGAGTGTATCCAGGGTATATATCCAAAAGCTTTCCTTTCTTATTAGCTCTTGATCTCTGTTTCCTCCTCTTGGATTGACTGGTACCCGTTCAATGATGGTGAAGCTGAAATTTTCTTTAGTCACGATGGAGTTGTGCTTCTCTAGATAATGTTTGGGTAAGCTGTGAACCTTTACTTTGTTTCTGATGTTACGCATGTGTTCTTGTATGCGTATCTTGGCTTGTCTTATGGTCTTGCCTATATAGACCAAATTGCAGCTACAGGTAATTTTGTACACTATATGATCTGAATTGCAAGTGACAGCTTCCGCAATTCTGTATTCCTTGCCATTCTTGAAGGTATGGTGGAATTGAGGTTTTTCCAAGAAAGGGCAGCAAATGCATTTGTTGCAGGGTAAAGTACCCGGTTTCTTGCTTAGAAAGTGAGTATTTTTAGAAGAGCCTGGGATTGTTGATTTTAGTCTACTTGGTGCCAAAATAGATTTCAAGTTCTTCGCCCGACGATATACGAGATTAGGTTTGGAGGGAAGGTGTTGTCCTAATATCGGATCCCGCAACAGTGTGGTCCAGTGCTTTTCTAAGATTCTTTTGATTTGGAAATTTTCGCAGTTGTACTGTGTGACGAAGGGTCTACACTTAAACTCCTTTTTTGGTCTGGTGGATTCTATAAGTAGATCATCTCTTTCTTGAGAGAAAGCTTTTAGTCTTGCTTCTTCTACAAATTTCAACTTGTAGCCTCTTTCAATAAAGCGATCAAACAATATCTGTGATTGACGCCAGAAATCAGTTTCATCGCTGCAATTTCTTCTTAGTCGTAAGAATTGGGCGTATGGTACACCATTCTTCCAAGCCGGGAAATGACAGCTGGTGGCCGGGATATAGCTGTTAGCATCTACCGTTTTAAAGTGGGTTCGTGTGAGAATTTCTTCCCCCGGTTTCCCTTCTAGTTCTAGATCGAGGTACTCAATTGTTGTGGGATTGGTCTTGTAGGTAAATTTCAAATTCAACTCATTGGAATGGATATACGATATAAATTCTTGAATGCTTCTCTCATCTCCCTGCCATATGAGGAGCAAATCGTCAATATAGCGTTTATACACTATTATGTTGTCTTTGAATTGTGAGTCAAAAATGAATTGTTCCTCCCATGCCCTCATGTGAAGGTTGGCATATGCTGGGGCAAATTTTGTACCCATGGCCGTCCCTTGTTCTTGGAGGAAATGGTCTCCATTGAACTCAAAGAAATTGTGGTTTAAAATGAATTTGATACTATCGGTCAAGAATGAAATTTCTGACTCAGTTTTATCTGGATCGTTGCGCAGAATGTTTTCCACAGATTGTAGCCCTTTATCATGGGGAATAGAGGAGTAGAGCCCCTGCACATCAATTGTTAGCCAGCAATATTTGGCAGACCAGATCTTTCCCTTTAATAATTTCAGGACCGAAGAACTGTCCTTCAGATGTGAAATATTTTGCAGGACATACGGCTGTAATTTGAGGTCGAGGTAGTGGGAAAGATTAGACGTGAGCGAATTGATGCCCGCTATAATGGGGCGTCCTGGGGGTTCAGCTTGGTCCTTGTGGACTTTCGGAATATGATAAAAGTTTGCCAGGGTAGGATGTTTAACATTGATATAATCATATTCCTCTTTACAAATAGCATTATTTTGAAGACCTGATTTTAGGAGGATCTCAAATTCTGCTTTGAATTCCATCGTTGGATTTGATGGGAGTTTTTTGTAGGTGGTTTGGTCATCCAGGATTTTTCTGGCTTCTTTCAGATAATTAGCTTTCTCTTGTAATACTACCGCTCCCCCTTTGTCGGCTATTTTTATAACAGTGTTTTCATCTTTTTTTATGATTTTTATTGCTTTGTTCTCCTGTGGGTTAAGGTTTTTTACTGAGTGTTTTTTGGGCTTAATTGTCCTGAAGTCTTCTCTAACAGCTTCAAAGAAGATCTCAAGGTGGCTGCCTCTCGATTCGACAGGATAGAATCGTGATGTTGGGGTCACAATAGGTTTGGGCTCAGTTTCTTTTAGCTGTTGGGTTGGGTTTTTCAAAAAATGCCTTTGCACAGTGAGATTTCTAATGAATTTATTTAAATCAATAAAAAGATCAAAATGATTAATGTGGCCGTCTGGTGCGAATTTTAGGCCTTTATTCAGTAGCGCACTCTCTGCTGAAGATAGTTCTTTCTTTGACAGGTTGATGATTCCTGTCCTTGGGGGGGTAGAAATGTTGGGCCTTTTTTCTTTTTTGGCGACCCGTTTGCCCCCTCTGGATCCTCTATATCTCCATTTAGACGGCGTTTGAGGCCGTGTGGGGACTCCAAACGTGTGTGGAGTTCTTCTCTTGTTGCCCGATGGGGTGGGTCGAATACCCGTTCTGTGTCTAAAAAATGTTGTTGTTGATTCCTCCGAGGGGAAGGGGATCTATAGTGGTCTGTTCGGCGGTACTGATGAGAGTCCCTGTATGAGGGCATTCTTCCTCTAAATGACCCTGGTTGGCGGTAGTCATCATTTTGATCTCTAGATTCGTACCTTCTTGGCCTTTCATAGTGTTTGTATGGTTGTCTATGATTTTGATAGTTATTCCGATAATTATTAAAGGGACGATGTGGCATGTTGTCCCTTTCTCTGTCATGATCGTGATAAGAAGTACGTCTCGATCTGTCCCAAACTTGTTTGTTGTTATTTTCAAAGCGGTATCTTCTTACTGGTGGTTCCATATTTTTGTCATTTGGCCAAACATGGACATGGCCACTTATGTAATCTCTCTTGTCTCGGATGAATTTTTTCTGTTTGCGTTGTATGATGTCTTTTTCCAAATTGTCCAGCTTAGATTGAAGATCCGCTATGTCTCTCTTAAATTCCTCACTTGAATCGAATTTGGACAACAGGCCCTCAATTTTGCCCATCTCAGTCTCCAGAGTTGCCAATTCTTTTTTTCTCTCGTTGATCAAGGTGGTCATTAGTTTCGTGGAGCACTCGTCTAGGATGGAATTCCATACCTTCAAGAATATCGGGTTGTCGATACCGTAAGTAGGTAACTTTTGCAGCCTGAGGCCTCTTGGAATCCTTCCGACTTCGACATATTTTTCGAGTGTAACAATATCGTACCATCCTTTTAATTCCTTTGTGGCCAATTTTTCAAGTGTGTTCAGATAACCAAAATAATCCTCTCCATCATCCTCCATATCCAATTCGCATTCCTCATCCGCGAATATGTTCTTAACATTATAATTTCTTTTGGTTCTATCCTTGAACAGTGGCATTATTGAAGTGCAGCAGTAGGGGAAACTAACAGAAGATAGGTACAAAGAAAAAACAGGAACCCCAACCGCGCACACCTATAGGGTTGCAGCACTTCTGAAGGTCCCCTGTTAGACAGGACCTGAAGTTTTAGAGATAGAGAAAATGTGTGGTTCAGAGTGCGCTACCAGAGATTAATCCACAATTGTAAAAGACATATAGTAAAATTTAATAACACAATGCCAACATTGGGCAGCATATAATACATAAGAACTTTTACAGCGTATGTTTGTCAATTTCATAAATTGATGATATTTCTGTGATGAAACAAAGGCCCAACGCGTTTCGTCAAAAATGTTGACTTCATCAGGGGCTTACAGGCAGAGTTTGACAGTCGAATGACACTGTAAATTTAATATAAACAGTCACAAATCAATTTTATGACAAGAAAGGCTAAACATTTAAGCTAATGAAGGAATGAGAGGAGGAGAGAAGGATGAAAAAAGAGGATAATGGTGGAAATTGGTAGGCCATAAAAAGGCCGAGGTTTTTGTGAAATTATAGTGATATACATATCATTACTGAACATGTGGTAAGGCATATAAATTGTGAACTTGAATTTTAATTATGTTGACCACCTTTAGAGGTGAGGAAAAGATTTTTAATCTTAAATATAAAAGTGCTCCACCAAGAAAGAGAACAGAGACCCATTCTTTTCCTAAGATAGAATAAGATTTTTTTAGAAAGAAGTGATTTAAATAAACATATAAATCTATACCTTCATATGGAACAACATTTGTATATACATTTTTCGGAAGGCATCCGTCATTCAAAAAGCGGAACAGTATAAATCCAGAAACCTCTGGAGGAAACAAATATATACAGGTATAGTGACCATATTTAAACTCCCATTTTTAATTACACCGTGAGTGAAGAAGGGATGCTAATTTTTTACTTACAAGTGCAGCCAGAAGAGCACTCTGAGCTGGTGATAATAATCGATAAAATTCAGTGGGTAGGGGTCATATCTTCCCCTGCGATAAATATAACCTCAGTCCGATATTTTCAATAGCATAGAGCCAACTATAAAATAAGCCAGAATTGCCAGCTATCAAAGTAGTCCAGTCATTTGTGTAAAGTAGTGAACAAGACAATTATTTTGCTAAATTTTCCTACTTACAAATAGAAAAGTCTATGTTATTGGAGAAATATTGGACTGGGAAAAGGACACTACCCTGATCTATCAAGTCCAAACCGATTATCATCTTCAGCTCAAAATTGTGTTTGATTTTGGCTGTTCTTTGTAAGTAGGAAAATTTAGCAAAATAATTGTCTTGTTCACTACTTTACACAAATGACTGGACTACTTTGATAGCTGGCAATTCTGGCTTATTTTATAGTTGGCTCTATGCTATTGAAAATATCGGACTGAGGTTATATTTATCGCAGGGGAAGATATGACCCCTACCCACTGAATTTTATCGATTATTATCACCAGCTCAGAGTGCTCTTCTGGCTGCACTTGTAAGTAAAAAATTAGCATCCCTTCTTCACTCACGGTGTAATTAAAAATGGGAGTTTAAATATGGTCACTATACCTGTATATATTTGTTTCCTCCAGAGGTTTCTGGATTTATACTGTTCCGCTTTTTGAATGACGGATGCCTTCCGAAAAATGTATATACAAATGTTGTTCCATATGAAGGTATAGATTTATATGTTTATTTAAATCACTTCTTTCTAAAAAAATCTTATTCTATCTTAGGAAAAGAATGGGTCTCTGTTCTCTTTCTTGGTGGAGCACTTTTATATTTAAGATTAAAAATCTTTTCCTCACCTCTAAAGGTGGTCAACATAATTAAAATTCAAGTTCACAATTTATATGCCTTACCACATGTTCAGTAATGATATGTATATCACTATAATTTCACAAAAACCTCGGCCTTTTTATGGCCTACCAATTTCCACCATTATCCTCTTTTTTCATCCTTCTCTCCTCCTCTCATTCCTTCATTAGCTTAAATGTTTAGCCTTTCTTGTCATAAAATTGATTTGTGACTGTTTATATTAAATTTACAGTGTCATTCGACTGTCAAACTCTGCCTGTAAGCCCCTGATGAAGTCAACATTTTTGACGAAACGCGTTGGGCCTTTGTTTCATCACAGAAATATCATCAATTTATGAAATTGACAAACATACGCTGTAAAAGTTCTTATGTATTATATGCTGCCCAATGTTGGCATTGTGTTATTAAATTTTACTATATGTCTTTTACAATTGTGGATTAATCTCTGGTAGCGCACTCTGAACCACACATTTTCTCTATCTCTAAAACTTCAGGTCCTGTCTAACAGGGGACCTTCAGAAGTGCTGCAACCCTATAGGTGTGCGCGGTTGGGGTTCCTGTTTTTTCTTTGTACCTATCTTCTGTTAGTTTCCCCTACTGCTGCACTTCAATAATGCCACTGTTCAAGGATAGAACCAAAAGAAATTATAATGTTAAGAACATATTCGCGGATGAGGAATGCGAATTGGATATGGAGGATGATGGAGAGGATTATTTTGGTTATCTGAACACACTTGAAAAATTGGCCACAAAGGAATTAAAAGGATGGTACGATATTGTTACACTCGAAAAATATGTCGAAGTCGGAAGGATTCCAAGAGGCCTCAGGCTGCAAAAGTTACCTACTTACGGTATCGACAACCCGATATTCTTGAAGGTATGGAATTCCATCCTAGACGAGTGCTCCACGAAACTAATGACCACCTTGATCAACGAGAGAAAAAAAGAATTGGCAACTCTGGAGACTGAGATGGGCAAAATTGAGGGCCTGTTGTCCAAATTCGATTCAAGTGAGGAATTTAAGAGAGACATAGCGGATCTTCAATCTAAGCTGGACAATTTGGAAAAAGACATCATACAACGCAAACAGAAAAAATTCATCCGAGACAAGAGAGATTACATAAGTGGCCATGTCCATGTTTGGCCAAATGACAAAAATATGGAACCACCAGTAAGAAGATACCGCTTTGAAAATAACAACAAACAAGTTTGGGACAGATCGAGACGTACTTCTTATCACGATCATGACAGAGAAAGGGACAACATGCCACATCGTCCCTTTAATAATTATCGGAATAACTATCAAAATCATAGACAACCATACAAACACTATGAAAGGCCAAGAAGGTACGAATCTAGAGATCAAAATGATGACTACCGCCAACCAGGGTCATTTAGAGGAAGAATGCCCTCATACAGGGACTCTCATCAGTACCGCCGAACAGACCACTATAGATCCCCTTCCCCTCGGAGGAATCAACAACAACATTTTTTAGACACAGAACGGGTATTCGACCCACCCCATCGGGCAACAAGAGAAGAACTCCACACACGTTTGGAGTCCCCACACGGCCTCAAACGCCGTCTAAATGGAGATATAGAGGATCCAGAGGGGGCAAACGGGTCGCCAAAAAAGAAAAAAGGCCCAACATTTCTACCCCCCCAAGGACAGGAATCATCAACCTGTCAAAGAAAGAACTATCTTCAGCAGAGAGTGCGCTACTGAATAAAGGCCTAAAATTCGCACCAGACGGCCACATTAATCATTTTGATCTTTTTATTGATTTAAATAAATTCATTAGAAATCTCACTGTGCAAAGGCATTTTTTGAAAAACCCAACCCAACAGCTAAAAGAAACTGAGCCCAAACCTATTGTGACCCCAACATCACGATTCTATCCTGTCGAATCGAGAGGCAGCCACCTTGAGATCTTCTTTGAAGCTGTTAGAGAAGACTTCAGGACAATTAAGCCCAAAAAACACTCAGTAAAAAACCTTAACCCACAGGAGAACAAAGCAATAAAAATCATAAAAAAAGATGAAAACACTGTTATAAAAATAGCCGACAAAGGGGGAGCGGTAGTATTACAAGAGAAAGCTAATTATCTGAAAGAAGCCAGAAAAATCCTGGATGACCAAACCACCTACAAAAAACTCCCATCAAATCCAACGATGGAATTCAAAGCAGAATTTGAGATCCTCCTAAAATCAGGTCTTCAAAATAATGCTATTTGTAAAGAGGAATATGATTATATCAATGTTAAACATCCTACCCTGGCAAACTTTTATCATATTCCGAAAGTCCACAAGGACCAAGCTGAACCCCCAGGACGCCCCATTATAGCGGGCATCAATTCGCTCACGTCTAATCTTTCCCACTACCTCGACCTCAAATTACAGCCGTATGTCCTGCAAAATATTTCACATCTGAAGGACAGTTCTTCGGTCCTGAAATTATTAAAGGGAAAGATCTGGTCTGCCAAATATTGCTGGCTAACAATTGATGTGCAGGGGCTCTACTCCTCTATTCCCCATGATAAAGGGCTACAATCTGTGGAAAACATTCTGCGCAACGATCCAGATAAAACTGAGTCAGAAATTTCATTCTTGACCGATAGTATCAAATTCATTTTAAACCACAATTTCTTTGAGTTCAATGGAGACCATTTCCTCCAAGAACAAGGGACGGCCATGGGTACAAAATTTGCCCCAGCATATGCCAACCTTCACATGAGGGCATGGGAGGAACAATTCATTTTTGACTCACAATTCAAAGACAACATAATAGTGTATAAACGCTATATTGACGATTTGCTCCTCATATGGCAGGGAGATGAGAGAAGCATTCAAGAATTTATATCGTATATCCATTCCAATGAGTTGAATTTGAAATTTACCTACAAGACCAATCCCACAACAATTGAGTACCTCGATCTAGAACTAGAAGGGAAACCGGGGGAAGAAATTCTCACACGAACCCACTTTAAAACGGTAGATGCTAACAGCTATATCCCGGCCACCAGCTGTCATTTCCCGGCTTGGAAGAATGGTGTACCATACGCCCAATTCTTACGACTAAGAAGAAATTGCAGCGATGAAACTGATTTCTGGCGTCAATCACAGATATTGTTTGATCGCTTTATTGAAAGAGGCTACAAGTTGAAATTTGTAGAAGAAGCAAGACTAAAAGCTTTCTCTCAAGAAAGAGATGATCTACTTATAGAATCCACCAGACCAAAAAAGGAGTTTAAGTGTAGACCCTTCGTCACACAGTACAACTGCGAAAATTTCCAAATCAAAAGAATCTTAGAAAAGCACTGGACCACACTGTTGCGGGATCCGATATTAGGACAACACCTTCCCTCCAAACCTAATCTCGTATATCGTCGGGCGAAGAACTTGAAATCTATTTTGGCACCAAGTAGACTAAAATCAACAATCCCAGGCTCTTCTAAAAATACTCACTTTCTAAGCAAGAAACCGGGTACTTTACCCTGCAACAAATGCATTTGCTGCCCTTTCTTGGAAAAACCTCAATTCCACCATACCTTCAAGAATGGCAAGGAATACAGAATTGCGGAAGCTGTCACTTGCAATTCAGATCATATAGTGTACAAAATTACCTGTAGCTGCAATTTGGTCTATATAGGCAAGACCATAAGACAAGCCAAGATACGCATACAAGAACACATGCGTAACATCAGAAACAAAGTAAAGGTTCACAGCTTACCCAAACATTATCTAGAGAAGCACAACTCCATCGTGACTAAAGAAAATTTCAGCTTCACCATCATTGAACGGGTACCAGTCAATCCAAGAGGAGGAAACAGAGATCAAGAGCTAATAAGAAAGGAAAGCTTTTGGATATATACCCTGGATACACTCAGCCCTAAGGGGCTTAATGAAGGGATAGACATAGTGGCATTTCTCTGAATTCAACCACTCTATTCACCCCTTTCTTTACCCTCTTCGTTCTAACTGGTTATACACACTAATGGAGTTACTCTTCATGCCCGTATATAGAATAATATTTCAAAAATTGTCGTTCTATATACTGCTTGCTTGAATCGGTAAAAGAACTGTATGCTGTTGATATGATCTCGATGTAAATATGACAGTGATTAAATGATCCAAGGAAATGGGGTTATTCCAGGTTAGATGAATTAGAATTGATATCATTAACCCAAAGACCCACAAAAAGTTTAAATTTAATAAAAACCACAGATTTAATAAAACCACAGACTTATATCAGTCTCATTTGATATATTACAGTCCATTATAAAAATTTTTTTTTCCAAAAACTAGTTAATTACCACTCATGGGAACCGAGCTAATTAATCTCCTATAGCAGGTCCATATAGGGAGCACTGAATGCACGCACATATATAAATAATTTTAAAGACTCTCCGGCACCAAATCAAATCTCACTCCAATAATTGGTAGAATAGTATAATAACCAAAATAAGAAATAAGCTTACGGATTAAAGTTGTGATTCCCCTTTAATTAATTTAGAAAGATCTGCAGTCTAATATATGCGGATAACAGTACATCAGGCTAATTTTCCTCCCGCAGATAACTATGGGACCGCCCACAATCTTCTCGGGTTAAGCAGAAGGTTCACAAGGAGGAATTTTTTGTCCAACCCTCCAGCGAACTTCCGCCAGCTTGTAAGTAAGGGCACAGGTAGCGATACGTCATTTCCGGGACAGTCTCGCCCGAAATTATGACATTTCCGCATTGGAAAAGAAAACACCGTTTAATCCACAGATGAATTCCCAGCAAATAGTGCGCCTTGTGTGGGACGCACGAACACATACATTTATTACTGACTAAACGGAATTTCTAATGCAGACTTTTTCATTTTCCGGCATCTGATTTAAAAAAAAAAAAAAAAAAAAAAGATGGCCGCCGTATGGAACGCACGGCGTGACCACCCTGCGTTCCAACTATAAATTAAGCTTATTTTGTGGTACATGGCACTTTTTTTTATTCTGAGATTCACAGGAACAAAAAAAACATAAAGCAGATAACAGATCTTACTCAACATTGTCCACTCAATATGAGTTAAATAGGCACATTCAAACAGTTAAATTAACAAAAAAAAAAAAAAAAAAAAACACACAGGAAGTGATGTAATCGGAGGTTTCCCATATATAGCCATCAGAGCACACAGGCTATCATTCAGCTTTTGGGATCCAAGGAGCACACATCCGGTAATCCAGATCTATGTAAGTACTACCCCACATTCTCTTTGTAGTTTTAATCACTGTCATATACTAATATTCTGAATGTATTGAAAACCAGCCATTTTTTGGCTTTTTTAGAAAAGTCTATTTTATTGGAGAAATATTGGACTGGGAAAAGGACACTACCCTGATCTATCAAGTCCAAACCGATTATCATCTTCAGCTCAAAATTGTGTTTGATTTTGGCTGTTCTTTGTAAGTAGGAAAATTTAGCAAAATAATTGTCTTGTTCACTACTTTACACAAATGACTGGACTACTTTGATAGCTGGCAATTCTGGCTTATTTTATAGTTGGCTCTATGCTATTAAAAATATCGGACTGAGGTTATATTTATCGCAGGGGAAGATATGACCCCTACCCACTGAATTTTATCGATTATTATCACCAGCTCAGAGTGCTCTTCTGGCTGCACTTGTAAGTAAAAAATTAGCATCCCTTCTTCACTCACGGTGTAATTAAAAATGGGAGTTTAAATATGGTCACTATACCTGTATATATTTGTTTCCTCCAGAGGTTTCTGGATTTATACTGTTCCGCTTTTTGAATGACGGATGCCTTCCGAAAAATGTATATACAAATGTTGTTCCATATGAAGGTATAGATTTATATGTTTATTTAAATCACTTCTTTCTAAAAAAATCTTATTCTATCTTAGGAAAAGAATGGGTCTCTGTTCTCTTTCTTGGTGGAGCACTTTTATATTTAAGATTAAAAATCTTTTCCTCACCTCTAAAGGTGGTCAACATAATTAAAATTCAAGTTCACAATTTATATGCCTTACCACATGTTCAGTAATGATATGTATATCACTATAATTTCACAAAAACCTCGGCCTTTTTATGGCCTACCAATTTCCACCATTATCCTCTTTTTTCATCCTTCTCTCCTCCTCTCATTCCTTCATTAGCTTAAATGTTTAGCCTTTCTTGTCATAAAATTGATTTGTGACTGTTTATATTAAATTTACAGTGTCATTCGACTGTCAAACTCTGCCTGTAAGCCCCTGATGAAGTCAACATTTTTGACGAAACGCGTTGGGCCTTTGTTTCATCACAGAAATATCATCAATTTATGAAATTGACAAACATACGCTGTAAAAGTTCTTATGTATTATATGCTGCCCAATGTTGGCATTGTGTTATTAAATTTTACTATATGTCTTTTACAATTGTGGATTAATCTCTGGTAGCGCACTCTGAACCACACATTTTCTCTATCTCTAAAACTTCAGGTCCTGTCTAACAGGGGACCTTCAGAAGTGCTGCAACCCTATAGGTGTGCGCGGTTGGGGTTCCTGTTTTTTCTTTATATATATATATATATATATATATATATATACACTTAACATTGGCACTCACCTTTCCTAGTTTTGGGGTGCCCTATGGCTTGTGACCACATTGTTTGCACCCTAAAACTAGGAAAGGTGAGTGCCAATGTTAAGTGTATATATTGTTTATTAGATTAATTTTTTAAATTAGTCTTATTGTGGTCACATTCTCTCATGCACCCCGTCTTAAGTATGATTCCATAGCTTATGTTAAACATTTCCCTAGATGATTAGTGACAGGTGTGTTGGTAGCTGCTCACCTATAAAAGCAAAGTGTGCTGTGAGCTTCAGAACAGATAGCATGCCTGGAATCAAACATTGATGTGATAGCTATGTGTATTGTAGCCATTTTCAGCGATAGTGTTAGGACCTGCAGAAAAGTGGGGTCCCGTGAAGGGGGCTGCAGGCTTAAATGCATTGATCAATTCATGAACCAAATCTCCACTATTTATTATCAGTTAATTTAGTGTGTGCGGAGCCCCTACAATGTCTATATATATATATATATATATATATATATATATATATATATATATATATATATATATATATATCGTGTGTGTCTGGCACTCAGTTCTGCAGCCCCCAGAGAAGACCCTGTCAAGAAATTATTTTTTATTTAATGGAGAGTATTTTAAACAACTACGGGGATGTGCAATGGGGTCAAATGTAGTGCCAGCATTCGCGAACATTTTTATGTTCGCGCAAGAACGTGAATTCTTCTTCAAAGATCCTGAAGTGACAAAGAACATTAAATTATATCTACGTTACATAGATGACCTGCTTTTAATATGGATTGGGGGGGAGACAGCCTTGGTAGCATTACTACAACAGATCAATCAACTGAATACGCCAATCAAGTTGACAGCCAACTACAGCACTAGCACAGTAAACTACCTGGATGTGACCTTGACAGTGGTGAACAACCAAATTCAAACAGCGGTATTCCAAAAAAGCACGGACCGGAATACCCTGCTGACATCAAGCAGTTTTCACCCACCAGCCCTTAAAAAAAGTTTGGCCAGATCTCAACTAATGCGCATTGCACGAATTACTAGTGACAGAACGTGTCTGGACTCGGAACTGGACAAAGTAGTACAAAAATTTGAGGAAAGGGGTTATGACAAAAGAACTCTCTTACAACAAAAGGCGGAAATTTTAAAGATGCCTCGATCAACCTTATTACTCCCACAGGAACGCAAAGCTTCAAAAAATCGTATACCGTTGGTAACAGAGTTCACATTAGCCACAGCGGTACTACCCAGAGCCACAAAAGCTCTGTGGCCTATCATCCGCTGTGACCCTGAACTACCGTGACTGAAACCCCTGGACCCCATGGTCTGTTACAAACGAGAACGAAATCTGAAGGACATCCTGGTAAAAAATGATATTACAGGAATATACCAGCAGAACTCAGCAACCCAAAAAAAGAAAAATGGCTGCTACAGGTGCATTTCTTGCACCACCTGTGATTTTCTACAAAGAGGGGACACCCCCACACAGATGAGGCCATACAGACGGAGAATGTTGGTACGATTAAGCCGGAACATCTGTATAACCACATCATCCGGCAATTCGTCTAAACATAAACGCGGCCTAAATAAACGAGGCCGACGCAGCCTCTGTGATACCCGCTGGACCTGCTGGTCATGCTCAGTTTCATGATGCCGGCGTCTTCTTCCTTGGCACAGCCAAGACATCAGCTGTCTCAAAGCCCACACTGAAGCACCCTGATATAGCATATAGTCTGCCATGCTAGAAGTCAGGAAGTGTTTGTAGGTGGATATTTGCCTTTTATAAGGCACACATTTGTGAGTACAAAGGTCTGTGATGTGTTGTTAAAATGATAACACATGTGTTCCATTGAAGCAGGTGAAATACACCCTCCTTGACAAGGTGTATTTTGAAGTGTATTTGATTTCACGATTTTTTTTAGGAATCGTAGGTGTTTACAAATCCTATTTTACAACTTCACGAATACGAATTGTTAGTACATGATGAAAAGACGGCTAGCCAATGCAAAAATCATTCGTATTCTATCGATGGTGTAGACTTTTCGTACACATGCGTAGTCGTATTTTTATATACGAATACGACCTCTATATGACAAGTTTACGCCAAGACACATTTCACGATTTTACGATTTTTTCACTTGTTAAATTTCACGAATACGACAGAAATTCACTCCATTTTGCCTACGAATACGACTTTTTACAATTTTGAAATAAGAATCCATTTTGGTAAATTTCCCCCTTACTATCCCGAAAATACAGCAATTTGTATTGATAGCACATCAATACGACTACGAATTGCCGTATTTTCGGGATAGTAAATGTCAAAAATAAGTGTATTTCTAGATACAAATACACCTATTTTTTTTTGACAAATTTCCTTTAGTAAATTTCCCCCAAAGAATCAAACAAAACTTGTAAAGGGGTAATCAAAGCAGCTAAAAGATTATATGAAGAGTGCATAGCCACTGAAAGCAAAACCAACCCAAAGAAGTTTTTTAAATACATAAATAGTAAACGTTTAATTAAGGAAAACATAGGCCCACTAACTGATACTAGTGGAAAAAGTGTTACTGAGGACAAAGGAAAAGCAAAACTGTTAAATGAGTTCTTCTCATCAGTATTTACTAAGGGAGAGCAGACTGTGGAACGAACATTTACCACAAACAGGACAAATAAGCCAGATCTCATTGTGGATTTCACGCCGAAGGAAATAGTACTGAGGCTAAGCAAACTCAAAACAAATAAATCACCAGGGCCAGATGGGATTCATCCGAGGGTATTAATGGAATTAAGGGATGAACTAGCTACCCCCCTACATTATATCTTTAGCAAGTCACTATCGTCAGGTATAGTATCAAAAGATTGGAGAATAGCAGAGGTAGTGCCAATATTCAAAAAAGGAAGATCCCGCTAATTACAGACATGTTTGTTTAACATCAATTGTGGGTAAACTATTTGAAGGATTTTTAAGGGATGGTATCCAGGAATATTTAGACCATCACCATCTACTCAGTACTAACCAACATGGGTTCGTGAAAAATCGTTCATGCCAAACTAATCTACTAGGGTTCTATGAAGAGGTTAGCAAAAACCTTGATAATGGAAATGCTGTTGATGTGATTTTCCAAGATTTCGCTAAAGCATTTGATACTGTCCCACACAAGAGATTGATTAATAAAATGGAGAACCTAGGATTGGGTGAAAATATCTGCTGATGGGTAGCGAATTGGCTATGTAATAGAGAACAAAGAGTGGTTGTGAATGGTGCCGTATCAGATACGATACCGGTACTAAGTAGAGTGCCCCAGGGTTCGGTTTTGGGGCCCATTCTGTTTAACATTTTTATTAACGATATTGCGATAGGGTTACTCAGCAATGAATCCATCTTTGCGGACGATACAAAACTTAGCAAAGTCATCAAATCATCAGAAGATGTCACCATGCTTCAAAATGATCTTGCAATTCTAGATGAGTGGGCAAAAAAATGGAAGATGAGGTTTAATGTAGATAAATGTAAGGTTATGCACCTTGGGACACACAACCAGTGTGCAAGTTACAACCTTAGCGGAGAGGAACTGGGTAATTCCATACTTGAAAAGGATCTAGGAGTCCAAGTAGACAGAAAACTGGGATGTAGTGCCCATTGTAATGTAGCTACAAAAAAGGCTAACAAAATTCTGGCATGTATTAAGAGGGGAATGGAAACTAGGGACTCAAGGGTAATTATGCCACTGTATAAAGCATTGGTGAGACCTCACCTCGAGGACAGAGTGCAGTTCTGGGCCCCACACTATAAAAAGGACATCATAGAATTAGAAAAAATCCAAAGGCGAGCAACAAAGCTTATTAGGGGAATGGAGAATTTAAGCTACAGGGAGACACTAAGCAATTTGGGACTATTTACATACGTACGGGACGTTTAAGGGGGGACATGCTCAACATGTACAAGTATATCAGGGGCCAATATAAGGAACTGTCACACACCCTCTTTTCTACTAGAAAGGAATCTAGGACACGAGGGCATGAGTATAGATTAGAAGAAAAAAGATTTCATTCAGCTAGTAGAAAGAATTTCTTTACGGTCAGACAGTCAAACTCTGGAACTCTCTTGCCAGAGAGGTGGTAACGGCTGGCTCATTAAATGCGTTCAAGGCAAAGTTGGACAAACATTTACTGGATAAAAACATCCATGGGTACAAATAAGAAATATAATCTGTCTGTAAAATATCAGAACCTACCAAATCAGCAATTGATATCTATACCAGGTTGAACTAGATGGACGCAAGTCTTTTTTCAGCCTTACCTACTATGTAACTATGGGCCTTATTTTGGTTCATTCTTTCTGACAAAATCCTTCTTAGATGGACAAAACCATGTGCACTGCAGGGGGGCAGATGTAACATGTGCAGAGAGAATTAGATTTGGGTAAGTAATTTTGTTTCTGTGCAGGTAAAATACTGACTGCTTTATTTTTACACTGCAATATAGATCTCACTTTGAAGTAAAACCCCACCCAAATCTAATTCTCTCTGCACAAGTAACACCTGCCCCACCTGCAGTGCACATGGTTTTGCCCATCTAAGAAGGATTTTGTCAGAAAGAATGAACCAAAATAAGGCCCTATGTAACTACACATGCACAAATATGCGCAGACAAGGGTGTAACTACCATAGGTGCAAGGGGTGCAGCTGCTATGGGGCCCAGAGCTGAAGGGGGCCCATCTTTACTATCTAAGTCATATGTTCTACATGCATTTATCACTATCAGTTGCTAAATAGGTGGCCCTTACAAACTTTTGCTATGGGGCCTACGAATATCTAGTTAGGCCCCTGTCCGCAGACCCACACCATTGGTCCCCAGCATGAATACACTGGGGATCAAATGATAGTGAATCACCCCCTTGGTACAAAATCAAAAGTGGTTCTAGACACATTTTTTAAAATTGGCTAAATAATTTTCAATTTTAGTGTCTGACAGCAAGGGGGCATTAAAAACGTACATAAACAGAAGTGGGTAAAGACACAACATAATAAAATTGGATACATCCACTTCAATTTATGTACTTGGTACAATAACAGAAGTGGATGTAGACACAAATAATAAAGTAGGCTAAATACAATTCTCATTCCGTTCATGACCTACAGGGGGGGAATATTTACATTTGCAGAAGAGGAACTAGCTTGCCTACTTAAAAATCAGTAACTGTAACTGATCTGCAGAAGAGGAACTAGCTAAGATAATAAAAAAGTGCTATATCATAAGGCAGTAACTAACTGAAGGGGATCTAGTCTCTACCCTCTGAGCTCTCTGCAGCACACTGTAGCTCTCTCTAGCATCTCATATCACATGGTGCTTGTCAGCCAATCCTAGCACTTTCTGACTTCCAGCACTTTCCAGGCAGCAGCAGTGATCCTGGGTCTGAGAGTCCCCCAGTTTGTACCCAGCCTGGTTGCTTAGTATCCAGGTCAAAAGTGTAGCAGCTCAGTCTGCACTGGTTGACACTGTTCAAAAGTGGCACCTAGGATAGTCCCTGCTCTGGGGTGCCACACATACACCTCACAGCAGTAGTACACATAGACACCATATGCTGCATAGCATGTAGTACACATTGACACCATACACTGCACAGCATGTAGTACATATGACACCATACACCTCACAGCAGTAGTCAGCGGTGTAGCTAAGTGACATGGTGCCCGGAGCAAGGGTATGTGTTGCCGCCCCCCCCCCCCCCCCCCCCCGCAACCTCCCCCCAGCACCACCTGATTTTTAGCAGGCCTCCCCACTTTCCTATAATCATTTATTGCCCAATGTATATTATTTGTATTTGCACTTTTTTTCTCTGCAGCCTCAGGCAGCAGCACTAACAGCTCCTCTGGCTCTAGTCTCTCCTTGGACTCCTCCATGCGTGTGACGTAATACATACACACTGGGGAGGAGTGCAGAGGGATGGGGGACTAGGAGACCAAGAGGAGAATGTAGGCTGTTTGCATGTATACAGGGACATGGAGCCTGCCTGGAGGGAGTGTGTCCTGACTCCTGCTCCACCTGCCATGGCTCACAGCAAAGCCAGATTAAGGCACCATGGGGCCTGGGGTACTTAAGACAAGGGGGCCCTATCAAAGGACTATAGGTTAGTCAGACTTTTTTTCAAGGGCCAACCATTTACAATGCACGGTTTTGCATATGATTACCCCATTTAAAAAAAGTCCAAGTTTGACCAGCCTTCCACAGGAGCGCCGAACTGAGACGTTATTACTTCCCAGTGGCGCACGCAGGGGGTTTCTGAGTACCCAGAAACCCCCCCAGGAGTCTAAGGGTCCTAAGCTGAGACGTTATTACTTCCCAGTGGTGCACGCAGGGGGTTTCTGAGTACCCAGAAACCCCCCCAGGAGTCTAAGGGTCCTAAGCTGAAAGCTGAGGGTCCCCTATTTCCATGGGTACAATAATTAAAAAAATCGGCCCTTGGGAACAGGAGATATCTGACTTCAAAGCATTAGTCCCCATTGTCACAACAGGTTGTTGTGGATCCACTATGGGTGGTTGCTCCGATACGGATGGGAGTGGTGGGGAGAGTATCGCCGGTCTGATATATTGTCTTCACATAAGAGAAGCCCTCTATGACTTTGGTGGAACTCCCGACCAGAGGTGCGGAGTCTAACTGGATGGTGGTTTTCACCAGTGATTCCCGCAAGGGAATTTGGACTCCGCTGTGTCCACCCAGCAGTTCGCGGCCCTCTGACGGAAGTCTCCTGGAGGAGCTTAAACACTGGCAGACATCCGAGGATAGCGTGGCCTTGGATGAACACTTGGTGGTACAAATGAACTCGGATATAACGGAATTTAGGAGGCACACTTGGCAACAGAATGGAACTCAGGAGGCACACTTGGCAATATAATGGAACTCAGGAAGCACACTTGGCAATATAACGGAACTTAGGTATATAGGCAACACAGGTATTAGACTGAACGAGCGGACTGGAAGAAGCAGGATAATACTCCAGCAGGCTAGCAGCTGGAGACTGACCCAAGTCAGCAGAAGCATCAGCATGGAGGGCTAGGCATACATGCCTTTTATCCCTCCCAGGGAGTGATGTCAAGGCCTATCCTCTAGCAGAAGTTCTTTCAGGCCCTGCCCCCCAGCCAGTCATACCACATCCAAGATGGCAGTGCCCATCCCGGGAGCCAGCCACGGGAATCGCCGGACCCCCGGAGGGACAGCCACCTGACAAGGAGCGAGGAAGGACAGCAGGGACCAGCATGGAGACCCGGCGGCAGAGCAGTGACGTCATCGTCCCTCTCGGTTAGTATGAGACGTGGCGCAATGACGTCTAACACCCACCCAAGCCTGTTAATTGCTCTTCCCAGTCAGATATTTTAGGTTCTGTCTGACAGAGTTTTTCTGAGGGTATATTCCAAAAGCTGGGTCTCTCCACCTTTGATGGACACTAGTAGCTTGGGTACCTGTGTATTATCATGGCACCCACGATATGCATCTTAGGGCATCTCATCGCATGCCATATAGGTTTTATGTACCTTGAAAACGGGGTTCTCACGCCACAAAACGTCGGGATATTAAAACACTTAAAAAATTCCCAAGGAGTGCCGCTGCTTTTACCTGCGCCAATATCTACATGATTTTCCAGGAGGCACCCGGGTAGCTGCTATTCTTGATTGAGTGCCAGACTGATTGGATATATATATATATATATATATATATATATATATATATATATATATATATATATATATATATATATATATATATATATATATACATACATACATACAATGTGGTATACAGGCAGGACAAAGCCAATCTATTTTTCTATTACTATTTTGATAGTGCTTCCTGTTATTTTGTGTTTAATGCTTTCAAATAAACATATAAATTGAGTCTATATAACATAAAGTTGATATATCTGGGCCTAGAGATAAAGGGCAGCCCATATCCTCCTGTGTATATACAAATACAGTCTGTATTCTAGGGGAGATGGGAGGCTTCCTGGATCTGTCTATGTTTGTGCATATATATATATATATATATATATATATATATATATATATATATATATATATATATATATATATATATATTCAGTGCTATTTTTCTGCAGGAACTAGCAGGAACTCAGTTCCTGAACCTCTTATTAATTATGACATCATCAGGAACTGGGTTCCTGAACCTGTTCTGGCTCAGAATGTACTTTAAATAAAAGAAGTTTTATTTTAAAGTCCCCTGTGAATGTCATTGTTTCTAAATACAATATATACATCTCTCTCTCTCGCTGTCTGTCTCTCTCTATTTTTATTTCATCGACCCACCCCCAGACCCAGAGTTCCTGAACCTATTTTTCTAGAAAAATAGTAATATATATATATATATATATATATATATATATATATATATATATATATATATATATATATATATATATATGTATATATATATATTCCTATGCTAATCTGGGAGAGTGAGCCCAGGTTAATGAGAACAGGTTGATAAAAGAAATGATAATGAGTACACCCATTTGTTTATGCTGAGCCACCAGCAGGGGGTGGCAGAGAGTTTTGACACCTTGATTCAAGGTCACAGTAAAATAGGTCACAGTAAAATAGGTCACAGTTATCCAGTTTTAATGGAAAAGTAAATTGATTTAACCCCGGAAAGAAAACATAACCTGTTTCTGGGGGCTGGAAATTCTACAACAGGTAAATAAATGGCATCAAAAGTATGTTCTCCAAACCCACCAGGTATCTGTCTGGGCTGTACAATATAATTATAATCCAATCACCGAGAGTAAAGAAGAAAAAAGCTCAAAACAACACTAGTAAAAAATAAATATATTATTCACAACATTTTTTAGCAGGTATTTAACACTTTCAATAAAAATATTATCCTACAATTATACTGGCCAGTAACCACAATACAATACAAATCTTACATACAGTAATTAAGATCTAATATAATATTTGGTGTCGCTTGTTAACACACATGGGAACAAAGTAATTTTTATCTCTCATATATA
Source organism: Crinia signifera (assembly GCF_055691185.1). Lineage (NCBI taxonomy): Eukaryota > Metazoa > Chordata > Amphibia > Anura > Myobatrachidae > Crinia > Crinia signifera. Next base: position 32,547,724 of record NC_139226.1, read on the forward strand.
TCTTGCATTTATCAATATAGAGCGATGCCGGCGCAATTACATCGCTGGACATCGCATTGCCGAGTGTCGAGCTATGCCACTGGGATGTATTATTATAAGGGCGCAGGGAGAGGGCTCCGAAAGGAGCCCGTCCCTGCGAAGCCTTGACCCTGAAGCGACCCCACTACCGCTCGGGCAGTGCAATGTGTAGCCATAGGCTACAACGGGCTATCGCCATATCAGAATGGTGATAGCCCAGGGGTGCGATGCCGGGCTGCCCGATGTTGATACATCTGGCAGCTTCGCATCCCCCATAGAAACCTATGGGGGATGCGGCCGGCGGCGCTGCAGGGGGGATCGCAGTGGGGATCGGAGATTCCTGCTGCGGTCCCCCTTTATTTGTGGTTAACCCCTGAAAACGGGTGTTTTCGGGGATTTAGCCGCAAATATTCTTGATAAATGTGCCCCTTAATCTGTGCAGGGGATGAATTTTGTCCTGCAATGCAGTGTCCATGTCCAGCCGTATTTCTATAACAAGTATAGATAGAGTATAATAGTATAGCAGGTTAGTAACAATGTATAAAAGGCACAGGTAATTTTTATCCATATGTGTTGGTTAGTGGTTAGCACAATTTATGCTTGTTTCAAAAGAAGTTTAGCCAACTTGTGTTATGGGGCAATAGAAGAATCAATGGATGGTATAGACAACTGAGCGCTGCCCTTTGGTTTGGACAGCTGGTCTCGCAATATGTTTAAAAATTTTAGAGGTACCTTCCCTTATGATCTATGTAGTCTCCTCTGGTAGTTTTCTGTAATTTTCCTTCTGTTCTCTGGTTTTGCCGCTCTCACTGCGACTGACCAACGCAACTTCCCACTTCCGGGTTACTACGTCTTTTTAATACATTTAAATCCCTTCTCAACCAAGCCACCAGCCACTATACATGCATGCTTGCATCTTGCTTCCTACTTCAGGTACAAGATTAATGAGATCAAAGATGAATCTGCTCACAGGGCCGCTGACAGGGGGGTGCTGTGGGTACAACTGTCCCGGGCTCCAGCCTCTGGAGGGGCCCGGGCAGCTGCCCACAGTGGCACAGCACCACCCCCCGCACCCGCACAATGCATCCCCCCCCTGGCCCCCCAGCCAATACACAGTGAAGCCTGCAGAGCGGCAAGCCTAGGATACAGAGGGGCTCGGCGCTCTGCAGGCTGCATTGTGCAGTGAGTGCTCCGAGTCCCGAATGTTCAAGAAAGAGGGAGAAGATGCTGCTCCGCCGCTGCTGGAGGGAAATGCCGCAACGCTGGTAAGTAATACTAATTGGGGGGCGTAGGGGAGGCGGGGTGCCGCTGGGCAGTCCCGGGCCCCAACATTACTAGTGGCGGCCCTGTCTTCTCAATTCCCTAACTAAACCCTCTGTTACTTAATTTGATCCTACAAATGAAGATGAAGTATCTTCACTTTTCTCTTCCTCCCACTCTACTACCTCTCCTCTTGACCCTATACCCTCACAAATAAGTAAATCTCTGTCTCCTATGCTCATACCAACCATAACTAAAAGCTGTAACCTCTCTTCTCTACTGGTGTCTTTCCTTCATTGTTCAAACATGCAGTTATTTTTCCGATTCTGAAAAATCACAATTCTGACCCAAGCTCTCTCTCAAACTACAGTCCTATCTCCCAGCTGCTATGCACCTCCAACCTACTTGAGAGACTTGCCTACACTTGCCTGACTCACTTACTTAACTCGCACAACTTATTGGACCCACTTCAGTCATGCTTTCGTTCCCAACACTCCATAGAGACAGCACTGACTAGTTGTGAATGATCTGGTCACTGCAAAGTCTAATGGACGCTACTCACTACTAATTCTTCTAGATCTCTCTGTTGCTTTTGACACTGTTGACCATATACTTTTCACAAACACTACAATCTCTAGGTCTTAAAGACACAGCCCTCTCTTGGTTCTCATACTACCTATCTAACCGCTCCCACCTCTTCGCTACCTCTATCAGTTGGAGTACTCTATCAGTTGGAGAGTTCAGTCCTCTGCTTTTCTCAATGTATATCTCCTCTCTTAGCAAACTAATCAGCTCTTGGAGGATACTCAATTCTACCTATCCTCCCCAGACCTGTCCTCATCTGTATTAGGCCATGTTTCTGAATGACTTTCTGCTGTTTCATCTTGAATGTCATCTTGCCACCTCAACTGAATATTTCAAAAACTGAATAATTAAATTTCCGCCAATAAATAGTAGTTAACAACTAGATATCTGTATCACTGTTGAGAATATGACAATCACTCCTACCACTGAAGCTCGCTGTCTAGGTGTCATCCTTGACTCCTAACTTTCCTTTGTTCCCCACATTCAATCTGTCTCGAAATCATGCCACATACACCTAAAAAACATATTCAAAATTTGCCCTTACCTTACACAAGACACTGCTAAAACTCTAATCCATGCTCTCATCATCTCACGCATTGATTATTGCAATAGTCTCCTTATTGGCCTTCCCCAATACAGACTCCCACCACTACAATCCATCACGAATGCAGCGGCGAGGCTAATCTTCTTAGCAAGACATTCATCTTCTGCAAAGCTACTCTGTCAGTCACTTCATTGGTTACCTGTATTCTACTATATTCAATACAAAATACTTTTACTTACAAACAAGGACATAAACCAAACTACACCAACATACATCTCTTCTCTTATCTCTAAATATCTTCCAACCCAATCTCTTCGCTCCTGACAAGATATACGTCTCTCTTCCACAATCATTACTCACTCACATTCCCGATTGCAGGACTCTGTAGAATGTTCTCCCATGCACAATAAGACTCTAATCCAATCTCCAAACCTACAAGCGTTCCCTGAAAACTCCCCTCTTCAGGCAAGCTTATCAAATTCCAGAACCAGCCACTTAACCTTCATTTACCTTTCCTATCTAATCACATCCCCACTGTACAGGCCGCACATATCCTCTCTCTCTCTCTTTTTCATATTTTACTCCCTCCTGACCCCTGGCCAAACTGATGGGTCACCATATCATACAGCACACCAGGAACCTTTGCATTCTGGTGGACTTTATACCTTTGATTGTCTGTAAATACCTAGTTTGTGGTATTACTGCCTCCTATTGTAAAGCACAACAGAATATGCTGGGCTACTGTATATAAGAAAGTGTTAATAAATAAAATACATTTCTTCACCAGAAAGCAAAAAGAATTAAATGAACATAAAGGCACATTTTTTAAACAAGCATCCATACCATGCAATGCTTTGCTGGCTTCCTACAATGTAGCACATAGAGTTGCGATGTGTACAAAGCCTCACACCATCACAGAAGAACTGATTGGACTGTCTGCAGTGGATTTGGTTAACATTATTGTTGAGGAATCAGCTTTCAAAGGTACCTTTATCAAACAATACCATCAGTCGCAAAGTCCAACATATGGCTGAAGATCTAAATAACCAGTTAATTGAAAAAAATGAAAGGGAAGGATTTTGCACTACAATTAGATGAGGCAACAGACAGCAACAAGGATGCTCATCTGATTTACTACACAGGCTTTACAGGATTGTGACAATATTGTGGAAGACCTTCTGTTTTGTAAAAGTATCACCACCGGTATAAAAGTACAAGACTTGTTTCATATCATTGACACTTTTATGATTGAAAACCAGTTAGAATATACAGAGTGCTTTGGTGTCTGTACTGATGGTGGCCGTTCTATGGCACTTATTCAGATCTGATCGCAGTACTAATTTGTTCTCAAAATGGGCAAACCATGTGCACTGCAGGTGGGGCAGATATAACATGTATAGAGAGAGTTGTGAGTTGAGAGCTGTGATGGAGGATTGCAGGCACTCATAAGAAGTAAAGCTGCTGATGTGGACACACTGCATTATCCACAGGGTAGCCCTTGCATCAAATCATCTGAGTCCTCTACTGAATGCAGTTATGGAAAGTGTGTTGAAAGTTGTCAATTTTATAATAACTCATAGAAAAATGAAGAGCGCTATAATTGGTTAAATTAGTAAAATAATAAAATATCATGGGGTGCTAGGTGATATATAATAATGAGTGGTACCTGTAAAGCAGGGGTGGGGAACCTCTTTTGTGCCAAGGGCCAATTGTATTGTGGAAAAATCCTTTGGGGGCCATATGTAAAAATTTATCTTACAAATTGTCCTGCTGCAGCCGTCCCACGCTCCGGCGGCTGCCGCTGAAGAGGACTGACAGTCTACGGTTGCTGTTAATTAAGAGGAATCTCGAAAGAACTACTGACCTCTCGCAAGAAGTCCCCTGTACTCGACTCTCGGCAAAGCCGCCAGGTGGGTAGGAGGGCCACTTAGACCGGCTATGGGGGCCGCATACGGCCCCCGGGCCTGAGGTTCCCCACCACTGCTGTAAAGGAAGATTATGTTAAAAAACAACAATGTTTACACCCTTTTGGGGAATTGGTGTTTTGATTTAAGAACAAATTGCTCCGTGCGGCACTGTCCCTATCTTGCCCTGTGTACCTGTGTGCTGGGTCTTCCGTGGTGGTCTATGGTATTTGAGTGGAGAGTAGACGGTGACTTGCTGGAAGGAAGGGCTGGACCACGCGTCCGTGGCAGCCGCTGCACTGATCTTCCGTCTCTGACTATACCCGGAATCGCCGGAAGTTCTGACGGCGGGTCGCTCGAGGTTACTGCGGGTGGTGGGGACGAGGTGCCACTGAAGGTGGAAGTTGGGGATTGGTGTCAATCCCCAACTTCCACCTTCAGCGGCACCTCGTCCCCACCACCCGCAGTAACCTCAATTTATTACAAGAGCTGCTGTAAAGAGGTTAGCGCAGAACCACACAAACCAAACAGTAAATTTATAATAGGAAAAAAGGTAAGGAAACCTGCGCTAACATCAATGGATGGATACAATTGTGGGTATAACAAAGAAATTTATTGGTAAAATATACAATGAGTCTGGCAGGATGGGGGGTGATCGCAGTTAACGTCACTGTGATCAGGGTAATGTCCAGAGCTCAGGGTACTACCGCTTCACCCAGTGGTGTCTGCGGTCTATTCCCCAGATTGTAAGTGGATGCGGTCCCGCACAAATGTCCAAACATGCACTTCAGTTGTCCGTTGCACAGTGGAGGTGGCGTAAGGGGGGCGGAGATGGAATTCAGCACAAAAGTCTTATAGGTCTTGGCAAGTGCTGCCGTGGCACCAGGGGCTGGCGTCCCTAGCACCCCCGGTGGTGCACTGACACACTTACCTGATACCTTCCGGCTTTTAACCCTGTAGACGTCCCTCGGTGTAGTTCAAACGTACGTCCCGTGTGGATGTGTGCAACATGCGGCGTTGCTGGAAATAGTTGTAGTTCCTTCCGTGTCTCTGCAAACGCCGGTGGTACACACTCCCCGGGGCCGCTGGAAAACGGGCAGCGGGAGTGTTGTGTCGGCGGAAAGACACGCGCTCAAACTCTCAGAGGAGAGGAGACTTTTGTGAGATGTGCTGGTGCAGCTCCAACGCGTATCGACCCGCTGGGTCTTCTTCAGGAAGCAATGATGATTGTAGTTCATGGATTGGGGAGGGTATTTTACCTCTATTGGAAGTCAGGTGACGAGTGCTTGGCGGCCATGATGGTTGAGGGCAAAGTGCCCATACAGTATTTTGTGCGGTTGTTTTGGATGAAGGGGGGATATTGCGGGTGGGAGCATGTGTGGTGATGATTGTTTCACCTCATAAGGATAGCAGGTTGGTGTGGTTACTGGTTTATTAATAACGCTAGTGATTCTACTCACAGGAGCTGGTGAGTATGTGAATGGTAGCGGCCATCTTTGACTGGGGCTATTTGCCCTTACTATGGAGAAAAAGGGTGTGGGAAAAAAAAGGAGCTTACTAGAGTAAGCTAATGGATCTGACTTCGTTGTCGATGTTCAGTCCTCTGGGGGTCAGTGTTTTCAGTATATACATCCATTTTAATTCTTCTTTATTGATTGTCTTAATATAGTCCCCACCCCTCCAGTTTTTTTTGACTAATTTGATCCCTATCACGTCTAGACCGTCAGGGTTGCTGTCATGTTTTTCTTTGAAATGTTGGGATAAACTATGTGTCTCTTTACCTTTAATGATGTTACGTATGTGCTCTGCTGTTCTGGTTTTAAGTTTTCTGATCGTTCTGCCTACATATTGGAGACCACACGGGCAGCTGGCCAAATATATCACTCCCGTGTGGTTGCAGGATATGTGGTCTGTGATCCTGTGGTATTCTCCTGTTGTGTTGGATTTGAATTCTTCACGTCTTTTGGTTGATCTGTGGCCTTTAATGCAGTATTTACATGTCCCGCAATAATAGAACCCTTTCTGTTCTGTATTTGTCTGTGTATTTTTGATATGGTTATGTGTGAGTTGTTGTTTGAGGTCTGTCCCTTTTCCTAAGACAATCAATAAAGAAGAATTAAAATGGATGTATATACTGAAAACACTGACCCCCAGAGGACTGAACATCGACAACGAAGTCAGATCCATTAGCTTACTCTAGTAAGCTCCTTTTTTTCCCACACCCTTTTTCTCCATAGTAAGGGCAAATAGCCCCAGTCAAAGATGGCCGCTACCATTCACATACTCACCAGCTCCTGTGAGTAGAATCACTAGCGTTATTAATAAACCAGTAACCACACCAACCTGCTATCCTTATGAGGTGAAACAATCATCACCACACATGCTCCCACCCGCAATATCCCCCCTTCATCCAAAACAACCGCACAAAATACTGTATGGGCACTTTGCCCTCAACCATCATGGCCGCCAAGCACTCGTCACCTGACTTCCAATAGAGGTAAAATACCCTCCCCAATCCATGAACTACAATCATCATTGCTTCCTGAAGAAGACCCAGCGGGTCGATACGCGTTGGAGCTGCACCAGCACATCTCACAAAAGTCTCCTCTCCTCTGAGAGTTTGAGCGCGTGTCTTTCCGCCGACACAACACTCCCGCTGCCCGTTTTCCAGCGGCCCCGGGGAGTGTGTACCACCGGCGTTTGCAGAGACACGGAAGGAACTACAACTATTTCCAGCAACGCCGCATGTTGCACACATCCACACGGGACGTACGTTTGAACTACACCGAGGGACGTCTACAGGGTTAAAAGCCGGAAGGTATCAGGTAAGTGTGTCAGTGCACCACCGGGGGTGCTAGGGACGCCAGCCCCTGGTGCCACGGCAGCACTTGCCAAGACCTATAAGACTTTTGTGCTGAATTCCATCTCCGCCCCCCTTACGCCACCTCCACTGTGCAACGGACAACTGAAGTGCATGTTTGGACATTTGTGCGGGACCGCATCCACTTACAATCTGGGGAATAGACCGCAGACACCACTGGGTGAAGCGGTAGTACCCTGAGCTCTGGACATTACCCTGATCACAGTGACGTTAACTGCGATCACCCCCCATCCTGCCAGGCTCATTGTATATTTTACCAATAAATTTCTTTGTTATACCCACAATTGTATCCATCCATTGATGTTAGCGCAGGTTTCCTTACCTTTTTTCCTTGCATATCACTAGGAGGGGGCCTCCCTTCATTTGGGTTACCTGCAGCTGCACTAGTACACATAAATCAGAGCGCCAGTCCCACTTTCTTGTTCTGAGTAAATTTATAATAACTCAACAACAGAAGGCAAGTTTTTTTTAGAAAAATGTGGGCTATATGGATATGGACTATGAGCAAACCTCTTTGTTGTACTACTGCAGCTCACGATGGCTCTCCAATGGCAATGTGTCTTTAAATTACGCCAGGAACTCTACTCATGTCTTGTGGAAGAAGAACACGAGTGTGCCAATAACTACTTGGTTCCTTTTTTTCTGACCAAGTTAGCCTACCTGTGTGATATCTTTGATAAACTGAATGCATTGAATCTCTCTCTGCAGTCTAAACTCTCAGAGAAGGTATCAGCATTCTTTGGAGACGAAAATTAAATGAAGATTATAACAGTGACTGTTTCCCCATGTTGCATCAGTTTGTTATATCTAATGATGTTTGTTTGACACATGAACTTAAATCTGTTTTTGAGCAGCACCTAAAAAACCTCAGTGACTGGTTTAAAAAATATGCTCCTGAAAACATGGAAAAATTTGTATAGATCCAAGACCCATTTATTACTAGGGCCCCAAAGGAATTTACTTCTGTAGAAGAACAAAAACTCATCGAGCTCTCATGTGACAAGCATGGGACTTGAAGAGCTTTTGATATCCATTAAAGTTGAATATCCAATGGTCAGTGCTAAAGCACAGCAAATCCTTGTTCCTTTTGCAAAAACATATTTGTGTGAAGCTGGGTTTCAGCAGTTGCTGTAATTAAATGCAAGTACCGTTTAAAAATCAAGGTGGAACAGGAAATAAGGGTGGCAGTGTCCAAGCTGATCCCATGGTTTGAAAAGTTGTGAAGTGCACAACAGGCTCACATATCTCATTAATAAATATGCCTTGTAGTTTTTGAACACGCTAAATAACCACCTTCATATTGATGTGTATTTGTTTGATGTTATTCCTGTTAATGATTGCTGTCAATTGTTCTTTGGAAGAAATCAAATTAAAGAAATATTTTTATTAAAGGATTTATGTTAATTATTTTTACAAACAAGTTAATAATATATTTTTTTCCTGATCTAAAGACTGATAGTATTCAATGCCCTTTTTCAGAATGTGCAGTGAATCCTGTTTAGGATTCGCTGCACATTCAGCATGTTCAGGAGGGCTGGAGCATTCGCTGCAAGCCCTCCTTGTCTCCCTATTCAATGCCGCAGGGGGGCTTGCTGCCCCTGACGGCAAATTTTAATCCCTGCGGCCGCAGGGAGCCGGGGGATGGCGGCAGGCAGGGAGATGGAAGCCTCCCTGCCTGTGCCGGAATGTGTGTGGGGAGGAGAGGGCTCCCGGGGACACAGGCAGCATATGCTGCCCCCCCGGGAGAGCTGGCAGGGGCACGTTGGAGGGAGCCACTGCACTGGTCCTGCTTGTGCATATGTAATGAAAGGGACCAGTGTGAAGTGAATATGTAATGTGCGGCTCCCCGCCCCCTGCTGGTGAATGTGTAAAAAAAAAGTTAAATATATATTCATTTGCTGCAAGCACATGAATAAAAAAATAGCACGCCCCTTCACAGAATAATATTTATGATATTTTGACGCCAAAAAATAAATAAAATAAACCCTTTATTTTAAAAGATCACTTTCCAGTTCACCTTAAAAATGTTGAATACAAAACGGTGAATCATGGCGAATATCATGCTGAAAGCAGTTCTCCATCCTAGCATTGAATACACTCTCGGTGTATCCCAGTGAAAACCCCATTGAAATACACCAGCGAATTACAGTGAGCATGAAACGGAGTGAACATTAAATAGGGTGAATCAGATTTTCTGTGAAAGAGATTCACCGCAAGGAGTGAAAACAGCCTGATTCGCCGGACAAAAACGGTGAAAAAATCGGGCCATAGCATTGTTAGGACCTAATTACAGGGACAGTTTGGTAATTATTTTAGGGTGCCTTGAAAAAGTCATGGAGACCCAAAAGGGTGCCTTGGACTGAAAAAGTTTGGGAACCACTGCCTTAGTGTATTGTTTTCTGGTATGATTCATCAATCCTCCTAACACTTCCTAGGTTAGTCAGTAATATAACTCCTCAGGGGACTAACTACTTTGATTAAGGTGCATCTACTGCATACACAAAGACCAGACAGCCATCTTGTCAGCCGGTACCAATCTTTTTTACCACTGCACCTGTAAAATCCATTAGGAGTGATGACACCACTCAAGCAACCATTGTCACCAGAACCAGTCATGAGAACATTGCCTTGTACCTCTCTTTGTACCAATGATCCCCATGGAGACACCAGGACCCAATAGCAACAATGAGGAGCTGTGGTTACAGAAAACTCTCTCATTAATATGGAGTCCCTCATTTTAATAGGGTTCTACGTGTGCTTCCTGCCTAGATAGCTTTCTAACATTGTACTTTTTTTTCATAAAATCTAACGAGGGTTTTTGGGTGTATCAGTATAAACCGACATGACAGGGATGAGAGCATTCTAGTTGCCTATGCTTAGAGTGATCTAAAGTACCAGGAACTGACCTTACATAAAGAATCGACCTTGTGGTTTGACCCTTACGAAGTGTCCTGTCGGTAAGTAGTTACACATGCGTATAATATAGCAATTAGAAGAGTTAGGTATATGAATAGTGTCAAATGTCAATAATAGTAATTGAATGACTTGGGAGAAGGTGCTTATCTATAAACAATGGCCAAGTTTGACCATATCCCAGCAGCTTCCATACCCTTGGGAGATCAAAAATAAGTGTTGTCTTATTTTTTCTCAACTCCCTTCTGCTCAACTCCCACCCCAGAGGAAGACAGATCCACCTGGAGCTCCTCCATCCCATCCCATCCCATCCCATCCTCTGCAACCATTTCTGGTGAAGATGGCAAAGGGATAGATGGAAATTCTGTAAATGCCATCTCACCTCTGATTTCAAATAATATCCTGGAGCACCATAATGTGGAACCAGTGACTTGGGTATAAACACTCACTAACATGCCATAGAAATGTATCAGTGTAAACTAAAAAATCCAACACAGCAGGACATTTTATATTGTCCTAAATCTGTAAACATAAGGCGATGATGATGGGATAAAATAGAGAAGACAGCTACATTAATAGCTCATACAGAAAATACAATTGAGATGTTAAAGAGGACATACAAGGTAATAGCTCAAATCTACAGTCCAATGTTTATGGTAATAGGACAGTACTAATTATGAATATTTGCACATTGAGTGGTCTCATTTCAATATAAATATCTCCACTGGGATGTACGAGGGCTGAGAGTGGCAACTTTTCAGGCCAGTGGCGGAACTTGTGGGTGGTGAACTCAGGGGCAAAAAAACATAATTTGCCCCCCTCCTCCTCCACCCCAACCCAAGTTCACAATCTGGAACACAGCAGTGGGTGATCGGAAGAGAGTGACAGGGGCAGCAATGGGCCCCTTAGTCCACAGGGGCCCTTGTGCACTGCAGCTGCTGCACCAATGACAGTTACGCCTCTGCCTCAGCAAGGAGAATAATACACACCTGAACCTGTGTTACCATTGTAAGGTCACCAACTCAAACTGATATACAAATGTAACCATACTGATTGTGGCCTCTAGTGCCGATCTGGCACACCAAATCCCCCCCCCCCCCCCGCCCGACTCAGAGCACCATGCTGTGCTGCCAGCTAATGTATTTTCAATGCGTTGCAAGTGCTCCTTCAACATATGTGTGCGTGTTATACCACGCATGTCCTGCCCACAACATACAGTAGCTAAGGCTAGATGAGGCTGGCGACCTCTATATATCTGTACCATTTGTTACTATAATTTATATTATTAATGTGTTATTGGTTTTTCAGAACCCATTCACCTCTCTGGTGGGCCGATTCAGGCCTGATCGCAGGGCTGCAACTTTTTGCAGCCCTGCCAACAGTTACCTCTCCCAGCCAGAGTGAAATCCCTCCACTATGCATGGCTATAGGGGTGTACACACAGGGAGATTTTGACTAATGGACAATTTTGACTAAGCAATTTTGGGAGAGATTTTGGCTAGATACACTGGAGATTTTGACTAAATGATTTTGTCTAAGCAATGATAGTCTATGATCTAGTCAAATTTTCTTGCCTGCAAAGTCAATCTGTGCTAAGCAATTTCTGCTAGACAATATTGACTAAGCAGGAGAAAAATAGGGAGATTTTGGCTAACCTTCTAGGAGATTTTGACTATCTAGTCAAAATCTCCTGTTAAAAGTTCTCCGTATGTAAAAGTTCTCTGTTATGTATGGCAGTGCAGCCATGTAAGGTGGGGAAAATTCATTCAAAATCATTTATCATAACCCCCCCCATGTGCTGCATTGCCTTAGCCAAGATCCTACTTGGCACTGTGGGGAGATTAGTATGGCCGTGGGGAGATCATACCCGCTTCTCTCCTAATGGCTGGTATCCACCTGCATTTTATGGCGGCACTCATACAAATGCATGCCGCCTGCCAATCATCTTGCGAATGGCCAGCGAATTCATGTGTTCTTTGTATGGGGAATATGTGGTATTTACTTCTATATTATCTTAATATGGCCCTAAAACTCAATATGAAGTAAACAGGTTTAGGCATAATATATTAGTACTGCTAAAATGAAAAAATCTACACCTGGAGATACAGACAGCCCCTCACCCCTGTGCAGCTATTATATGCTATCTGTATGGTAGCAGGTATAGATATGATAATGAGCCTGGAAGATAGGACAAAAGCAGTGATTAGTGTTACAGATGAGTCACCCAAACCTTGACCCTGTGTTTATGCTGATCTCCTAGCAGGGGGCTTCAGGGAACATTCACACCCACCTAAGACAACACAGGTCAGTCTTCTCTTAATGCATTTAATTATAGTGGACACAAAACATGAATTGTTTTTGGGGCCGGGAATTTCTGTCACGTGTAAATAAGTAACATTAACCAAAACAACTCTTACCAGGAGAAAGCTGTAATAAGACAATCACTGGCCCCTCCCTCTTCTGTTCCTGCCCCTATATAACCCAGGGTGCTGTCTGCAGTGACACACACTTGTTTTGCTGCTAAGCTGTGGACCAGAGGAGATGTATCGGATGCTGAGGAAACCAGCCCTGTATCTCAGACAGGGCGCTAGGCCAGGCCTGCTACTTGGGACACAGCCTAGGAAATGGAGCATTATCCGCCTATTCCTGACCTGCATCCTGCTTGGATTTATGTCTCTTCTTTGGTTGGAAAGCAGCTATCCAGGGGATGATAGAAAACAAGAAGATCCATCATCCAGTCTGCTCTCTCCCCCTTTTCATGCGATCATGAATGAGGCTCATTCAGAGGCTCCTCACCGTCTGGCTGTGTTGGTCCCTTTTAGGGAACGATTTGAGGAGCTCCTGAGCTTTGTGCCCCACATGCACCGATACCTGAATGAGAAGAAGATCCACCACCACATATTTGTCATAAATCAGGTGGATCACTTTCGGTTTAACAGGGCCTCTCTGATAAATGTTGGCTACTTGGAGAGCGGCAATGAAACAGACTATATTGCTATGCACGATGTTGATCTGCTCCCGCTTATTCCGGATCTAGACTATGGCTACCCAGAGAAGGGCCCCTTCCATGTTGCTTCCCCAGAACTGCACCCCTTGTATCATTACCAGACCTATGTTGGGGGCATCCTACTGCTCACCAAGCAGCACTACGACTTGTGTAATGGGATGTCAAATCGGTTTTGGGGATGGGGTCGTGAAGATGATGAGTTTTACCGTAGGATCACAGGAGCCGGGTTGCAGCTTTTACGACCAACTGGAATCACCACAGGATACAAAACCTTTCGCCACATTCATGACCCGGCATGGAGGAAGCGAGACCAGAAGAGGATTGCCGCTCAGAAGCAGGAGCAGTTCAAGGTGGACTATGAGGGTGGGCTGCACAGTGTCCAGTACCGTGTGGAGTCCCGTACTGAGATGACCATTGGTGGAGCCCCATGTACTGTGCTGAACGTGCTGTTGGACTGTGACCTGAGTAAGACGCCATGGTGTTTATTGACCTGAACTCGCAAAGTGTGCACCCCCAGTAGTATGTTACATTGTATATAGCTGTGATCTGTAACACATTGCACTCTGTATATTGTTATACAACAGAAATACCTAACAGAAATAAAATGCTTTTTTACTTTATAATGTTATTCTCATTACAAAAATATACATTATTGGCACAATACGGGTCCATGCTTGTAGAGTAATCAGAAGAGACAGGATTATATGCATTTGAATATTTGCATATGTATTTGCATATTTTGGCCATTCTCACTAGTTATTGCATAATTTACCTAAAATCTAGTGACGGTGCATATTTTAGGCCCCGTCTCCTTTTCACCAGTGAATCACGGCACTGCTTTGCCCTGCTGCTGCTGGCCAGGTAGTGGCAGAGTGTGCAGGCCGGGCCAATATGTGCGCAGCCTGGGGGATTTTGGATGTACGCTACCTACGTCTGCCAATTCATTTTAATAAAAGTCAGTCGGGGAGGATGCCGTCACGAACCTCCTGAAACTTTGCCTGCCCCTGGCCTGAGAGAGACTTCTGCAGCAGAGGAGGTGGGCAGAAGGGTTGTGACATCACGTGGTGAGGAGGAAACGCCGGGTAGCAGTGAATATGCGGTGCAGGGAGGAAGCCTTCCACTGCGCCGCCCTCACATGCTATGCTGACATTTGATCCATCCGCACTGGAGATGAAGGTCCGTGTAGTTGATACCAGAAGAGCCTGGGACACTGCAGTCTGCTGTAGCAGCCAGGCAGAAAAAAAAATTTCTGTGTACAGCACTAGACATCTGCAGATGCTGTGGGCTTATTTTTGAGGCTTATTTGCAACAATTGTATGCTGATTTTTAAATAAATTAACTTTTTCTATTATTTATTGTAGTATATTTTAACTTTTCATGCATATTTTAAGTATTTTTCATGTATATTTGCATGCATATTTCAAGCTTTTTATGTTGCATATAATCCTGCCTCTAGTAATCAGTATAACATTTTCATACATGTCTTATGTACTATTGGTAACTTCAATGTGAAATAAATGACCTCACTGGACAAAACCAATTAATTTAGAAAATTAATATGGGGGACATTTTTGGCCTCTATACTGAAAACAGAGAAAAAAACATCCAGGAAGCTCTAAAATAGGTCTGATATGTATCACAATGCATTAAAGTATAGGAACATGTACATTTAATTCTATACCCAAAATGAAGCAGAGGGTGAGATTTATTAGGATGAGAGACACAGAAAGTGAGAGATTTGGGAAGAAATCTCCAGGTTTTTTTAAAGCGGCAATCATTTACACTGCAAAATCAGTTTGATTTTGCAGTGTAAATGATTGCTGCTTTAAAAACACTGGAGATTTCTTCCCAAATCTCTCACTTTCTGAATCTCTCACCCTGTTAAATCTCTCCCAGAATGTGCAAAATATTCAAAGAAGTTACGAGACAAAGCCACACATACACATTCAACAGTAATTAATATTGGACTGTTTACGCATACACATGATGATGAGGATTAATATTTCTAGTATGATTTCTAGTATCTGTAATAATCTACAGTAGAGGGGACATTATTTATTATAATGCAGTTTTCTGTAAAGAACATTATAGTAATGACCTTTATTGGTTCATGCAGTCTAAAAACTGTATGGCAGAGCCGGCCCTAGCCTAAATGACGCCCTAGGCAAGATTTTGGGTGGTGCCCCCTAGCACCGCCACTAGTTCCGCCTCTGCCCTGCTCCCCTTTCCCAGCACCATCAACCCTCTTTATAGCAGTCATCATTTTGGTGCTCCTACCCGCAATATTTTAAATAGAAACAGCGCACACATTCGGTGCACAGCCCAAACAGGGGTGTGTTCTTGCTGGGAAGGGGCATGGCCACACAATAGTACCCCCAATTCAAATTATGCCACACAGTAGTGCAACTTTATTCACATTATATCATGCGATGGTGTCCCTTATTCACATTACATCACACAGTAGTACCACTTTACCTTATGTACATTACTCCTCACATTATTCACATTATACCCTAGAAAAAAAATCCTGAGAAAATATTGTATTTTAAGCACCTCCATGGCCACACTGCAACCCAGCACAAAGCAGTGTGTACTGGGCAGAGGAGAAGAGCTGCAGCTGCTGCTGTCACTTAAGGGGAGGGGGCCTGGGGCCCCCACTGGGCCCTTTCATCAGACTTTGGCCTGGGTAATTTGTACCCCCTACCCCTTTCTCTCGGCACCCCTGTAATGTCACTTACACATGACACCCATTATTAATATCCTTATAAACATAATGCCCCGTACACATTATTCCAACCTTTATTAATGCCCTTCATACACATACTGACACACATAATGCCCCTTACACATATGTTGCACATTTTTAATGCCCTTATACACAAATAATGCCCATTACACATATGTTGCACATTATTAATGCATTTATACATGACACACATATGCCGAACACTATTGCACAACCAACCTACCCGCAGACAGCACTCGCACAGCCGCTAACACTGTGAGCTCTGCCTCTGCTTGAATACAGATGTTTCCTCATACATCTTGCCTTAATAGGCCATGCAGCTCCTGGCCAGTTCTGCTAATGTTGGGTGCCTTTTTTTGCTGAAAATTAATCTTATTTGCATTGTTATGTGACCAGGACACACAAGGAGCTTCCATTAATTAAAATGATATGTGGCATGCCTATATTCTGTGTGCGACTGTGGCTGTACCTGCATGTGGAATGCTATGTTACAGTGATTTCCATGAATACACCATTTCATATGCAGATACAGCCTCACTCACACACAGAATATAGGCATGCTGCATATCATTTTAATCAGGAGAAGCTGCTGGTGCCCCTAGGCATTCCAAATGCCCTAGGCAGTTGCCTAGTTTGCCTATGCCTAGGGCCGGCTCTGCTGTATGGCACTATTTAGTCCGTAATATCTCCTTACCACTTGTGTAAGAAGTATACGGATGAAACATCATTATTAGGGAGGCAAATTCCAGGATTGGCGTGATTCTGGGATTTGACGCTAAAAACGCAGGGTTTTCAATCCTGGCATTGGAATTTGCATACGCAAATCTAATGCCGGGAAGCGCTGAGCACCCAATCAGATGTTGCCTGACTGCTCCTGACCCCAGCTGTACAGCTCTGTGGAAGTGTGCAGCGTGGCTTCCTGGCTTCCACCACCGCCAGGTACGTGACATTGTGGGGCACCCGGTTTAGGGAGAGAGGGGATATTAAAATGCTTGATTTTGAATCTCAGGATTGGAGTTTACAATCCCAGAATTCCGGAAATAGCGCAAGCATGCGCAAATCTAATGCCGAGCAGTGCTGAGCACCTGCTTAGTTGCTCCTGACTCCGGCTGTGCTGCTCTCTGGCAGTGAGTGTTGCAGCTCACCTACTACTCCACACCACCCAGCTCCTGACTGCCACACCACTGTCCAGCTCCCGCTGCTGCCATCCACCATGGTTAAGTGACAATGCAGGACATCCGCTTTAGGGGGAGAGGGTGGATTAAAGTTCATCATTACATTATCATTGAGTGTTGGGATTGAGCATATTTCAATCCCGAATCCCAGGAAAAATGGGAGGTTGGGGAAATCATACAGACATACTCAACAAAAGGGAATTATATTGGATATTTTCACTTTAAAAATTATAGCCCCAAAGGGCCTAAATATAGACTTCCACAACAACCTACCTACAAAATAATGTCATCTGTTAAAGTGTGGACCTACATTAATGAGACGGTTTCAAATTCTGGACAGAGCTTAAAATAACCAACCACACAGTATCAGACAGATCACATCTGACATGCAGACGAGACACGACCACAGCATTCACTTCTATGTCAAAAATAGATAAACACAGTTAGAATAAATATCTTGTTAATACCACAACCATAATCAAGACTCCACAAGCAATATCCAAAATTACATAAAGAAATTTGACTTGCCAATTAAATAAATTACCAAAACAGCAAGATAGGCCTAACAGACATAACATGGCAAAGTACATAACAATAATAAGTTGATACTTTTTAAATTTTTTTATTTATGAACTTATACCGCTTTCACACTGCCAAAACGTTTAAAGAAATGGTATTGTTAAATGGGACTTTTAAACGTGTCTAGCCTTGAAATCCCTTTCCCACTGCATGTTGTAAACTGTATATTACTGGTTAATTACCATTTTTGTACCATTCACATTAAACCCGTTTTGAAAGGAACAAAAACGGTAATTCACCAGTAATATACTACGTGTCCCCTGGTACCCGGCAGCTGGTACCCCCACTCCCCGCTGGTACCTGCCAGTTGGTACCCCCGCTCCCCCCCCCCCTGCCCTGGTACCTGGTACCCCCTGCCCTGGTACCTGGCAGCTGGTACCCTCGCTTCCCCTCTCCCCTGGTACCCCCCCCCTCCCCTGGTATCTGGTACCTTGCTCCCTCCCCCCTCCCCTGGTACCTGGCAGCAATCCATCTGGGCAGCGGGGCAGTGCAGTAGGCATGCCAGGGCTCCTATTCGGCAGGTCCCCCACTGATGCAGGAGCATGATTCAGGAAGTGGGTCCATTAGAAGACTCATTTCATCGGCGGGGGTCCCTGCCACGAATGGAAAATTACATATGTGCATATCTAATGAGTCGTTCATTAAATATGTGCATATTTAATGAAGGACTCCGCTATTTCCCATTCACGGCAGGGACCCCTGCCGATGAAATGACAATCTCCTAATGGACCCGCATCCTATCCCTGGGCACGGACCGCGCTGCCCGGATCCCCAGTGCCCCCGCTGTCTGTGCACCAGCTGCAGCTTCCTCCTGCATCAAACTCCTGCATGATGCTTTAATGCATCAGTCTGGGACCTGCGTACTAGGAGCCCTGGAATGCCCGCTGCCTACTCTGCCTACCACGCTGCCCCGATGGATCGCTTCCAGGTACCAGGGGAGGGGGGTACGTGGGGGGTACCATATGCAAGGTACCAGAGGGGTGGGGGGGGCGGTACCAGCTGCAAGGTACCAGGGAGGGGGGGGGGGGGAGTACCAGCTGCCGGGTACCAGGGGGGGCCAGGACAGGTACCAGGGGAAGGGGAAGACTAGTGTGGGATCCTAAATACCGTATCAGAGCCATTCTCACTGCATAAAAAATGGCTCTGAAACGTGTAGGACTCTGCTTTTTAAACGTGTTGAAATACCAGTTATCTTTAACCGGTAAATCAACTCTGGCACTTTCACACTGCAGCCTTAAACGTTTTAAAATGGGAAAAAACGGCAATATACCGTTTAACAAGTGCAGTGTGAAAGGGGTATTATTATCTATAAATATATCACTCATATAATGTTAGGAACCCATTATTCTCTGTTTATATTATATTCTTCTCCTCATCCCAAATAAAATAACAAATACAGCTGTAAAAGATAAACATACCCCTTGCAACAAGGTGACTGACAGCCCATTTGACCAATCAACACAACAGATTGCATGGGAGAGCTCACTCATTTCAGTATAAAACCCAGAACTTTACAAAACTGATTTTCCTTGATAAAGGGCGTAAGGCTGAAACACATTGGGACATTCCACACATCATTCCACCTACGAACATCACCAACCATTAGTATAGAGTCTAGTCCTGGCTGAGAGTTGAGTGGAAACTCCAGGAAAGCATCAATGCATTCCTGGAGTGCCAGGATCTTGCTATAGCGGCAATCCAGGAGTGTGAGGCCACACTATGATGTTCTGGCGCATGGACCATAGCTGCAGCCACCATCAATCTTCACCAAAGGACGTACAGTGATCCTGTTACACAGAGGCAGCAGAATGGGGTAAGCAGCGGGTTGCTGCTTCCTGCTGTCATTGGGACTTCTGGACAGACCAGGAGAACTCACACATTCACCCTTTGGAGCATTGACTATAATTAATCCCCACTATTAGGTTACTGAATACCACTGATAACTTTATACTTGCCCAAATAAGACCACTGCAGTTACCTGGTAGGATCATAGATCCCAGGTGAGGGACCTATGGTCAATAGGGGTCCCAAAACAACACTCGTATACCCCTTAAGGGTCCTTCAGAGATATACCACATAGGTCTTCGTGCACATTTATTCCAGGACATATCAGTGTTGACTAATTAATAAAACACACATTCTTAACCTCATAGCTCATTGCCTTATTATTCCAACATCAATCACATAATTGAAACCGAAATAATAAATATTAAACACTCTCTAACTAATGTTCACATATAGAAGGTGAGTGCTGAGTACCATACTAATCAATGTCATCTAAGAGCTTAGACCACTCTCTACTTAGCAGCCCCCTGTAACATAATACATCTAGGGCCTTATTCTGGTTAACTCCTTCTGGCAAATTCCTTCTTAGATGGACAAAACCATGTACACTGCAGGTGGGGTAGATGTTACTTGTGCAGAGAGATAGATTTGGGTGGGGTTCAAAGTGAGATCTATATTGCAGTGTAAAAATAATGCAGCCAGTATTTACCCTGCACAGCAACAAAATAACTCACCCAAATCTAATTCTCTCTGCACATTTTGCATCTGCCCCCCTGCAGTGCACATGGTTTTGTCCATCTAAGAAGGAGTTTGCCAGAAGGAGTGAACCAGAATAAGGCCCCTAATTTGAGGGCTGTTACCTCATCTTGTTACAAATCTTGAATAACAAAACATTCATAGAAAAAAAATCTGTTAGTGTAGATCAGAGATGGGGAACCTTCAGCCCTCCAGCTGTTGTTGAACTATACCATCCCAGCATGCCCTGCAACAGTTTTAGAATGGCCAAATAGCAAATCCATAGCAGGGCATGCTGGGATGTGTAGATCAACAACAGCTGGAGGGCCGAAGGTTCCCCATCACTGGTGTAGATACATAGACAATCTCTTCTTAGATGGAAAAGATCTCTGGAAGAGGTACTTGTTTCCTACAACGGCGCCCACTAAGCAATTTGCTTAGTGGGCTATTCTGCGTAGGAAAATCGCCATGCAATGCGATTTTCCTATGTAATTTATTTACTGCTCTCTCAGCCCTGGGCCATCGCATCTGCGATTGTATATGGTGTGCGATGCCGTGACATTAGGTATACAATAATATGCGGTCCTGATGAAGCTTCAATAGCGAAGCGTATGCTGACCTGTCACCCTCTGATATTAATCCCATACTCCCTTCCCCATTTACCAATGTATATTTGAATGCAAATATTAGTTTCAGCCTGAGCCGCACGAACAAGCGGGCGCCAGTCTTCACTATATATAAAATCAACTCCATGCCGACGTGGATAGTGGGGGAATGAACAGGTCGTAGGACACGGTTCGCTGTGCTTACCACGCTTCAGGATGGCGTGGATAGTGGGGGGTGCGTTAAACCTATTTTTGGGACATACAATCATAATCTACTATACCTAATGAGATGGCATCGTACACCCTATAAAATCCCATGCGATTTCGCAAGACATGCCATGCAATGCAATGCAATGCGATATAGTGGGATACAATGAGCACAAAAAAATTACATAAAAAAATGTTATCCGATGTGATTTCCCTACGGTGCCATATGTAGGAAATCTGGGCACCATGCTAGGAAACAAGAACCCTGGAAGAACTTCAAGATTTAATTAAATACATTAACATAACTAAGATCGGGCTTGAGTTCACAAAAGAAAAGGCCTATTCCTCGCCTAGAAATAGTCATTTTAAATGACTGAATTCCAACAAGAACAGATACCAAAGAAGTGGATGGAAATAATATACTTTCCCATAACAGCAACCACCACAGACATTGGCTAGACAACATTGCTGGTGGCCCCCTGAGGAAAATAAAAAGGAATGGAACTGAGTAAGAAACTTTCACAAATAATTGTTATTTACTAGTTACTACTAGAGTCTGAGATAGAAAAAGGTTTAACACCTTAATAGACTAGAAATGATCCAATATAAAAGAAAGAAGCAACAAAAGAAAACCTCTGCACAGCCTTCATCAAACAATACAGCTCAAACTACAAACAATATAAAGCTATTCTACATAAACATTGGCATATCCTCAGGCTAGACAATAATAGTAGAACCATTATACCACACAGACAACAGGTAATAGATAGAAATCAGCACACTTAAACAACAAAATAGTCTATGCAACCGAAGGAGTATGACTTGCTGGAACACCTTGTGTCCTACAGTAATTAGACAAAACAAATGCAAAACATACACCTGAATTGCAGAACATACAGTATATATATATTTAGTTTTAATAGAAGTTTAAATACACACAGTGAATCCCACAATTTTGCCAAAAACATAATAAAAATCCTGCTGGGTTGAAGCTCAATGCCATCCAAAAAGTCAGTGTTCATTGGCAGGAGAAAACTTGGTGACAGAATAAAAAAAATTGAAACAAGATGGATTTATGAATTAAAAACTCTAAAAATAACTCAGTGAATTCTTCTAATTTAATAATCATTAATCATTTTATATATATAATCACATACATTTCCTTATTAAAAAGCAATGCGTGTCTCCCTCAATACCCCCCCCCCCCCCCCAAAAAAAACAACAACACACAAACAGATCATATATATGATTTCTAGAAGGTGATTTTTGGTGACGATTCCCTTCAAAATTGATAAATGAGGTACCATTTTAAAGATCAAGTTCTCCGCTTCTGATGAATTGTTAATTTAGAATTGCATATTGTATTGTTTGTTTAAAAATCAAAGTCAAAAATTTACTTTTGGCCCTAGAGTTCTTTCCCTGGATGCGCCGATATGGCATGGCTAAGATGATCAGTTTTGCTCAGCGCCACAAAAGAACCGGTTCTTCTTCATCCTACTACAAACCACCAGCCTTGCTATAAAATTAATCTCTTTTTTTTTTACATGGGCCTCCTCATGCCATTGCTCCCTCTGATGCTGCAAGCCAGTGGACACAGTGTCATGTGACCGGATAGAGGAGATGCGTTCCATCAGGTTCACTTCCGTATTTGTGGGAGGTGAAGTTGAACCAGAAAGTCGGCGGCAACACGCTGATGACTTTGGTGCTGTTAATCCTAGTCAACGCTGACCGGCATTGGTTATTGAGATGCAGTAAACAGGTGAGATGTGTTGTAGTAATTTCTGGCGGGCACCTGGTTCCCCACATAGTGACAAACATGGTTAGTGTATTTTATGCCGCCAGCCGCTGTGTCCACCAGCAATCATGGCGGACACAGCACATGTCTCTAGAGAGTTTGTGATTGTATCAGCTGTGGATTCTGAATCTTAGTGGATATTTCAAGTTCTCACATTCTGTAGCTTAATTATCAGCACTTTTAGGAGGAGGAGGAGAACACTGCAGTATTTGGCATATATTCGGAGGAGTTTGCTGAATTTATTGCAAGAAATTCACCTTTCCCAGTGACAATACCAGCACAGGAGGAGGTCTTTCCTAGCTGCATGAATGAACACCATAACTACAAATTTCCATCGACCGATAGAGCCAAGCAGGAGGCTTGCGATTGCTTTGTGGTGGTACGCAACTCCTGGCGAATATCGTACAATTTCTTGCCTATTTGGAGTGGGAATTTCGACTGTTTGCAATATCGTTCATCAAAAGACCCATGTTTTGCTGGACATTCTTTATGATCGATTTATTCATCTGCTGCAAGGCACACGTTTAGATGAGACAATTCATGGTTTGTTTTACGTGGATATCCGCAGTGTGTTGGTACAATAGATGGGACCCACATCCCCATAATTGCACCTCACGACAGTCCAGCGGATTACCACAACCGAAGGGGATGGCATTCGATTGTCTTGCAAGCTGTGGTCGATCATAAGTATTGATAAGAATGTTCTGGCCATTGTGTGTTTTTTTATTTTATGAAGTGTATTTTTTTAATGTAATATAAAAACTAAATATATATATATATATATATATATATATCTTAGCATCACAGATGTATTCATACATAGCTCCTCCTAGCTTATGATAGTTTTTGGGGTGCCGCACCCTGCACCTAGATATAGCGCTAGGGATCCCCAATATACAGAGAAGCCTTGACGCGGCTTGGGGGCATAGCATACACCTGCGCAGGTATATGTAACCAATATTTCCGAATTCTATTATCATGTAGTGTTCAAGATTGGTTACTAATACTACTCAGTGTGCTGAGGGAAAAAATGTCTTGTTTACTTACTCAGTATTAACCCCTCCCTCGTGCACCTGAGTATTATTACTGAACTAATTGAGCATCTACCACTATCTGTATGCAGATGTATTCATAGGATGGCCTGGTAATTCACATGATGCACGTGTGCTTGCAAAATCTGATCTGTACCATGTAGCAGATGAGAAGCAAGGTGGATCGCTGTGTCCGAGAGAGTTATGTAAATATATATACAGCATTCCTTACAATTTTAAAAGGCAGGACCTGGCGTACATGTACTTTATTGTATAAATTGCCACATTGTCAATATATCTTCCAATAGAAACTGCTCCAGGACTTTCCTCTGCATCACCTGTTTTAAAGTAGTTATTGATGAGAAGGGGGTTTATACACAGGTAATGGCAATCATAGTCCAGTAGCAGAGCATTTGTCACCTGGGATGGGTCATTTTGCATGGTGTATAAGAATGGGGAAAGGTTATATAATGGCTGTACAATGTCTCCTTTCCAGCAGGTTTGATAATACATTTCTTAGTATGACGTGGCACCAAATAGTTCTTATTACTAGCACATATGCCCCCAATGTATTCACCCGCCTAAATGTTTGGCACATGTTTGAAAAATGTGATTAAACTTATCACCGAAGATAAAAAAATTCACTAAGAATATCAATAAATTGATCTTTAGAATAGAAAACAAATTTGATCCCTTGCATTACTTGGAGGAAAACGAAAATATGTTGTTAATGACAAATAAAACAAAATGCAATAAACCTAAAAGAGAAGATCAGGAGGAGAAAGGGGCTTATCAGAAATCAGGAAATGAAAAAAGAAACCTGATCAAAAACAAACACATACACATAAACAAGGTTGAGAAGCGAAAGCATTCACATCAAAGATCTAACAACTTTAGAAAAGATCCACCACAAACAGGTCAACTAGGAAGGACTTTCAATTAAACCAATCAAATGCATGTTATATCTAGGACAACCCCTTTAACCTCATTAGACAATAGTATAGATGTAATACCAAACCGAGATTTGGGAGTCTCCCTTGGGCGCCCCTTGATGTCTTATTTTGGGGGAATTTTTCTCTCTCAAACAAGGTGGTGTTAACCAAAAAGCAAGAGAAGAAAATACACAATAGTGTGATACCGTTGGCACACACTAATAGTGGATCAGGTTAAAACTCGCAATTATGTAAAACCCACTGACTCCCAATCATACATAGAGAGAGCTGTCACCACCAGGGATGGTTGGATTCAGTGCCTATGAGTCAATTTCAGAGGCTCCGTAGGAACTGCACCGACATTGAAACATATAAACAACAAGCAGCCCAAATGAAAACCAGTTTTAATCAGAGTGGATATGATCTAAAAAATCTTGATCAAACCATTAGTAAGGTGGAAAAACTGGAACGGGAAAATCTATTAATATCAAAGGAAAAATCAACTGCAGATAATGCAGACCATTTTAAATGGTCATTTACCACGAATTATTCTGCACAACACAATGATATTAAAAAAATAATAACAAAACATTGGGGCCTTTTAAAAAAGGACCCAATTATAGGGAATGATATCCCAGAGGTTCCCAATATTATATATAGAAGGGCTCCTAATTTAAAACAAAAACTAGTCCACAGCATGTGTCCTACTTCCCCCAAAAAATCAACAGTGACTTCTAAAGGTTTTTACAGATGCGGGGAATGCACTGGATGCAAAAGTATCCGGAATAAATTTGGGATGAAGATTACGGAAGTCAAAATAAACGAAAAAATGTGCAAAATAAAAGACTTCGTAACTTGTAATTCCTCCTATGTGGTTTATGCCGTTGAATGTGACTGCAAGAAATTCTATATTCGGAGAACAAGCAGGGTTTTTAAGGTGAGGTTGGGGGAGCATTTAAGGAACATCAAAAAAGGATTTGAAACCCAGCACAATTGTGATGTTAAGTGGGTACTTGTTTCCTATCTGGGCGCCCAGGTTTTCTACGTACGGCACCGTACTGAAATCGGATCGCATCGCATCGTACACATACACGATATTGAACGATGCGATGCGATGCGATGCGATGCGATCCGATTTCCCATAGGAAACAATGTTAAATGTCTCAATTTAGCCAAATTATCATAGGAACAATAGTAAATGGGCCAAAAACACCCCTGAACATTGAAATGTCCCCCCAAAAGTAGTTGACGCCACCCCGCCATCAACGTGAACCCGAAGCGTGGCGAGCGCAGCGAGCCCGCGAGGGGCGGCGGTACGCGTCCTCCGACCTTTTCATGCCCTACTATCCACTAGGGCGTGGAGTGAGAATAGAATAGTGTGGCGAGCGCAGCGAGCCACCGAGCCCGAAGCGTGGCGAGCGCAGCGAGCCCCGCGAGGGGACGCGGATACCTTCACAGTTATACGCGTCCCCTCGCGGGCTTCCCAGGTGTCCATGGCGACGCGGACACCTGGGAAGCCCGCAAAGGGACGCGTTTACCTGTGAAGGTATCCGCGTCCCCTCGCGGGGCTCGCTGCGCTCGCCACGCTTCGGGCTCGGTGGCTCGCTGCGCTCGCCACACTATTCTATTCTCACTCCACGCCCTAGTGGATAGTAGGGCATGAAAAGGTCGGAGGACGCGTACCGCCGCCCCTCGCGGGCTCGCTGCGCTCGCCACGCTTCGGGTTCACGTTGATGGCGGGGTGGCGTCAACTACTTTTGGGGGGACATTTCAATGTTCAGGGGTGTTT
The DNA here is from genome assembly GCF_055691185.1 of Crinia signifera. Lineage (NCBI taxonomy): Eukaryota > Metazoa > Chordata > Amphibia > Anura > Myobatrachidae > Crinia > Crinia signifera. Next base: position 32,574,215 of record NC_139226.1, read on the forward strand.
TTGGCCCATTTACTATTGTTCCTATGATAATTTGGCTAAATTGAGCCATTTAACATTGTTTCCTATGGGAAATCGAATCGGATCGCATCGCATCGCATCGCATCGTTCAATATCGTGTATGTGTACGATGCGATGCGATCAGATTTCACTACGGAGAATAGCATGGTGCTCAATTTACTTAGTGGGCGCCCAGATAGGAAACAAGTACCGTTAAGTGTATAAACATTTTTTACATTCTGCAAAAAATATATCCAGACACAAGAGGTAGAGACCAAGCTAAAAAATTAGCTAAGTGTGAAATGGAAAAGATCTTTGTGTATCAGACCCTAATACCAAACGGTCTGAACAAAGATTTTGAGACCAAATGGTTTTTATAAATATGCTCTTTTATCTTGATTTTTTATGTGTTATTTATATATTGTGTTTTTCTTTGAGGATAATATACCAACCAAATAATACCATATCGATGGTTACTAACCAACAAAATGGCCACTGCCATCAAAAGGGATTTCCCTATACTAACCAAGAAAATGGCCGCCTCCGTTACATGACAGCTAAATGAAAATCATCCACTTCCGGGACTCCAGACCGGAGATGACATCAGAGCGGTTCATTGTCCCCGGAAGTCCGGCGCCATTTGCGTTCCACTACCGCTGGAAGTTCCGGAAGGACGAAAACAGAAGCCAAATGACGGCGGGAAATAGGAGAATATTCCATCGCATCAGCAGGAGCTGATGGTAAAAGATGGACTGGGATTATATGTAATGTCTATTTGTTTTCATTGTATTAATAGAGGTTAGGTAACCCATGTCTGGTATTAGGCCTTGCTTTTATTTAATGAGGAATGGTATTTAACCTGGATGGGCTTACCATAGCCTCACACCTTGACAAAGATACCGCATGGTATCGAAACCGGTCGGTTCACAAGTCAGGAGGTGCTGTTACAGAGGACCTTGAACCATCCACCAGCCTGCATACACCTTCAGGGACGCCTGCCTGTATGTTAACATCGTGCGCTTCTTGTCTGCATTTACTGTAGGCATAAGCTTTTGGTGAGAGTCCATTGTTTACACGCTTATCCTGTTTAAAAGATGTTTTAAATGTTTTAATAAATTTCTACTGCACCATGATGGTCTCTTATCTCCCGTTTTGAGTGACATCTGATGGCAATTTAGAGAGGAGCAGTGTCCTGGAAGGAGATATCTCCCCCCATTAAACGCAGTTGTCTACCATCTTGTAGACATATTTTTCTGGTACGAGTTTGAAATAATTTGAACCATTTAGAATTATTGTTTGCCAAAGGTGGTGTTACTCTTGCTTTTTGAGTAACACCACCTTGTTTGAGAGAGAAAAATTCCCCCAAAATAAGACTTCAAGGGGTGCCCAAGGGAGACTCCCAAATCTCGGTTTGGTATTGTATGTTTCTGTGGAGTGGTTCTCCACTTTGGAAGTTGTACCTCAGGCTGCCTTCTCAGCGCATGATTATTGATTGAACACCTGTCTTCTAATAGTATAGATGTGGGGTCAACCAAGTGACAAAAACTGGAGAACCCAACTTTCATGATCTACGTTAAAGAATTGAAAGTAAATACAGAACATTATTATTTTGCTGCTCGATTAGCACAATGCATACTCTAGAATGGGCCCAAATCTGAGAGGATATGGGTCAAGTTAGAAACCAATGCACCTAAATTACACTCCATATCCTTTTTATTATGGATCCCTAGATTGACTCATCCCAGGGCTGTCCTGTATCAGCTGGACTTTGGATGTTTGGGATATATCTAACTGACACTATAACATTGCCCCACATCCCAGTCCGTTCATTCTGCTTTTTGATAATCCTGATTTTTATCTTGGATGTCTTTCACCTACATTGGTTTGCTGGCAGAATAGTGGAATCAATAATTTAAATGACATTACACAGAACTCCCTCTCTCTGACATTCTCTGATATTCCATCTAAATTTGCAATTCCTCATAAACTTTTCGGTACTTATGTATTATCTGGGCTCCCATGTTAAATGCACCCCATTTTTTCATACCCCTACTATCCAACTACGCATGGAGTTGATTTTATATAGTGTGGCGAGCGCAGCGAGCCCCGCGAGGAGAAGCGGTTTCATAAGAAAAAAGGGAGCCCAGATATTACATAAGTACCAACTTTTCTTTTAATACTGACAAATCCAACTCTATCACTCTTCTGTAGCATTGCAATTTATTCACAGGTCTTTCACCACTATAGAGGGTTTAGTCCTTCACGGAATTTCTACAAAAGGACTGATATCCACCTTGTATTCATTACTAATACCCCCGTCTTTAGATGACAGAGATTCTCATAAAAAAAGCATGGGAGAACGATCTAGGGGACATTTTAGATAGCAATGATTGGTCAAATATCTATTCTAATGTTGCCCATAGTTCCATCTGTGTTCATCTAAAAGAAAATGCATACAAGCTATTCTATAGATGGTATTATGTCCCTACCCGACTCAACAAAATGTATCCTGAATCTTCCCCTTTATGTTGGAGATGTAAGATGATTGCCGGAAGTTCCTTCATATCTGATGGAAATGTGTGAACTTGGTTCCCTTTGGAAAGAACTAAATACTGTAGATAACTCTATTATAGGTATTAAAATACCCTTTATCCCCAATTTTTTCTTGATTTCTATAGATATCCCTGATGCATCTCCTCACAAAAATAAATTATTTACACATATGGTACTGGCAGCTATGTGTGCCATAGCATCAGCATGGAAATCAGCTGAGGTGCCTAGTATGAACAAGATTGTAGCCAGTGGTGGATTAGCCATGGGGTAACAGTGGCCCACACATTTGGGGCCCCCACACCCACCACCCCACTGCTGCGGTGGCTGGTGGGTGGCATGCAGTGGGGTCTGGCAGCGTGGGGTTGGGTAGCGCTGGCTGGCAGGGGGTCCCTGCAGCATATGTGACTACTAGTTCCCATCCACTGCAGGGACCCTGCTGCTGACTTCACATACGCCGCAGGGATCCCCTGCCTGCTATTGCTACTTGGACCCCACTGCCCAGATCCCTTCCCTGCCCTGCCCAGGTGGGGGGGGGATGCCTCCGACGTGGAGGGGGGAATGTCTCTGAGGGGGGGGGATGTCTCCATGGGGGGGGGGGCACAGACCTCTTTGTCCAGGCCTCCACAGACTTTAATCCAGCCCTGATTGTAGCTTAAATATGGCACATATATAACATGATATATTCAATAAAATGTATCATGTTATGGGGAACTTCTAAAAAATGTAACAAAATTTGGGACCTTTGGACCTCGTTTTTTGGAGTTCCCCCTGCATTTAATTGATTGCCTATGGGCTTGGTATACATACTGTAGATCAGGAATTAACTTAACTGACAGTTTAATGATGGTATCATCCAGTCAAGATCTCACCACATCCCAGTGAAAATCCTCTTTTGTTTCATTCTGGTCTTACCACTTTTCGCTTTCTCTTTTCTGCCCCTTCCTCTCTCTTTTTCTATTATACTCATAGTTGTCTACCCTCCTGCATTCTGCTGCAATCTCCCTCATTAGTCTAGCAATCTCCCTCATGTCACCTCGCCCACATTACACTGTTACACTTTTGTGGAAAAAAGAATGAGACAGATACATTTACATTGAATCATCAGCACCATTTCCCAGCACTTTACCAAGTATAGTATCTCTTACTAACCACTTTGGGGCTCATCTACATTTGGATATAAATCATTTTATAAGATTCCTCTCAGATGTAGCAGTACACACCCACGCTTCTAGGTGCCACGTTCACAATCTCTCCATATATGGAACTAGACACGCCCTTTGGGTGGAGCATGACACGCCCCCTTAATAGGGCGCTGTGCAAAATTCTATTACCAACTATAATCTCCATGAAACTAGTTTTCAAAAGTAGGCAAGTATGATTATACTATCTCTTCTGGGGGTGTGCACCCTTCTGCATGCAAAAATAACCTTTCCTCCTCTTCCCCTATTCATGTTGTCTCCTTTGATGGTGCTTCCAGGTGTATCAAGTTTCATGCTACTGAATACTCATATTATTTAAATGTTGTTAATCTCTTGTAAACATAAATTCAGTCTGTATTCCAGGTAATATGGGCAGCTTCCTGGGTTTGTCTAGGCCTGTTTTTATGCAAATCTGGAGAGATTGAGACCAGGTTACTAAATAAGAACAGGTTTAAAAGAAAAGTGATAATGAGTTTGTCAAGTTCGAATATAACAAATGATCCACACACCCTTTTGTTTATGCTGAGCCACCAGCAGGAGGCTGCAGAGAGTTTTCACACCTTGATCAGACAAAGGGATAAAATAGATCAGTCATCCAGCCAACATTTAGAAGTAAATTGAATTAGCCTGAATAGAAAACATGATCTGTTTCTGGGGACAAAAAAATCCACAATAGATAATAAAATACATCAAAAGTATATTATCCAAAGCCAAAAGATGATATCTGTCTGCGCTATACAATAGTGTTATACGCCAATCACCAATGAAAAGCCCCTTCCTCTTCTATCCCTGCCCCTATATAACCCAAGGTGTTTCTGTCTCTCTACACATGCCTGGTGAGCACTGGACATTTCAGCAACTACAGGTCAAGCAAAGGAAGAGCTTCTCTAACCTCTGATCAGGTAAGTCAACTTGTGTTGCTTATTACTTGATCAGGTAAGTCTACTTGTGTTACTTGATGTTGCTTATAAAGAACATGATCTATATTTATGTCATTAGTAGTTAAATATCATCATCATTGTTTTACAAAATATAGCCCTTAAAAAATGCCATCCTCTCTCTCCCCAGATAATATGGCTGCATTTGCCTTCATACCCGTAGAGATGAGACAGGAGGTGGTGGCCGGAGTGGAATATATTAAGACGTTGATCAACAGATACCATAAGCTGGATCCGGTGATGGTTGGGGTGTTTGGAGAAAAGTTGGCTGAGATACTGTGGCAAAAGTACACAGGACACTGGTACCCGGAGAAGCCATGGAAAGGCCAGGCCTATAGGTATCTCATCTTACCGTATATTTGTTAAAGAACCTGGTAAAAAGTGGAAATAGTCATGGTATAGCCACTAATTGTAACGCAAGTTAATTCTAGGAAGCCAAAATAACTAGAGATGTGAAGGTTCAGATTTGCCCGGATTTACTTGGATCTCCAAGCGGGATCTTATTGGTTATTGGCTGTAACATGTTTTGGCTCCAAAATATGTGATAGCTGGATAGCCAATAAGATCCCGCTTTGAGTTCCTATTAAATCTGAATCTGCACATCTCTAAAAATAACCCATGACTATACAAATCTATGTTATTTGTCATGCCTTCAGCATAAGTTTCTGTTGTGTTCTATTGTTTCTCTGTTTTGCATAATCCACTCCTTCCTGTGGTCAGTACAGAGCTACTGCATGCTAGGTAGTTTGTCCCCCTTAGCTTTCTGTAGCTAGCTAGCTAGCAATGCATTCTGGGACAAAGAGGATCATCAGGGGCCATATTAAGTTTCACATGTATGCAGACAGACACAGCTCACATGGTCCAGCCTGATACAGCATTCGATGGTGAGTTTATCACTCAAAACTGTGTCACCCCTAACTCATTTAGGCAGTTATGTATGTTAGCAATACCAGTTACACTCTAGCATATACCTTTTCCCATAATGTCAGGATGTATGCACAATGTTATGTGTACTGCATGTTTACCTTGCATTTTTCTATGTGCAGATTGTAATTGCATGTTTATGTTTTATTTACAGTTTTACCCAATTCATTGTATATGCAACTTCTCCAATTCATTGTATATGCAACTTCTCCAATTCATTGTATATGCACCATCTAATCAATCATCGCATATATATACATGATCCCTTTACTGGATAATAAATACCGTTCTTCAGATATCGTATATCAAGATCGATTATTGAAAAGTAAAGGAGGGTTATGCTGTAGGTTTCGAATTTGCCAAGCTGCTTAGTGAGAGACTGAACAGTAAAACATCGATGCTATCAGCATTTGGACACATGCACACTGACTTCATCAGCAAACCATCGATGCCATCGATGCTACCATCGAGTTGGACACATGAACACTGATTTGTCAGCAAAATATCAGGCTGTCTGCAACTTAAAACATACATCCTGAATTTGTCAGCAGCATTGTCTGTCAGCAAGTGGATCACATGTACTGACTTACAGATCTGTTACACTGCCAGCAACAGCTATCTGCATATGACAGCACAAGTTTTCTATACAGTCTACTAACAGTGGCAACTCAGCAATAGGAGTACCGCCATTCGACTACACAGAAACCTCACACTGTCAGCACAGCTACCTGCACATGGCAATACAGCAGTCCCTGCACAGTCAAACAGCTTAACAGTTCCAAGAACCTGACTTCACAGAGCCCTGCTACACTGTCAGAACAGATACCTGCACACGGCAATACAGCAGTCTCTACGCAGTCAAGCATTTACACCTCATCATTATGTCTCATAAAACAAAATCTTCATGCAAAACAAGGTCCTACATCTCTGGTTCCTCCAAATCAACATCAGTTAGCAATGCAGCCATCCTTGCACGTGCAAAAGCAGAAGCTGCAAAGGTACGGGCCAACTTTGCTGAGCAAGAAATGCAGTTGAAAGTAGAGAAAAAACGCTTAGAAGCAATTAGTGAGAAGCTTGCTGCTGAGAGGGAAGCTGCCGCCGCTATGGCCGAAGCAGAGTTCTTAGAGTCTGCAGAACGCGTCAACATAAGAGAAACCATTAATATACTTGATGCAGAACTTGGATCACAGAATTCAATGCAACGTGCAGCAGAATACGTGCGCCAAGTGTCCGCAAATAGCAGCAACGCTCCACCAGTACAAGATATGCAATCAGATTTCATAAATGAAACAAGCCAAGTACACTATGCAGTGCCACCACAAGTCAGTAGCAGACTGCAAACCTGCAAGCAAGAGGACTCCAATCACAGTGGATCCATGAGAGACAACTCACCCTCACGCCAAGAGCCTGTAGCCGCAAACTACAACCATGGTACTACCTCCTACACACAAAGGTGGGGAAATACAAGCCAGCAGGAACCAGTCATTCTTACCAGGTATGATAACACACCACTTACCCACCATGCTAATGCACCTAGAGCCAATCAAGATACATTAGACTTTGCCAGATTTCTTGCACGCCGTGACCTGGTCACAAAAGGACTCTCAAAGTTCAATGATCACCCTGAGAGTTTCAGAGCATGGCGATCCTCTTTCCAAAACGCAATCAAAGATTTAGGCCTTTCATATAGTGAAGAGATAGACCTCTTAATTAAATGGCTTGGGAATGAATCAGTTGAACATGCTAGAAGGATAAGAGTGATTAATATTAACCATCCTGAGTATGGCCTTAAAATGATCTGGGACAGACTTAATGAGTGCTATGGTTCACCAGAGGTAATAGAAAACGCACTATTCAAAAGGATTGATGATTTTCCTAGGCTACCTAACAGAGGCTATCAGAGACTTAGAGAGTTAAGCGACTTACTAATGGAGCTCCAAGTAGCCAAATGTGAGGGAGACTTGCCAGGACTTGCCTTCCTAGACACCGCCAGAGGCATTAACCCTATAGTGCAAAAACTACCTTATAATCTACAGGAACAATGGATTACCCACGGTTCAAAGTTCAAACAGCGTAACAAGGTACCATTTCCACCATTCTCTGTTTTTGTGGACTTTGTAAGTCAGCAAGCCAAGACCAGGAATGACCCTAGTTTTGCCTTTACCCTAACAGGCACTACCCCTGCGCTACCTAACCCTCGCAAAACTGCAGTCACAGTTCACAAGACTAACGTTCATAACTCAGATTCTTCCCACAGGTTTATCAGCTCTGCTCACCAAGAGACCAGGGAGAAAGATCCCGCCAAGCAGTGCCCTCTGCATCACAAACCACACCCTCTCCTGAAATGCAGAGCCTTCAGAGAAAAGTCCCTGGAGAACCGTAAGGCCTTCTTAAGAGAAAATGGTATCTGCTACAAATGCTGCTCTTCTTCATCTCACCTCGCCAAAGATTGCAAGGTTAGTCCTAACTGCACAGAATGTCACAGCACAAGTCACAACACAGCTTTACACCCTGGGCCTCCCCCATGGGCTTTACAAAACAGCCACAGTGACACAGAGCATGGCGGGGAGCACAATGCAGAGCAAAAAGACACTAATGCAGCAACACCAGAGATGACTGCGCAATGTACCGAAGTCTGCAAAGATGCCATTAGCAACAGATCTTGCTCCAAAATCTGTTTAGTCAGAGTCTACCCCAAAGGCCAACCAGATAAAGCTGTCAAACTTTATGCAATCCTAGATGACCAAAGTAATGGTTCTCTAGCCAGATCAAACTTCTTTGAGACATTTAACATCAGAGGCCCCAGCACCCCTTACTCCTTAAAAACCTGTGCAGGGAGTTTTGAGGCAGCAGGAAGGAAAGCCACTGGCTATATAGTGGAATCCATAGATGGTAATATACGTCTTCCCTTACCACCAATCACCGAGTGCGATGATATCCCAGAGAAAAGGTCTGAAATTCCTACACCAGATGCAGCCTTTCATCATTCACATTTAAAACGTATAGCACATCTGATACCAGAACTGGACTCACAAGCCCAGGTATCTCTACTCATCGGGAGAGATCTCCTACGAGTCCACAAAGTCAGAAGTCAGATTAACGGTCCACACAATGCACCTTATGCTCAACGTTTAGACCTAGGATGGGTCATAGTAGGAGAGGTATGCCTTGGGAGTGTGCACAAACCAGCTTCTATCAATACCATGCTTACTTGCACTTTAGAAAATGGACGCCCTTCTCTGTTTCAACCATGTCACAACCACTTCCTCATTAAGGAACTACCACACTGTACTCCCATAGATTCTCTTAGTGACGACCAGATCTGTGACAACTACCAAGATCATCTGGGATTCACAGTCTTCCAAAGAACAAAAAGGGATGACCAAGTAGCAATGTCCATAGAAGACAAACTATTCTTGGAAATAATGGAGGAAGGACTAGTTAAAGACAATACCAACAGCTGGGTTGCCCCTCTACCGTTTAGAACACCCAGACAACGTCTACCTTACAACAGAGAACAAGCTCTCAAACGTTTCTCCTCACTTAAACGCAATCTTCACAGAAAACCAGAGATGAAAGATCACTTCCTTTCTTTCATGAGCAAAATATTTGAAAACTGTCACGCTGAGATAGCTCCCATTCTTAAAGAGAAAGATGAATGCTGGTACCTGCCAATGTTTGGAGTATACCATCCAAAGAAACCAGGTCAGATCAGAGTTGTATTTGATTCCAGTGCTAAATTTGAAAGTATCTCCTTAAATGATGTGCTCCTGACAGGACCAGACCTTAACAACAAACTCCTTGCAGTACTCATACGATTCCGAAAAGACTCTATTGCCTTCACAGCTGACATTCAGCAAATGTTTCATTGTTTCCTTGTGAGAGAACAGGATAGGAATTTCCTAAGATTCCTTTGGTTCAGGGACAACGACCCCTCTAAGGACATTGTAGAGTACCGCATGAGGGTACACATCTTTGGTAACAGCCCTTCACCTGCAGTTGCCATCTACGGACTCAGACGTTCAGCTCAAGAGGGTGAACTAGAGTATGGTTCTGATGTTAGACAGCTCGTAGAAAAAGATTTCTATGTGGATGACTGTTTGAAATCTATGCCAACAGAAGAGACCGCAATCAGCATTCTCAAGAGAGCTCAGGAAATGCTTGCTTGTTCCAATCTCAGGCTTCACAAAATAGCCTCCAACAGCAAAAAAGTAATGGAAGCCTTCCCTACACAAGATCATACCACTGACTTAAGGGATTTGGATCTAGGAACTGATTCGCCACCATCCCAACGTAGCCTTGGACTCTTATGGGACTTGAAATCTGACTCCTTTACCTTCCAAGTAAGTAGTGAAGAAAGGCCCTTCACTCGCAGAGGTGTCTTATCTACTGTCAATAGCTTGTACGACCCCTTAGGATTTGCAGCTCCTGTCACCATTCAAGGTAAAGCCTTGCTCAGAGACCTAACCTGTGAATCATCCGACTGGGATGCCCCTCTGCCTCTAGGAAAAAGGGAATTGTGGGAAGAGTGGAAAAGTTCTCTGTCCGCCTTAACCAACTTTTACATTAGACGCCCATATGCACCTGTACCTTCCACAGAAGTGCAAAAGCAGAGACTGTGTGTATTCTCAGATGCTTCAGTTCAAGCAATTGCTGCTGTTGCATATCTCAAAACCATGGACAATAGAAGTCAATGTAACATTGGATTCGTCATGGGCAAAGCAAAGCTAGCACCTCTTCCAGAACACACAGTGCCCAGGCTAGAACTTTGTGCTGCAGTACTAGCCGTAGAAGTAGCTGAATTAATCTCATCAGAGTTGCCTATCGAACTCTCAGAAACAGAATTCTACACTGACAGCAAAGTAGTATTAGGGTACATTTACAACGAGACCAGACGTTTCCATATTTATGTCAGCAACCGTGTGCTAAGGATCAGGAGATCTACCAATCCAAAACAGTGGAACTATGTATCTACTGCTCATAACCCCGCAGATCACGCCACAAGAGCCGTTCCAGCCAGTCTCCTCAAAGACACCACATGGCTCACGGGACCTGAATTCTTGTACCAGACAGATTTGATCAATCCTCAAAGAGACCAATTCGAACTAGTAGACGCAGATTCAGATGTTGAAATACGTCCACAAGTAACTACAATCCATACCATGGTTTCAGATCGTCAACTTGGATCCCAAAGATTCCAAAGATTCTCAACGTGGAAATCACTTGTTAGGGCTATCACCTGCCTAACCCACATAGCCCGTTCATTTAAATACAGTACAGCTACAAATGTGATTAAGTGTAAAGGTTGGCATCACTGTCAAAGTACTTACACACCAGAAGAAATACAACAATCTCAGAACCTGATTATCCGTATTGTTCAGCATCAAACCTATGCCACAGAAATTCACAACCTTACCAATGGAAATCCTATTCCAAGAGACAGCACCTTGAAGAAACTAGACCCGTTTCTCGACGAGAGTGATTTATTGAGAGTAGGAGGTCGCCTTCAAGAAGCGAACTTAGGATCAAATGAGAAAAACCCTTTAATCATTCCTGGAAGTCATCACATTACTTCTTTAATTGTGCAACACTATCACAATGAAGTCAAACACCAGGGACGACTGTTTACAGAAGGAGCTCTACGGTCAGCAGGGTTCTGGATTATTGGGGCAAAAAGGTGTGTAAGCAACATAATCTTTAAATGTATTACTTGTCGCAAACTTCGTGGTACTTCTCAAACTCAGAAGATGGCTAATCTTCCAGCAGACAGGCTTAGTACAGATCCTCCTTTTTCAAATGTTGGTCTTGATGTATTTGGGCCTTGGACCATCATTACCCGACACACTCGAGGAGCCAATGCAAACAGCAAGCGTTGGGCAGTTGTATTCACCTGTATGAGCATCAGAGCTGTTCACATTGAAGTTATAGAATCAATGGACACTTCAAGCTTCATTAATGCACTAAGACGCTTCATGGCCATCCGTGGTCCTGTAAAACACATCCGTTCGGACAGAGGCACCAACTTTGTTGGAGCAGCCAAGGAATTACAAATTCCCTCAAACATCGACAGAAAGGGAGTGGAGAAATACCTTAGCGAGAAAGGTTGTATGTGGACTTTCAACCCTCCTCATTCTTCTCATATGGGAGGTGCATGGGAAAGGATGATAGGAATAATACGCAGAATCCTTGATTCCATCTTTCTGCAAGTAGGAACTGCAAGACTCACCCACGAGAGTTTAACTACCTTCATGGCTGAAGTCTCAGCTATCATCAATGCCAGACCCTTGACTTCAGTTTCTAATGATCCAGAGGACCCATTTCTACTTACCCCTGCCACTCTTCTTACTCAGAAGACTGGGACTGCTTATGCTCCTTCAGGAGATTTCAACACCAAAGACTTATTTAAACGTCAATGGAGACAAGTTCAAAGCCTTGCAAACACCTTTTGGGACAGGTGGAAAAGTCAGTACTTATCTACCTTACAACCAAGAAGCAAATGGCAAGTTGCCAAACCCAACTTAAAACCAGGTGACATTGTGCTCATCAGAGACTGTCAGGCACAACGTAACGAGTGGCCTTTAAGTCTCGTCACCAAAACATTCCCAAGTAAGGATGGGAAAGTCCGTAAGGTGGAGGTCAAGCTCTGTAAACAAGGAGAGACTAAGTTCTATCTCAGACCAGTATCCGAACTGTTCTTACTGTTATCATCTTAGAGTTTAATATATGGTATCAGTGATACCAGACGGGGAGTGTCATGCCTTCAGCATAAGTTTCTGTTGTGTTCTATTGTTTCTCTGTTTTGCATAATCCACTCCTTCCTGTGGTCAGTACAGAGCTACTGCATGCTAGGTAGTTTGTCCCCCTTAGCTTTCTGTAGCTAGCTAGCTAGCAATGCATTCTGGGACAAAGAGGATCATCAGGGGCCATATTAAGTTTCACATGTATGCAGACAGACACAGCTCACATGGTCCAGCCTGATACAGCATTCGATGGTGAGTTTATCACTCAAAACTGTGTCACCCCTAACTCATTTAGGCAGTTATGTATGTTAGCAATACCAGTTACACTCTAGCATATACCTTTTCCCATAATGTCAGGATGTATGCACAATGTTATGTGTACTGCATGTTTACCTTGCATTTTTCTATGTGCAGATTGTAATTGCATGTTTATGTTTTATTTACAGTTTTACCCAATTCATTGTATATGCAACTTCTCCAATTCATTGTATATGCAACTTCTCCAATTCATTGTATATGCACCATCTAATCAATCATCGCATATATATACATGATCCCTTTACTGGATAATAAATACCGTTCTTCAGATATCGTATATCAAGATCGATTATTGAAAAGTAAAGGAGGGTTATGCTGTAGGTTTCGAATTTGCCAAGCTGCTTAGTGAGAGACTGAACATTATTACTAGAGCTCTTTTCACCTTATGTGGGTGTTTACCTATATAGAGCCTGCATATAGTATATCATTGCTGCTGTTGCTTCACTTCTATGAAATAACATTTATTTATCTTTAGGGCTGGCCCAATCAGTCTTCAATATTTATCAACAGTTCCCATTTTCCAGAGCACCTACCTATGTGTAGTCATTACTGTATCAATTTCAAATGTGTGCTGCATTCATTCCTAACTGACACTATATACAGATCCGAAGGTGGCCTGGAAAACATGAACTGTTGGTAGATCTCGGGAACATGTTTAGTGACCAATACTTTACATGGACAATCACATTTTTCTTCTGTATTGTGTCTTCTAGTACTACTCATTGTGATCTCAGCAATCCTCTAACATTAAGATAGTCAATGGACGAAATACTTAGCTTAAGGTGCATCTGCTGCTAAAACAAAGCCCAGGTGGCCATCTTGTGAGCTGACCCAATATTTATAAGCCAATACCTGTCAAATCTATTAGGAGAGATGACAGAACTCAGGCAGCCACTGTGACCAGAATCAGTATTCATGAGAACATAGCCAATTACCTTTCTCTGTACCATTGACCACTCAGAGACTCCAGAAACCAGTGTCATGGATAAGGACACTTGGTTATTGAAAGGCTATTTTTAAAGTTCATCTTTCATGTTATTCCTACCTTTTGTAACATTGCATATTCGTGTTCCATATCATTTAATGGGTATTTCATTTTAGGTGTATCAGGATAAACAGACATGACAGGGATGAGAGCATTCTGGGTGCCTGTGCTCAGAGTGGCTTAAAATACCAGGAACTGACCTTACCTAAAGAATTGACCTTGTGGGTTGACCCATACGAAGTGTCCTGTCGGTAAGTAGTTACACATAGCGCATAATACCGTAATTAGCAGCATTAGATATATGGATAATGTAACATTTCAATAATAGTAATTTAATGACTTTGGCTTTGACAGACTGGGAGAAGGTGGTTACCCATACACAGTGGCAAAGTTTGACCAAAAAGAACAATGTATTCCAGCAGCTTCCAAGTCCTTGGAAGAGCAAGAACAAGTCTCATCTAGCAAATGCTCAACTCCCATCCCAGAGGAGGACAGTTCCACATGGAGCTCCTCCATCCCATCCTCCCCAAGCATCACTGGTGAAGATAGTGACAGTGGGATAGATGGAAGCTCTGAATCTTCCATCACACCTGTCATTCAATATCACCATACAGAAGATTATGTCTGGTGGTACCCTACTATGGAACCAAATACTACGGTAAGGTTAAAAGGCTAAAAAACATGACATAGAAATTTATCAGAGTACACTATCCATACAGCACACCAGGACATTTAGAATTGGCCTGGGGGGTCCCGTGCCCTGGACCTGTCTCAGAGTAGTGTTAGGGACTTGTCCTATTGAGGTCACCTGGACGCAGTGGACAAGCCGATAATAATGGCTATCATTATGCTAATAACCTCAGAAATGCAATATAGCAATGATATTAAAAGTTCTAGCATTTATATTTAGTGTGCACCTGCAAACTCCTCCTCCTGCTTGCTGCACTACAGGTCTCAGCAGGTAGCACCTCATATGTCCAGGGTGTGCAGTTTAGGGCCCCTCCCCCAATGTACTATATATTGTGTATTCATACACACTGGAAGGAACTAGAGACGCCTTCCTCCTTAACTAGCACCCCACACCTGTCCCAGATTGTTTTTAATTAGGTTGTAGTCTTACATTCAAGACTGCACACTCAGCTTGGCACTATGAGGGTAAGTCCTACTATACATATATGCTGAGTGTTAGTTTGTGGGACTGTATTTGGGGCGCGGGGCTCTTTGGGCTGCTGTTGCTGGGCTGCTCCATGGCATCATATCGTACACTTTCCATCACCCCTTTAGTTTGTTTAGTATATATGTAACACCCTTCACATTTATTATTACCTCTTACTTAGGTAAGTCTTAGCACATATCATTTCCCCTATCCCTTTTACTATCACTTTAATTTCACACTAATGTGATGCCATGGGGTGGCTCTGCTGGGCTGGTCTGGGGGGTCCTGTGCCCTGGACCTGTCTCAGAGTAGTGTTAGGGACTTGTCCTATTGAGGTCACCTGGACGCGGTGGACAAGCCGATAATAATGGCCATCATTATGCGAATAACCTCAGAAATGCAATATAGCAATGATATTAAAAGGTTTAGCATTTATATTTAGTGTGCACCTGCAAACTCCTCCTCCTGCTTTCTGCACTACAGGGCTCAGCAGGTAGCACCCCATATGTCCAGGGTGTGCAGTTTAGGGCCCCTCCCCCTATGCATTTAGAATTGTCCCAAATCTGTAAACATATGATGATAATTTTGGAAATACTATAGAGTAGACAGCTGTATTAATGGTCTTCAATTAACTAACACCGCTTTCTTAGTGCTCATGCAGAAAATTCCATTAACATGGTTGTCCTATCTAATGTGCACATACAGGGAAACCCATTATCTGGTAAGAGACCAAATATACAGTCCTAGGTTAATGTCAATAGGACATGGGAATACAGTACCATGTATTAATGTTGAGTATCTGCACAATATGCCTGATTCAGACCCATGCGCAGATCTCCAAAAATCACTTGTTTGCCATTTAAGTAGCGATGGGCGGCAGCAATGATGACACAAAGGGGCAGTGATGGGGTGGAGACAGACCGCTGTGGAGTGGCGACACAACATTTTGCATGCACATTTAAGGCCAGGATACGTATAGTAACATACAGTAGTACCATTTGTTAATATAGTTATATTAATGTCTTATTTGACCCTTTGCCTCCAGTCCTCTCCAGCCCGCTTCAGAAATCCATCACCTCTCTGGATCCCCACCTGGAGGACTACACAGTTCCATGATGTCAGCAGAGACCCCCAGCAGACCATCTGGATGTAAGGATTGCTGTGGGGATATGGCTTGGTGCCTGGGACTGTTGGGTGTGGGAGGGCTGTTTAATACTGTACAGAAATGTTTCTATATATATATATATTTTCTATATACACAAAGTATGATCTGTATTTTAATAAATAAAGATCTTGTCAGAAATGCGGTATTTGACTTATTTTTTGGCCACAGGATGTGAATCAGCTTCTGTATAAATAGCCCATGGTGTGTGGTAGTGAGCCTAGGGCAGGGAGCATAGATTGTAACCACCACTGGGCCTGCACCTTTTCCACAGACATTTAATCCCAGGTTTTTGCACATGAAGTTACCCTGGACAAAAAGTAGCCGATCTTTCCCGGGTAGTTAGCAGTGGAAATAGCTCTTGGCTGGGGTTTTCATTGTAGTCAGATGCAATACATCATGATGGCTTCACATACAATTTTTCTTACAGTATGTGCAGCACATCTGACCTCTGACTCCAGCCCAGTACGCACAGGACCGAGCATCTGGTCAATTTGGATGTCAAACACATGTGATTTGGCCCAATTTCACCAAATTTCTTGGTCAGATCCGCCGGAATTGGGTGAGAACAGGTCGAGTCACACAAGAGTGAGGGCCTTTAGTGTAGGTATATTTAGCAAGAGCCATTATCTTGTAGCTCTATAATAGTTAATTATAGGTCCCATATTGGGGCTAACATAGGTTTGGGGTGCCGTGCCGTGCCCCTGGATTTATGTGGCTGGGAGGCTCTGCGTTGGCACACTATTACATTCTATCAAAAAATTTTATCATATTAATAATCTCATTATGAACACTATTTTTTATATATTTTAATTACATTCATCACTATTGTATAACTTTTTGTCTTTAGCTCTGGCATCTGAACACTACCCAACACTTTATTTCTTTTACTGGTGTGCTGCCCTGAGCTTTTTGGATTATGCTGATTTTTGAGGTACCGCACCCTGCACTTGGAAATAGCAATAGGGACCAACAATTCTCAAAGAAGCCTTGATGGATGGCATGGGGGTTTACCCATGCATTTACAAATATATATGTAACCAAGATCTCTGAATTCTAATACCATGTGGTTTTTTAATCTAATTACTGATATCATTCAGTGTGCTGGGGAAACTATGTTTTTTTAAACTGACCAGATGCCAGACCATCAAAATGACAGAACAGCATAAGTAATGTCCGCACTGGCGACTCTGTGTGCCCGAACTGTGTGAGAGAATTGCCCCATATAGTGGTGGCTGGCATGCAAAACACTTTAATCCCCCATAGAGGTGAAGAGAAGTGATAGCATTTTATTATATAAGATAATTGTGGGACTCCATAAAGTCAGGTTTAGACAAACTATATCAGTATGCTAAAATTCCATGTGATATATCTGCACCTGGATATCCAGGACAGACGCTCACCTTGTGTGTACCTATGATATGCTGTCTGTATTGCTGCTAAAATAGGCGGCTCCCAGGGTTTGTATGTTTCTGTGCTCATGCTAAACTGGTGAGAATAATCACAAGTCAATAAATGGTAGCAGGTGTAGAAATGATAATGAGCCTGGAAGATAGGACAATAGCAGTGATTAGTGTTACAGATGAGTCACACACACTGTGACCCTGTGTTTTGGCAGAGGAATGTCCACACCCTAATAACACAAATGATACAACACAGGTCAGTCTTCTTCTAATGCATATAATTACTGGACACAGAACAGGACCTGTCTCTGGGGCAGGACATTTCTGTCACATGTAAATAAGTAACATTAACCAAAACAACTCTGGACAGGATAAAGCTGGAATAGGACAATCACTGGTCCCTCCCTCTTCTGTTCCTGCCCCTATATAACCCAGTGTACTGTCTGCAGTGACACACACTTGTTGTACTGCTAAGCTGTGTACCAGAGGAGCTGTGTACCAAAGGAGATGAGATCGGATGCTGAGGAAACCAGTCCTGTATCTCAGACAGGGCGCTAGGCCAGGCCTGTTACTAGGGTCACGTCCAAGGAAATTGAGAATTATCAGCCTATTCCTGACCTGCGTCCTGCTTGGATTTCGATCTATGCTTTAGTTGAAAAGCAGCTTTACAGGAAATGCCAGGAAGAAAGAAAGTCCATCTCCCCCTGTTTCTATGAGTGAGGCTCCCTCAGAGGCTCCTCACCGTCTGGCTGTGCTGGTCCCTTTTCGGGAATGATTTGAGGAGCTCCTGAGCTTTGTCCCCCACATGCACCAGTACCTGAATGAGAAGAAGATCCACCACCACATATTTGTCATAAATCAGGTGGACCACTTCAGGTTTAACAGGGACTCGCTGATAAATGTTGGTTACTTGGAGAGCGGCAATGACACAGACTATATTGCTATTCACGATGTTGATCTGCTCCCGCTTAATCCGGATCTAGACTATGGCTACCCAGAGAAGGGCCCTTTCTATGTGGCTTCTCCAGAACTACATCCATTGTATCATAAAAAGTCCTATGTTGGGGGCATCCTACTGCTCACTAAGAAGACTTGTGTAATGGGATGTCAAATCGGTTTTGGGGATGGGGTCGTGAAGATGACGAGTTTTACCGTAGGATCACAGTAGCCAAGTTGGAGCTTTTATGACCAACTGGAATCACCACAGGATACCAAACCTTCCACCACATTCATGACCCGGCATGGAGGAAGCGAGACCAGAAGACAGGGGCGTAGTGAGTAGAGCACGAGCTCCGGGCACTGTCAGCCGCCTGCCCGCTCCCCCACCCGTCCAGCTCACCCGCTGCAGAGTACCGTAACCAGCTTCCTCTGGTCTTGTAAATAGCTGACTGCAGCCTGCCGGAGACATTGGGGTTAAGTGACGTCACCTGCCAGCCGGAATCTCAACCGCAGCTGCAAATTACACCAGCGGTGGCTCTAGAGTTTTACAAAAAATAATTGGTGAACTAGGCACTGGTGTGAGGTGTTTTTCCTAATTAAAAACCCCATTAGGAAGGGTATATATACCCAACATTACAAGTCCTCTGCATCACCTTGAAAAAGCTGATAACCTCAGCGAAACGCGTCGGTGGGACAGCACAAAAACCTCTTCTTGGCACCTAAATAGCACTCCTAGACCTTCATCTTTGGCAGAATCCAGTGCACACCAAAGAGCCTGCACTGGTATATCCTTGGCAGTACCGATTATTCACACCATCCTGCTACAAAGGACACCATCTATTGGGAAGCTCCACAAAGGTTCTATATATTCCTCCAGCGGTGTTACTAAGAACATCTTTTAAACCATCTACACACACTAGTGAGGACCACGGACCCATACCTGGAAAAAATCCCCTACTATAGTGGTGAGACTGTGACAAAATTATATGAACTGCCTTAAACTGCCTTATTTGCCTTATTAAGGAAAAGTGCATATTACCAACAGTGACCAGAAGAGGGTTTATTAATTTACCTTTTATTACATTTTATTATTATGTGTTTTTAAAAAAATGTTATTGAATAAATTTATATAACAGTCAATCCCTTATGTGATAATTCTAATTAGCGCTGCCTATACATTCATTGTATTTTGTTTTGTTGCGCACCCTTAGTGATTGACTATAATCACTTCCAGGCAGCTGCTTAATTTTTAATTAGGAAAAACACCTCACACCAGCGCCTAGTTCACCAATTATTTTTGCATTTCCTCATAGTATAAACTGGGCTGCAGATATGAGCTGTTTTTCGAGTTTTAATGAGCGTGATAATAGAAGACAAACCTATTTTTCTAGATGGGAAAAAACAACTAATAGTGTCCCAGAAATTGAAAACTGTTTAAAAGAAGATTTTCTTAAACTTGAGAAATTAATGAAAACAGAACTTAAACACTGGTTAGACAGTAGAGATGGCTAGTGAATCGCTGCCTCGACTCAGTGACTCGAACCATTAAGCTGAATACATGATTCGAGTTAGTCACTGTGGCAAGAGCCGAGACAGCAGCAGCAGCAGCATTATAGCATAACAGGCTTATCCCCTCCTCTCTGAATCGTCAGGCTCTGCAGGAGAAAGGAGAGTGCAGAAACAGCTGAGTCCAACTTAAGTCTATGCTGGGAGCCGGGCACTGTCTCCCTGTGCATGCAATTCCACACTACTCATGAGCCCAGCCACTGACTAACTTCCTGTCTGCCGGCACACAGCACACACTGAGGGACAGAGCCTTTCCTACTCCCTGAGTGTGCTGTGAGCCGGGCACTGTCTCCCTGTGCCTGCAATTCCACACTACTCATGAGCCCAGCCACTGACTTACTTCCTGTCTGCCGGCACACAGCACACACTGAGGGACAGAGCCTTTCCTACTCCCTGAGTGTGCTGTGAGCCGGGCACTGTCTCCCTGTGCCTGCAATTCCACACTACTCATGAGCCCAGCCACTGACTTACTTCCTGTCTGCCGGCACACAGCACACACTGAGGGACAGAGCCTCTCCTACTCCCTGAGTGTGCTGTGAGCCCTGCACTGTCTCTCTGTGCCTGCAATTACATATGAGTAGTGACTTGAGTGCCGAGTCACTGTCTCAACACACTTCACTAAGCTGAGCCGTGCGGCTCAACTCATTCCAATGAACCATCTTGCCCAAGACTATTAGACAGTGCTAATTTACAAAAATACATTAATAAAAAAAATGATTCCCAGGGGTTTGAGAATTTTCAAACCTTCTATATTTTAGGAAACACCTGAATTCCAAACGAAATGGGAAACCATATTAGATAAATGTTCTCTGTCCCTCATGGAGCTAGTAATTGAATATAGAAATCTAGAATCACAAAAAGTGGAAAAGGAAATTAATTTAATCAAAAATAGATTAGAATCCTCTAATACCACAAAATAATTCAAAGAGAGGGATAAAGATCTTACAGATAAAATAATGAATTTTGAGAAAATAGGGATTGACAAAAAGGGCAAGAAATTTCAAAGAGATCTCTTTGATTACCAGCAAGGACAAGTTAGGTCCTACAAAAATAATAACAAAAATAATAACAAAAATAAAGATCCCAGACAGAGATCCAATTCTACATCAAATATGGCCGATGAGACCACAACCAATCATCCCCAAAATACACAGAGAAGGAGGTTTACTAGTTACAGAGGAAGATCTAGGGGGAGATCAAATTCAAATAGGTACCAAACTTTTAGAGACAAAACACCACCTCAGTCTAGAGAGTATCTATTAGGAGCGAGACCTAAAGATAAAAACTATTCAAACCAAACAGAAGAAAAAAGCACAAAAAATACTGAGGTTTTTTTAGAACCATTAATAAAAAAACCTTCAAAAATCCCCGTCACAACAACTAGAATGGCAGTTAGGGACCAAAAGGAGAAGAGATACAAATTCAGAGGAAAGAGAGGAGGAAAAAAGGAGAGACAAAAGAAACGTAAATTAGAAAAACGTACAACAAATAATATCTTTAATTTATCCTCAAAAAAATTAACTGCAAGCGAGATCAGCATTCTAAGCAGAGGCTTAAAATTCTCTCCATCCTCAGAACCCAATATATATGATCTTTTTGTGGAACTTAACCGACACATTAGGACGCTTTGTAGAAAGAAGTACTTTGCCAAGCAGACCCTGATAAGAAATGACGATGAATCCATCCCTATCGTCTTAGACATAGGGGATCAACCATCTTTGAGAATCCTGGAAACCCTCTTGGAGGAGAACCAAGGAAACCCTCCAAAAAACTAACTCCTCTTCAATTTAGAAGAGAGCAGGGTAAAGTTCAAAGAAAAATCAGAATTTTACCCAATTAAAGCTAAAGGGTCAAGCATAGACTCTTTCTACAAAGTCACCTTAGAAGATCTAAAAACACTATGCAGAGAAATCAAATTCCCCCAAATTGGGAGAAATAAGTCAGTTTCAAAAACTAAAAGCAATTTAAATAAATGGGATATCAAAACTTTGAAAAAACTTACTAAAGACTCAAACATGATAATTAAAGAAGCAGACAAGGGGGGGGGGGGGTCTGGTTATCCAAAACAGACAGGATTACATTCAAGAAGCAGAGAGACAGCTGAGAGATACACAATTTTATAATGTAATCTCAAAAGATCCCACCCCCTGCTTCTTGAAAGAACTACGGGACCTATTAGACGAAGCCGCTTTAGAAGGAATCCTCACTAAAAGAGGAATACAAGTTTCTTTTACCATCCCATCCGTCAATACCCATATACTATCATCTTCCAAAAATACATAGATCCATCACATCCCCCCCAGGTCGATCAATTATATCCGGTCTAAATTCTTTAACCTCAAATCTTTCTTTTTATGTAGACACATTTTTTCAGCCACGAGTTCCCCAATTAAGATCACACATTAAGGACACAACACATTTTTTACGTTTAATACAAAACATCACTTGGCACTCCACTTATTCTTTTATCACGCTAGCTGTCCAAAGCTTATACTCCAACATCCCCCATAATTTGGGAATAGCAGCAATCGAACAAAACTTAAACGGGACAATGATATATATCCGAACCTCACCAAAAATGTCTTTTAAATGACATTCACTTCATTCTCACCCACAATTATTTTATGTTCTTGGATCAGTTCTACCTGCAAATAATGGGCACGGCCATGGGGACCAGGTTCGCACCCAGTTACGCCAACCTCTACATGGGGGAGGTTGAAGACCACCTCGTGTGTGTGTGTGTGGGGGGGGGGCGTGGGGCGCGAACCTGTTCCTCTATAGTCGATATATAGATTACCTATTTATAATCTGGAAAGGGGACCCATCAACAGTACCAGCCTGTGTTACACATTTAAATCACAACCCATATAATTTAAAATTCACATATCAACATCACCCAACCACCATTCATTTTCTGGACATAACACTGGAAATACAAGAAAACACCATCACCACCCGCAACTATATCAAAGAAACAAGCACTAACAATTATCTACATTTCTCAAGTGCCCACTATAGACCCTGGGTAAAGAATGTGCCAAAAGGACAGTTTCTCCGATTGAGGAGAAACTGTTCGGAACAGTCCACATTCGAAACCCAGGATACTCAAATGGAACTAGCATTTGTAGATCGAGGATATCCTCCCTCTTTAGTCTCCCAAGCAAAATAAATATCACACAAAAAGGACAGACAGGAACTATTAGAAGGTAGAAAAATGGAGACAAACAAAGAATCCTCCAGGGAGGAAAATCTATCATTTATTTCTACATATAACAATTACTCTGCAGATATCAAAAAGATCTTCAAAAATAATTATGGTATATTAAAACAAGATGTTATATTAAATTCCATTATTCCATCTGAACCAAAATTCATTTTTTGAAAAAATAAGTCTCTAAAAAACATTTTGGCACCGAGTCACCTGAAAACTGATATAGGGTTTACTAGGGGAAAAAATTGGTTAGAAAAAGCACAAATTTCGGGCTGTTATAAATGTGGCAGAAACAAGTGAATTACTTGCAATTAACATTACAAATAAGGTAACCTCAATAAAAACTGAGGAAAATTAGAAAATTTATACAATAAAGAGTTTGGTACTTATGTATTATCTGGGCTCCCATGTTAAATGCACCCCATTTTTTCATACCCCTACTATCCTACTACGCATGGAGTTGATTTTATATAGTGTGGCGAGCGCAGCGAGCCACCGTGCCCGAAGCGTGGTGAGCGCAGCGAGCCCCGCGAGGGGACGCGGTCTCATAAGAAAAATGTGAGCCCAGATATTACATAAGTACCAAGAGTTTTATCAATTGTGATACCCCCCTATATAATTTATTTGCTTCAATGCAGTTGTAATATGAAATATATAGGTAGAACAACTAGGCCCTTAAAACAATGTTTCTTGGAACACAGATGCAACATCTTAAATGAAATACAGACCCATAATGTACACTTCTTTCTCCATCAGAACAGCGATCCAAAAGAACTTAAAATCACAGGTCTAGAACATGTCCCCCATACAAAATGAGGAGGTGACAGGTTCCGTAAATTGTGTAGACAAGAGACTATGTGGATGTTCAAGATGAATACCATTTACCCTGAGGGATTAAATGAAGCAGTGGAATTAAATAATGCCATTTAAATAAATTTCATATCCATCATATTATCCCCTCTCTCCTTTAGGATGCTGATGCTGTATTACCAAAATTGCTTAATATAATAACAACAAAAAACTCCCTATAGAAAACTCTCTCTGCATATACAAATGTATCTCTTCCCATATATGAATACTTTTTGTATATATGTATTTTTTTCATATATACATTTTTCTCCTGTACCTGCTATGTATTTTTGTGTATCTTCGAGATATGAAATTCAGATCTTATTTTTGTAAATCTCTGAATATTCATATCAGTATATAATTATGTCCATCGCCACTGTATTTTTTAATTTTTCTATATATTCTCTGTAATTATTTCTTATATAAAAATGATTAACAACACTATTCTCTCATCATAATGAAGAAAAATGTTAATTGAATGTGCAATAATGTATAAACTGATGCATAGAGAACACTGTCTATTGGCCGTTCACTACAAAATAAAATCAAAATTATGCATTTTAAACCACCTTGATACAATTGCAAGATTTAGAAAGAATGGGGATTGCTCGCCTTTGGGAAAGCACCTGATTGTTCAATTAGTATGAATGGCCACTATGCACTGTTGCCATAGCATCACATCAGACGCTGACTGCGGCAGCCGGGAGCTATGCGTTCCGGGACCCAGCAGTTCTCTGCATCTCATTAGCCGGAAGTTTGTCATTTGACACGGCGGATCCCGGAAGTCTAGCAGAAGTGCCGCGACTCCGGGACAGCAAAACTTCTGTAAGTTTTTACTCTTAAAATAATGCTCGTTTTTAGAATTCTCTAAAAACGATCCTTATAGGTTTGTCTTCAGCTCATCTAGTAATATTTTTTATTTATTTTGTACAACCACATTGTTAATTATCTGGGATTGCCTAATTAATTAGGGGGAGTAACCCCATAAGGAAGGTTATATATACCCAACATTACAAGTTCTCTGCATCACCTTGAAAAAGCTGATAAACTCAGCGAAACGCCTTGGTGGGACAGCACAAAAACCTCTTCTTGGCACCTAAAAAGCACTCCAAGACCTTCATCTTTGGCAGAATCCGGTGCACACCAAAGAGCCTGCACTGGTATATCCTTGGCAGTACCGGTTATTCACACCATCCTGCTACAAAGGACACCATCTATTGGGAAGCTCCACAAAGGTTCTATATATTCCTCCAGCGGCGTTACTAAGAACATCTTTTAAACCATCTCCGCACACTAGTGAGGACCACGGACCCATACCTGGAAAAAATCCCCTACTATAGTGGTGAGACTGACAAAATTATATGAACTGCCTTAAACTGCCTTCTCTGTCTTATTAAGGAAAAGTGCATATTACCAACAGTGACCAGAAGAGGGTTTATTAATTTAACTTTTATTACATTTTATTATATGTTTTTTAAAAATGTTATTGAATAAATTTATTTAACAGTCAATCCCTTATGTGATAATTCTAATTAGCGCTGCCTATACATTCATTGTATTTTGTTTTGGTGGCTCTAGAGTGCCTGACTGTCCCCGCACTGAACACAAACAGGACGCACAAGAACACAAACTATAGCCGGCACCAATAGAAGTCTGCAAACCTCTAGGTAGGGAAAGCTTAAAACATTGCGATCCTCCAAATTCTCCATTAAGGAGCTGTATACACTGTAAACTTTTTCAGTGTATACAGTGTTTGTTATATAGTATGTAATGGGCATTACGATTTGTTATATAATATGTAATGGGCATCATGTGTGGCCTTATGTGTAATTGGCATTGCAGCATGTGGCTTTATGTGTAAATCGGTATTACAAAGTTTGCTAAAATGTGCAGTGGGTGTGTGGAATATAGTTAGGCCCCTTTTCTTTCCGTGCAAGAGCCCCACCTACTACAAATCAGGGGGAGGGGGGCGCGCGAAACATGCCCTTGCTCCGTGCACCGTGGTACCTAGCTTCACCACTGCCAGAAGAGGATTGCTGCTCAGAAGCAGGAGCAGTTCAAGGTGGACTATGAGGGCGGGCTGCACAGTGTTCAGTACCGTGTGGAGTCATGTACTGAGAAGACCATTGGTGAAGACCCATGTACTGTGCTGAACGTGCTGTTAGACTGATAAGGGATATCCTCCCTTTCTTTTAGTTTAGACAGGATGTTTTTCTAGGGACCTCCCACTTGGTGGTATATAACCTCACTCCTCCCCTTCTTGTCTTTTCTCCTGTCTCCTAACTAGTTTGGATAGGTAGGGAGTGTTATTTTTCTTTCCTGCTAGGGTTTACCTCTATCTCAGCATGGAGCTGAAAGGGGTGGTTCCCCGGGGGGAAAGAAGATTATCCATGAGTGTGGCCTAGGACTTGGTACCTTTTAGGGAGTGTGGCCTTTTCAGAGTCCTGCCCACCTGCTTATTCTGCTGTAGCTGCCCAATAAACTGCACAGGGCTGTATTGAGGATTGTGGGCGCTGAGAGTATCAAGCCATGAGGGAACCAAGGGCTATTATGTATCTGCAGTTTAACCAAGTGCTAAAAGCTGCATGACTGGTTCTGGATGGTCAAGGAGCCCTGCAGCAGCCCGGTGCTGTGCTGAGTCCCTACATGGCATAGGTACGAATTCCCGGCGGTCAGAATCCCAGCGGTTGAAATACCGATGCTAGAATACCGATCACCGAAATACCGATAAGGCTGCGCACGCCATGCAGCGGCCCAGGTGCCTCGCTACGCTCACTATTTGATTCTCACTCTATGGGTGTCGTGGAATTGCGGCGGTTGGGATTCCGGCGTCAGTATTTCGACTGCCGGGATTCCGACCACCGGGATTTTGATTCCATCCGCCTGGCACTTCTGGTCAGCACCATTCTCACTATGTCTGGCATCTCCCTAAGTCCAGAAGGCAGTGTCTGGGGGTTTTGTCTGTGCAGCAGGAGTACCTGTTTTTTTTTTTTTTTTTAAATGGCACTGAGCTGCCTATTCATGCAGCATACAAAATGCTAGAAGCAAGTCTCTACTTGTGCTGGAGCACTGGAAAGAGGGAAATGCCTCATAAGCCTGGAAATGCTCAAACCAGGTAAGCCCCTTTTTAAGGGCATTAGTGTTTTACTTTATATTTAGCTGGTTAGTAATAGGCTATATCTGTTATCCTTCTTAGTGTCTGCATGCAGCCTCTGCACCAAATAGAAATACAGCTCCTTTCTCTGAATTTCTGTGAAGACTGTAAGGAACAAGCTGCAG
This sequence comes from Crinia signifera, assembly GCF_055691185.1. Lineage (NCBI taxonomy): Eukaryota > Metazoa > Chordata > Amphibia > Anura > Myobatrachidae > Crinia > Crinia signifera. The sequence goes on from NC_139226.1 coordinate 32,601,434, forward strand.
CTGTGTCTACTCAACCTAATCTAATTCATTGGAGCAGCAGGGTTATAAGAGGCCAAGAACTCAGCCTGGTGAATAGAAATGTACAGTTATGGATCTGGAGAGCTAAATACACCAGGATGTTTGATATTATTATGGTAGAAAATCCTGATAAGAGGCTTTACTATTCATATTACTTCTACAGTGGCCCTTAACTCTTTAGGCAAATGCAGGGGTGGTTTCTCTTGTCTGGAAAACCCCCTCCTCTTGGCAAGTGCCTTAAATTGTGACAAAAATATCACTGGTATATAATAGGATCAATAGAGCTGCCACCACATCATGCAGTGTAAGGGACAGAGCAGAGCTGCTGCACATGTCCAGTGTACCAGCTTCGTCTACCACATTTACTGTATGTGTGGATCTGAGCCCTCAGACATCCCAATGGGCAAGTAACTGTCAGAAGGAAGAGATGGGAGCCTTACCATAAAGTGGGAGATTGTGAGCTTAGAAAGTGCAGTACTGGTTCTATTATGTTTGTGTATTTGTTTATTATATGTTTAACCTTTTCCTGACCACTTATCTTATTTAAATGTTTGAAAGAGCCTATACTATAGACCAGCTGTACTGTTACATACCAATACTGTATTCCATACAGTATCCAGTTTATAAAAAGACCAGTTTTCAGGGCTGTTACCGCTCCCCAAGACTCACATACTTGCTCCAATGCGCTGCAGAGTGGGAGATTTTGGATTACATTTGAAAACCCCCCTCTAATAATCCTGTGTTTGCCACTGTGAGTGCTAACATCTCTGTGATGAGAGATGTGATATATATGTGGCAGAGTGAGCCTCTCCCACAGACTGAGGAAAGGGTTAATCACCTGCAGTTCAAGGAGGAACCACACCCTTCCCTTAATTAAGACCAGCTGAGGTATAAAAACCAGGCCAGATGAATTAGTAGTGGGTGATGTGTAGGAGAGACTGCACCTTTAGCAGCTCTCTCTGTCCTGGAGGAATCTGCACACTGTTACTGCTCTGCCTGTTTGCACTGCTACCTTCATGTAAGCTGAACTGTATATTTGAACTGTTGTTGGTACCCATTGCAAGAAGCTATTACACTGACTATGCCTGTCAGCCAGAAATAAAGCTTACTTGTTTGCAATACTTCTGCCTCCCATTGGTCATCCGAAATTTACCAAAGTTTGACAAATTCATTTTCATCAAATCAGTGTTAATATTGGGTGTATCTATTTTCAGCATCTAGGGCTCTCAGAGTTTGGAGCTGTAATATGCATACTATTTAGATAATAAGTTTAAAATAAATGAATTAATTAAATTGCTGTCTGCATAATTTCTATGTAAAGCCTTTCTGGCAGTGATCTTGTTCTCGGCTAGGTGCATGGCTGTTGGAGTTACTCCAAGAAGAGCATTGTGGTTGCTTATGTGGTGTGTAGATGCACATTCTGTAAAGCAGACTGGATCTTTACCTTTAGAAGGTTCTCTGCTACTTTGCTGGGTTCTGTGATTCTAGTCTTGCGGGAGGAAAGTCTGTCAGACTACCCCAGATGGATGGAATAGATTCCTCTATTTACATTGTGCGAACAACCATTTAAAGACAAGGCTGACAAGATAGCAGTCATAAGAAGAATCCAGATAATGATAACAGTGGTTCTCTTCTAGTACGAGCCTGGCTTTTGACCTTTATAGAAGAGTGGAAATATTTAATTCATGTCAAATGGGTCATTGGTGTAATTCAACTAGACTACAACATAGATTTTCTACAGTATCCAAAGGGAAATAAGCTTTTTGAATCAAGACTGCCAGGAATACAATATCAAGGTGATAGAACCGATACCCAGAGACAGGAGGACTCAGAAATATCCTTAAAGCTACTAAATACATTTGTCATGGTATACCAAAAAATACAGCAGGGCTAAAAACAATGAATATATGTTTTAAATGATCTCTGCATACACGTATACACAGATATTCACACTGTTATATGAGACCATCACTGCACTAATACATATATGAAATGACACACACAGCCATAATAATTTAATACTTATTTGGTACTTATTTATAATCTGCGCGCCCGATTATTTGATCGGGTCGATCGCATGCAACCAAATCGCATGCGATGGACGCGATTTTTACATTGGATTCAATGTTAAATGGTCCCTGAGACCAGATTTTACATTGGGGGTCCAATGTTAAATGCCCCCCAGACCCCATTTTTTATTGTATACCCACCCTGTTCATACCCCCACTATCCAAGATGGCATGGAGTTGATTTTATATAGCATGGCGAGCCCGAAGCATGGCGAGGGGACGCGGAATACATGTTAAGTAATCCGTGTCCGCTCGCCTTGCTGCGCTCGCATCTGATTGTATGCCTTAAGTGCCAAAAAATCGGGCGCCCAGATATTACATAAGTACCCTTATTTTATTGATTTTCTTGGAAATATTTCACATAAATTTCCTTTTTAATAAATACAAATAAAAGGTACATTTTAAATAAATCTTTCTTTATTCTTAGTGCACCAACAAAGGTGGTTTTTCTAGTCCATTGTTTCTGACAAAATCCTTCTTAGATGGACAAAACCATGTGCACTGCAGGTGGGGCAGATGTAACTTGTGCAGAGAGAATTAGATTTGGGTGGGGTTTTTCTTCAAAGTGAGATCTATATTGAAGTGTAACAAACAAAATGACTCACCCAAATCTAATTCTCTCTGCACATGTTACATCTGCCCCCCCTGCAGTGCACATGGTTTTGTCCATCTAAGAAGGATTTTGTCAGAAAGAATGAACTAGAATAAACCCCAAAGAGACAATCTTTTGGTATATATTATTGTCCTTGGCAGCACCCCCAGAACTATAATAATGAATAAACATATTATAACAAGAATTGGGGCCACCTTTGGTACAGTGAGTACCAAACGGTGCAAAATAACCTTCCCTGTTCCCTTCCCCTTGATTAACCTGTACAAGTAAGGACTGACGCATGGTCAAACCTCTAAACTTTTAGCATGGTACTGTAATTCGAACATAATAAAATCATATCAATTGAAATACCTAATTGTTGATCCATAAGGATGGCTACTTTTAGCCTCACAAAAGACAGACGAGAAAAACTGAAAAACGGATTAGATGTCCAGTGATAGGAAATGATACATCCAATAAAGATTGGGCAGATGACTTATACATCTTGAAACAAATATTGACTAAACAGATGAAATCATGGTGGAACAAAAACACCTTTGATAATTACATTAAAAACAACATAACACCAAGAGGCCTTAGGCCAAGAGTTTTCCCATCGTATGAATTGGCAAATACAGAATTAAAAAAGGAGTGGGAAAACATCTTAACCCAATACTCAAAAGATCTGATTGAAGTTTTAATCAAACATGATAAAATTATTCTGTAACAATGTGCACGTGAAACAGCTGCACTAGGCGAAAAATTAAAGAAATTTGAGTCACTAGAAAAATTTCTATACATTTACAACAATTATTTAATAATTACGGTGCCGCAGAGCCTAAATAATAAATCTATCTAAAGGCTCCCATACACGGTCCGTTCCCGGACCGTCCGTTTTGCACTCGCGCATCTCATCGTACGGTACAAAAAGTATGTGCTGCACATACTTTTTGTACTAGGTACACATCGCATCGGATCACAGTACATGCACACTGCATGCACTAGGGATCCGATCCGATGTGTGCTAATAAAGTCCCAAACGGATCGTGTATGGGCCCCTTAACCAAGAAAATGGCATCCCGGCGATTGAGATACAGATAAACATCTCCGGGCACCAGAGACTTCCGTGCGGCTCACCTGACTAAACACTGCGGGTCACACGCCAGAAACACACAGATCCAGCCGGACTGTGGAGCACAAATGCTGCTTGCGTATACAGGAAGTGTGCGGTGACGTGTACGCTCTACTGGCCGGAAACCCTGTACTAACAGGGTTCCCGGGTATACGGCGCGATTAGCCACCGTTCATTGAATAGGTTTTCTAATGTTTTCATTCCAAAAAACTATATATAAGTATAATCATTAAATAAGTCTGTCTCCTCCTTCTTAAATAGAAATTAGCTACTAATGTTTTTATGTATATTTATGGCACTGTGAGAATCAATTAGCCACAGGTGTATGACATCATAACTAGAGGGAGGGTATTTAAACCCAGTCCTCTCTCCAACAAGACATCCTTGAAAAAGCTGCATTTTAGCAGCAAAACGCGTAGGTTCTTGCCACACTCACGGAATAGCCACCCTATCCCACCTCAGAAGAGATTTCCAACTGTTCCAGCGGAGGTTCACCAGTGTACCATAATTTGGAAAAAGCACCTTCCTCCCTCCACCGTGGCGAACAACAGATTGAAAGGCACGCCACGTCCCTAAGGACCCCGTGACTTATCACTTACCAGGAAGAAATCCTTTCCTCCTCACTCACTGGCCGCCAATCCTTCATCAAAATCAATTGGAATGCTCATATCATTGCACTGAGCGCACATATTTTTACGAATATTTTTTATTACCATTTTAATTTTTCCTTTATTACAAGTGCTTGCTATAAGCAATTTTTTATCGTATATATTGGTTTCCATGATGTAATTTACTAATTAAATGTTATTTTTAATACATGTGTTTCTAATGTATATTTAGCGCAGTTTACTCTTCCTGACCTTTTCTTGCTAACCATTGGGAGTGACTACACAATTATTTTAACTGCTGCTTGGTCATGAGCACACTCATTTTAAAGCGCCTTTCCTTTTTGATATCTTGATATATACATTGTCTACCACACATAGTCATTTTAGGCTGCTGAAATGAGCTGCTTTGCCAATTTTGATGCCCGCATGTCAAGGAGACAGACTTATTTCTCAAAATGGAAACAACCAGTTTTTTCTAAAGAAAATCCAAACCCTGAACTTAAGGGAGATTTTATACAACTACAAAATTTGCTAAAAACAGAGATTAAACACTGGCTAGATAGTTTTAACCTCCAAAGATGATACCTAGAGGTCTTAGATTATTTAAACCGTCAATTTTTCAGCCTGACTCTGCCCCACAAAAATAATGGGAAGACACATTAGATCAATGCTCCTCGGCATTGATCAAAATAGTAATAAAATATAGGAAATCCCCGGCAGAGAAAACAGAAGAAGAAATTACATTATTAAAACAAAAATTAGAATCCGAAAGAATTTACAGAGAGAGATGAGGCCCTTAATGAAAAAATATCCAATTTCGAACAGTCAATAATAGAACTTAAATGCTAATTTTTTTAAAGGGATACAGAAGACTATGAGAGTACAAATTAAAGCAAAACACTCACATTTATCAGAATAAAGAAACACAAAAGAGAGGGAGAAAGACATCTACATTGCAAAAACACTATCGTCGACAATCCAGGAGTGACAGGTCGTGTGAAGGCATGGAATGGAGAGGAGGGAGACTGAGGTTCCACTCCAGTCCCCACAACCCCAGGCATCCCCGAGACTGCACCCCTGTAAAATTTGTCAGAAATCACCCATCCCCACAAAGAAAAAATTCTTGAAAATCATACATCTGCAAAAATATCAAGAAATCACCGATCACCACAAAAAGAGATGTCAGAAAATTACATGCTAGAATCCAGATCAATGGGGGGACGTCCAAAAGAAAGGACAAACCAGCTTGCAAATGAAAGTCAGCCACCACATGAGGTTTTTTTTAGAGAGGAGACCACAGGGCACACCAAAAAGAAACAGAAGCCCTTTTACTAGGGGAAGAAGAGGAGGAAAAAAGGAAAAACAAAAGAAATTACAATCTCTAAAGAAACCTAGTGAACCTAAACAGTCAGTATAAAATTTGTCATCTAAGGAACTAACCAAATCTGACCTATCCCTTCTGAGTAAGGGCCTAAAATTCTCCTCTGTAGCTACTCCGAACATCTTTGACTTATTCGTCGAACTAAACCGATTTATCAGAGGTTTGTGCCGTAAACGCTTCTTTGCAAAACAACTGCTAAATAAAAACAGAGATGAAGCGGCAGCAATAATATTAGATCAGGGAGATGTCCCAGCCTTAAATGGAACTGCTAGAAGAGTTCGAGACACACTCACCCGAAAAAATTAAAATATTTGACATCTCAAGGGAGAAGTTCCGGGTCAAATCAGAGTTCTATCCCATTAAGTCTAAAGGCTCAAATGTAGAATCTTTCTACAAAGTCACACTAGACGACTTCAAGAACCTGTGTAGATCTATAGAACAAAATACACATAAAAAAAGAAGTCGAACCTTACAAAACAAGAATCGCAGGCCCTTAAGAAATTAACCAAAGACACCTCCCTCATAAGAGAAGCAGATAAGGGTGGGGGAATCATAGTACAAAATAAAACTGACTACATATTAGAAGCCAAACGACAACTAAAAAATCCCACCTTCTACACTACTTTAAGAAATAATCCTACACAAGACTTTGGCCTTCAGCTCCTCAGTCTATTAAAAGAAGCAGCTGCAGATGGAGTCAGCTCCAGGGAGGAATTCCGTTTCCTTTACTGCGAGCACCCAGTAGTCTCCATCTATTATCATCTCCCCAAAATTCACAAAACCCTTACATCACCACCAGGGCGCCCTATCATTTCCGGTATAAACTCCCTCACCTCCAATTTATCATTCTATGTATACTACTACCTACAACCACGGGTGTCTACCCTCAGGTCTCATGTCAAAGAGTCACTACATTTTCTACAGCTTATCCAAAACATCAAATGGAAGGATTCCTATTCAGTTTTGACATTAGACATAACCAGTCTATATTCAAACATCCCACATATGTTGGGAACACAAGTGATTGCAAATAGATTGAACAGTGAAGGAGACCTGGGGGCAAGACACCAACAATTCATCACGGATGCTATTCTCTTTATTCTTCAGCACAATTACTTTCTATTTCAGAACACTTTTTATCTTCAAGTCATGGGGACGGCCATGGGGACCAGGTTCGCACACAGCTATGCTAATTTATATATGGGAGAACTAGAACAAGAACTCATCTGGGACAGTGAGTATGCTGTGAACCTGGTCCTCTATGGCCATTACATAGACAATCTATTTATCATTTTGGAGGGGGACTCACGTTTTGGCACAACAATTCATTAGTCACCTTAATTCTAACACTTATAATTTACAATTCTCACACACCTTACACCAGAGACGGATTTCCTTCCTGGATTTGACTCTAGAAGCAGTGGGCGACAAGATTATCACCTCCAATTTTACGAAAGAAGTTGGTTCAAATGCATATTTACACTATAAAAGTGAACACTATCTTCCATGGAAGAGAGGTATACCGAAGGGGCAAATGCTTCTGATCTACAGGAATTGTTCACACACAGATATTTAAGAAACAAGCAAGAGACATGATGGACTCCTTGAACAGAGAGGTTACCCTAAAAATCTAAAACAAGCATATGAAGTACTAACCCCGGATCGAGACGAACTTCTAAAAAGCAAAAAAGATAGAGATATGATGAACCCAACAATATCAAAGATAAAAAAAAAATCAGTTGGCATTCATTTCAACATAACAACCACTCCACACAAATCAAAAAGATTAATAAAAAAATGTATATCCTAAAACAGGATCCACTACTAACAGATGTGCCATCAGAAAAAACGGTTTTCATATTCCATAGAAACAGAACACTGAGAGATACACTAGCCCCCAGCTTTCTGAAAACAGACGAGCGCAAGACAGTACAAACAGAGATGTGGCTTAATCCAACTCCAAAAGGCTTTTTTAAGTGTGGGAGCACTAGATGTATGACCTGCACCCACATTACAAAAAAAATCCTTACAACAAATAACCGATAAAGAAGGTAGAATTATTAAAATGAATCAATTTATGAACTGCAACACATTATTTATTATTTAGAATAGAATAGAATAGAATCAACTTTATTGGCCATGTAAGCTTGCGCACACTAGGATTTACAGTGCAGCATCAAGCAGGGATGAAGGGGGGGGGCAGGGGGAGAAGGCATTACATACATTACAATAAAACATTACATGTGGGGAACACATACCCTCCGAGGTGCACAGCGCCTAGGCAGCCATCAGCGGTGCCACTGGTCGCCGAAACAGCCAGGTAGGTAACAATACAAGCAGAGACAGTACAGTTATCACAGGGAACATATTTGGCTGAGCTGCACAGCTCCTAGGCAGCCATCAGCGGCGCCATCTTGATCATGCTGCTCAGAGGCAGCAGTAAAAATATTTGTATTTATGTAGCACTTTTCTTCCAAAGCTGGCACACCCTGCCAGCTTGTTGCTGGCGGGGTGTGCAACCAGCAAATGTACAGCATACAGGCTTTGCATACAGTGGGGGCAGAGGTATATGATGATGATCATGGTAAAGAAACAGTAAAACAAAGAGTAATACATAGCTTTCCTAAGAGGCTGAGATAGATGGTATCTTGGGAAAAGCAAAAATAAAACATGGCAGTGTTTCGGTTTATGTCCAAATCCAGTCCAAACTCCAGTTCTAACTCATTTATATGCTTATATGTACCTGCTGATTAAAATATATTGGTAGAACTACACGCAAACTAAAGATTAGATTCTTGGAGCATCGAAGGAATGTCTTGAAACAGCTACAGACACGCGCTTCAAGACATTTCGCCGAAAGACATGCCGGGAATACTACGGATCTGAGCATCATCGGCCTTGAACACATACCAAATACTGCTAGAGGAGGCGACTGCTTCAAAAAATTATGCAAACAGGAGGTCTTCTGGATGTATAAAATGCAGACGATACATCCCGATGGCTTCAATTAAGCGGTCAAACTCAATAATATTATCTGAAGTAAATACTAAACACTGAATATATAGTAACAATTCAAACAAAAGAGACTGTATTCGGTTTATTTCCTTTATTTATATATTGTTTTGATATCATTTGTTGGTCTTAACCTATTCTCTTTATAGATCCCAACCATTTATTAATCCACATCAAGAATCTCTGCTTTCTTATAAATAACCTTATTTATATACACATTCTGAACAAATGTTTCTAGGAGTATTTAGCTCATTAGTAAGTATTGGTTAAACATCTCCGGGTACCAGAGACTTCCGTGCGGCTCACCTGACTAAACACTACGGGTCACACGACCGAAAACACACAGATCCAGCTGGACCGTGGATCGCACACGCTGCTTGCATATACAGGAAGTGCGCGATGACGTGTGCGCTCCACTGGCTGGAAACCCTGTACTAACAGGGTTCCCAGATATCTGGCGCGATTAGCCGCCATTCATTTAATAGGTTTTCTAATGTTTTCATACCAAAAAACAATATATAAGTATAATCATTAAATAAGTCTTACTCCTCTTTCTTAAATAGAATATAGCTACTAATGTTTTTATGTATATTTATGGGCACTGTGAGAATCAATTAGCCAAAGGTGTTTGACATCATAACTAGAGGGAGAGTATTTAAGCGCAGTCCTCTCTCTAGCAAGACATCCTTGAAAAAGCTACATTTTAGCAGCGAAACGCGTAGGTTCTTGCCACACTCATGGAATAGCCACCCTATCCCACCTCAGAAAAGATTGTCAACTGATCCAGCAGAGGTTCACCAGTGTACCATTATTTGGAAAAAGCAAATCCTTCATCAAAATCAATTGGACTTCCCCAGTACTGGCAGATACACGAAGGGTGACTATTCGAACACTCATATCATTGCACACTGAGCGCACACATTTTTACGAATATTTATTACCATTTTAATTTTTCTTTTATTACAAGTGTTTGCTATAAGCAATTTTTTATCGTATATAGTGGTTTCCATGATGTAACTTACTAAATAAATGTTATTCCGGTACTTCTTTACTTTCACGGCGCCACTAGATAGGACAGATAGGACAGATAGGATACTAGATAGGATACGATTTGTATGCGATTTGACATAAGATATCGCATAAGATATAGGATAAGATTTACTATCCATTTCATTACCCCACTATCCACTAGGGCGTGGAGTTGATTTTATATAGCGTGGCGAGCGCAGCGAGCCACCGAGCCACCGAGCCCGAAGCGTGGCGAGCGGACACGGAATGTATTTTATGGAATTGCATGCAAATGGCATGCGATATTGGGGACTTGCTTTCAAACAACATCCGTGTCCGCTCGCCTCGCTGCGCTCGCCACGCTATATAAAATCAACTCAACGCCCTAGTGGATAGTGGGGTAATGAAATGGATAGTAAATCTTATCCTATATCTTATGCGATATCTTATGTCAAATCGCATACAAATCGTATCATATCTAGTATCCTATCTGTCCTATCTAGAGTGGCGCCGTGAAAGTAAAGAAGTACCGTTATATATATGTTTCTAATGTATATTTAGCGCAGTTTACTCATCCTGACCTTTCCTTGCTAACCATTGGGAGTGACTACCCAATTATTTTAACTGCTGCTTGGTCATAAGCACACTCATTTCAAAGCGCCTTTACCTTGATATCTTGATATCTACATGTTTTAAATGATCCCTGTATACACAGATATTCACACTGTTATATGAGACCATCCCTGGACTAATACATATATGAAATGACACACACAGCCATAATAATTTAATACTTTATTTTATTGACTTTTTGGGGAATATTTCACATAAATAAATTTCCTTTTTAATAAATACAAATAAATGGTACCTTTTAAATAAATCTTTCTTTCTTCTTAGTGCGCCAACAAAGAGACAATCTTTTTCTCTCTTCAGTCTTTTGGTATATATATTATGGTCCTTGGCAGCACCCCCAGAACTATAATAATGAATACACATATTATAACAAAAATTGGGGCTATCTTTGGGTACATTGAGTACCAACCTGTGGAAAAGAACCTTCCCCTGTTCCCCTTCCCCTTGATTAACCTGTACAAGTAAGGACTGACGCATGGTCAGACCTCTAAACTTTTAGCACTGTACTGTAATTCGATCATAATAAAATCATATCAATTAAAAGACCTAATTGTTGATCTATAAGGATGGCTACTTTTAGCCTCACAATAGATCTCTATGACAGACGAGAAAAACTGAAAAACGGATTAGATCTCATGTCCGGTGATGAAATGGAAATAAATGATACATCCAATAAAGATTGTGCAGATGATTATACATCTTGAAACAAATATTGACTAAACAGATGAAAACATGGTGGAACAAAAACACCTTTGATAATTACATTAAAAACAACATAACACCAAGAGGCCTTAGGCCAAGAGTTTTCCCATCTTATGAATTAGCAAATACAGATTTAAAAAAGGAGTGGGAAAACATCTTAACCCAATGCTCAAAAGATCTGATTAAAGTTTTAATCAAACATGATGAAATTATTCTGGAACAATGTGCACATGAAACAGCTGCACTAGGTGAAAAATTTTAAGAAATTTGAGTCACTGGAAAAATTTCAAAACATTTACAACAAACACCAGAAGGAGATCGAAAAATTTGAAAAAAATTATAGTGGAGAGAAAACGCAGAAAGTTGCAAAGAGACAAAACTGACTTCACACAGAACAATATCTATAAGTGGAGAACCTATAATTCCAGACAGAGAAAGGAGAGCACAAGCAATTACACCACATCAGAGGCAGAATCCTCAGAGGGTGGAAATTCGCTCAGTATGTTCAATCGGATTCCCAACAGGAATTTTTTTAGATATGACCCCCAGAGAACCCCAAGAAAATTCAAAATCAGGAGGGGGAAGGGGAGGAAGAAAACAAAAACGAGACACCAGATACTGGAGGGAAGAACCCAGGGAACAGAGGCGAAACAGGAATTAGGTGATGACCATTTGAGAATAATCCTAACCCCAGATCAAGAATCTTTATTATCAAAAGGACTTTCCTTTTCTCCAGTATTCAAACCGGACAGGTTTGAATGCGAAAAAGACTTGCAACTTCTCACCCGCAAAATTCTTTAAAAAAAGTTCTGCCAACAAACAAGATTAAGAGAGGAAAACTGCACCTTCACCAATACAGAACTAAATGCAGAAGACCTCCAAGCACTTCAAATATTGGAAGAACTAGAATCAGGTCATGAACATAATAACACTGACCTGCGACCCTTCGATGCTTTAAAACTGAGGAATAAATCAATATTTTTTCCAGATTTCAAAATATGCCCTCCGGCTAAGGTATACTTGGATTTAGATGCTAAATCTAGGTGGAACGCATTAGGAGCCGTGTTTGACACGCACAGCCATTTCATCACCGCTGGGAGGCGAAACATACAGTGAGCCATCTCTGACATGCACGGCCATGATGCTTCCTCCAGAAAGCAGAAGTCTGTAGTGATTCCTATGGATAGTTAGTGGTATATAAGGAGGACACTGGCAAGGCAGAGCCATGCCACTGAAGAAGGATCTGAATGATTTGAAATGCGTTTGGCGTGTCTTGCCTATCTCCACTTACCCAGTTTGGACCACAGGCTCTCTTTTTCCACGGAGGACAGCGCCACGATTTCCGGAATTGGACTGCCTGATATTTGGACAATTGTGCTGATCTGTTGTGGCCCGGGTTTATATTTTATGCTTTTACTTATCTATGAAATTAATTTGTAAGTGCACATTCATATTAAATTTAAGTGTTTTTAAAGTTATGCACTAATATGTACTTTATTTTTCATTTCATACCCATTGATATATGAGGATACTAAAAACACAAGAATAACTTCTTGAATTACCCTCTAAATTGGACCAACCATTTTATGGTGACTGTTTGCTAGAATTCAGCCTAATGTTTGTGTGAGAACCTTCTCTGCGCTTTAAGATCATTTTATTTATCTTCTCTATCGCAGAGTTATGGCTGCCATGGGATCTGTAAGAAGGAATGGAATTATCTGTGAGGATAATTCAGTGCTTTCTTTTTCAAAAATATTATGTCATTCTTGCTTGAAAAATATAAATTATTGACCCAATATTGGTCCATGCTTGTAGAGTAAGCAGCATAAGAATTTTTTTTCAGATGATCATGCCATAAAGGATTATTATCAGTTTAGAGATAGTTTAAAATTATTTCTGTGCAAAAGTCAGAGCTGCTGACTTTCTGGTTGCCCCCTCCGAGAGGTACAGGCTTAATATGATGCCCCTCTGGGTGTGATGCTGCATGGGATGTTACCTAAGTCAGTTGTAGAGTAGGGGCAAGGCTACTCTGACACAATTTAGTGCAAATTACATCAATGGCACCCCCAAACCTGCCCACATTTGCGGACAGCTGCAGATGTGTGCCTGGAGTTGTGAGCGCTGGGGCAAAATCAGGGATTCTACCTCACTATTCAGGGGGGCCAGGGGGTCATGCAATTTTAAACAGATTCACCCATTGCATGTATAACTTTGTGTTTGATTTCTACATATCCACCGTGACCTTACCGACAACTACTGGAATCTGGAGAAAAGAGAAAGAATAGATCTACATGTAAAGGAGAGTATTATCATTTTATTATTTTCTTCACTTACTCCTTAGTGTCCAGAAAAAGGGAGCGCCTATTATCTGAGTATTAACCCTTACCCATACTGTCTATTTGAATGAGATCCAGGGTAGCTCTCCATATACCAAGATTGGCCGATCCCCAAGTGTAGCACCAAGCTATCCCTCAAACCCCACAATTTTTATCTGTAACCATCTGCCCTCATTGAAGGATTCGAGTGCATAACATGTTTGGACACCGCAACAAAAGAAAAGAAAACCTAGAAGAAGTTTTCAAAATCAACATGGAAGAAGAAGAAACAATAATGACGAATGAGAAATTAGAAAAAGCAATGGACAAATTGGGAGAATGGCTGGTTAAAGAAAATAAGCTATGGTGGGAAGTTGCCACATTAGAAAATTACATGGCAGAACACATTATACCCAAATGCCTCCATTTAAAAAAAAGCCCATCCTTCAAGAATCACACTGAAATTTTTTCAAAGGATTCGCATAATATTCTCAACATTTGTTCCTTCTCACTTAAGGAATTAATTATCAAAGAACGGAGAGAAAATTTTACAAGTGTCTCAGAAAGAGTAGACACTCTACAGTCCCTCATGGAACCATTCAGCAACATGTCTACATTTCCCCAATTAGAACAGAGGATTATAGAAAGAATTGAAAGAAATACCAAAAATCTCACAAAGAAAAAACAAAAGAAATTACAAAGAGACTACAACTACTACAAATTTCGCATTAATAGTATCCCTACAGAAGAAGAACGACAACAAAAAAGTAAAAAGAAAAGACAAAGAAGAGGTCAATAGAACCAGCAGTCTTCAGACAATACAACAATGAAAAACAAAAAGACAAGGAAGAAGAAAATCTACATCTATCCGATTGCCAATACAGAGAAAGGAGAGGTAGGAAAATCAGCCATCCAGATTATAGTTACCATCAAACCAAGTATCATCAAAACCAAAATAAACCATATTGGAGAAGAAACCAACAACTAATCCAACACCGAAACTTAAACTTCACACCAAGAAGATTTAAAAATTTAAATAATTACCCGAAGAACCCCCTACCAAGAAGATACATCAATTTCAGGGATAGACCCTATGAGAATCATCAACATCAAGTTCCTTACAAACAAAACTGGGAGAGTATGGATAATAGAAGGAATTATTATCAATACTAAAAACCTTATCAACATACAAACTACACAAATAGATGACATGAAGCTATCAACGATATGGACAATCAACGCACAATTCACATAGACATCGAGACGATTCATCAGAAGAAAGAAGAAGAGATGAGAGAAGAAAAGAAAAGAGAGAAAGACACCATATCACAACAAGGAAAATAATCATCCCACACATTAAGATAAAAGAAGAGGAGATAAAGTAAAATAAATATGTCTCTAGATCTCCAGACATTAATAGGTCTGTTAAGAAACTAACTCTTTATGACCACAACACTCGGGAAGGAAAACATGAGGCATTCAATTATATGGAATCCCCTGTAACAGCTAACACCAGTCATCATGCAACATGTCCTTTTTAAGAACAAAGGACCAGAAACCCAAAACCGGAAAGACCAAGAAGATTAAGAAGAGAGAAACATCACACCGTCAATAATGAAAAAACCCTGCAAAAAAACGTGGAAAAAGAGGTGGGAAGCTATCAAAGAAAAATTATGCTAAAAGAAAAAGAACAAAAAAGAGATCACTCATCACTGTAGATCAGTGGTTCCCAAACTGTGCTCCTAGGCTCCCTGGGGTGCCTCGGGACACTTGCAGGGGTGCCTTGGGTTGGTCATCCAGGACCAATTCAAATTATTTATGATCAATTATTTCTGGACAAAACCAGTGCTGGTGGCTGCCAATCATAAAATGTGTACAATCAGAACCAAATCCTGCCCTTTACCACATAACTGGACCTAAGAAGCACATATAAACACAATCTACTTCATTTGATATATATTTTTGGGGGCCTAGGGGTGCCGTGGAAAAATTCTGATACTCTAGGGTGCCGTGATTAGAAAAAGATTGGGAACCCCTGCTGTAGATAAATCTCAACCAAATATCATATTTAACTTAAGTGACCGCCCTCCCTCAGAGACAGAAGAAAAAGTCCTATCTAAGGGACTCAAATATGCACCCACATCAACCTCAGACCCCTTCGACCAATATATTGACGTACAAAAATTCATAAGACAAATCACATTAAAAAAATTCTTCTCTATGAAAGAAAATAATGAGGTAACAAACTCTAACTCCAAATCTCCGGAAGAACCAACAATGCAAAATACAAAAAACAGAAAATTAAAGAAGAAATCTAAATTCTATCCCACACACGTCAAAGGACACTTCATAGAGACCTTCAATAAAATAGTGACTGACGAAATAGAGAAACTAAACAAGACCGATGGGAATAAGAGAAGAAAAAACAATCTAACACACAAAGAAAAGGAAGCATTAAAAGAGTTGGGTAAGAATAAATCAATAGTCATCAAACGGTGTGATAAAGGGGGAGGTATTGCAATCCTCAATAAAGATCAATACATAAAGGGAATCAATAGATAATTAGATGATTCTGAAACATACCGAAGGTTGAATCATGATCCCACTGTTAAAATCAAAGAAGATTTAAAAAACTTATAGACAAACACCTGACCAATGGAGGTATAAATAAAAAAGATATGATTTCATCAATATAAATGAGGAAGTAACCCCTACTATATACATATTGCCAAAACTACATAAAAATACAGAAAACCTCCCAGGGCGACCAATTATTGCAGCTACAAATTCTCTAACATCCAATACGTCATCGATTCATATTTGCAGCCTTTGGTTCTACAGACTCCCTCATACACCAAAGATACAGGAGACATTCTTAGACGTCTAACGAATGAAACGTGGAATGAGAGGAGAATCCTAGGGACAGGTGATGTAACATCCCTATATACTTGTATCTCTCATGAGCAGGGCCGGTGCAAGGCTTCTCGGCACCCTAGGCAAAACTTCAACCTACCCCCCCCCCCCTCCATACTGCCACCAATACCCACTTTCCAAACCCTTAAGGCATACTTGCCTAACATTCTGGAATGATGGTGAGAGCACAAGAAGAAGGAGGCAGCAAAGTAGGGAAAAATGCCCCTAGGGAAAATATAGACTTGAAGTCTTAGAGGTTCCACAGCCGCAACCTGCATTAAGTACAATAAGGATCCTCATAGACATCATTGATTTTTTGATAGGCAGACTTGCTGGCGCCACCCCCAGATCCCGGCGCCCTAGGCAGCCGCCTAAAGCTGCCTAATGGTAGAGCCGGCCCTGCTTGGGAGAATGCGGACTGCAACCATTATCTGGAATATAGACGTGATATCCTTCTATAGTCAGTTACTCAGTCTTTAAAACAGTTGTGGTATCTTGCTGTGATAAAAAAACTATTAAACAACTGCATTAACAGCTGACTACAGTTATATAACTCCCACAAATAAAACGCTTATACTAACCCCTTCCTACAATAAATAAGTTAAGAATGGTGTCACTGTCAATAGAAAAGTATATATGTAAAGTGTGATATGATAGCTTGTTATTCAGGTGTATATCTTCACGCACGGTATGAACCCAGATAAATGTACATTATATAGAAATAATCCCTCTCCTTGGGTAAGGTATTCCCTCAAGATGTTTATGGATTTAATCCAAAACATCTGGATATTTAAATCCTTTGACATTCATTAGACTAATTATAGCAGTTACAATTTGTATATATAAATTTGAGACCTATATTTATTTATTCATTATTATTACCAGTTATTTATATAGCGCACACATATTCCACAGCACTTTACGGAGAATATTTAAACATACATATCAGTCCCTGCCCCAGTGGAGCTTACAATCTATATTCTCTACCACATGTACACACACACACACATTCATTCTAGGGTTAATTTTGTTGGGAGCTAATTAACTACCATATATTTTTGGACTGGCACACTACTACAATATCTACTTACAGTGCAGGGAACTGGCTCACTCCTACAATACAGATATACATTATAAGGGACTGGCACACTCCTACATAACGGCATGCAGTATACAGGTTTGGCACATTCTTATACAGTATTAATGGTATTTACTATAAGGTATTGGCACACTCCTATCAACTTTCAGTATAAGAGACAGCTATACTCCTACACTACCAACATTTACTATAAGGGACCAGGGCCGGTGCAAGGCATCTAGGCGCCCTAGGCAAACCTACAGGATACCGCCCCCCCCCCCCCCCCTCGCCCCCACCCCCCACATACACAATTGACTTAACAATTTTACTATATTTTTTAGATTAACAACATAAACGCCACACACTAGGAGTCAAACATCACATTATGCTGCACAGTAGGGGCCACAAATCACACTATGCCACACAGTATGAGCCAAAAATCACATTATGACACACAGTAGCAGCCAAACATCACATTATGCTGCACAGTAGGGGCCACAAATCACATTATGACACACAGTAGGAGACAAACATCACATTATGCTGCACAGTAGGGCCCAAAAATCACATTACACCACACAGTAGGAACCAGGCCGGAGATTCAAGGAAGCATTGCTCTCTGAGTGTGCCTACAGTAGGTGTCTTTTTGAGCACAGAACGGTCCTTTGTCCCCCACATCCAGTTTCTCTCGAAATACTCTTACATGCATCTGAGAATAAATATGTGTTTATCTCACACTACATAATGCAAAAATATGAATCCATGCCCTCATTATCTCCAGAATTGACTATTGCATTCTCTTGTTCTTCTACTGCTGTGCCACTGTATCAGTCCCTACATCATAGGGAGATGAGATGCTGTCAAGAACTTCGGGGTGGGGACAGACTCTAATCTCATCAAGCCCGGCCAGTTCCAACCATCAGATATTGAGGCAAAAAGAAAATAATTTTGAGGGGTATTTAACATGGCGTCATAGCTGGAACACAGGCCCCAATCACATTCTCTCTAAGTAGTTGCCATAAACATCAGGTTCACATATAGCCCACGGGGAATGCCTTTCTCCAGGCTGGCTGCTGCATAGAGGTAAGCAAGGTGCTATCCTGCACAGGCAAACTCTTTTGCATACTTGCTTACCCTCCCGCATTTTGCGGGAGTATCCCGCTTTTTGTTTCTAACTCCCGGTCTCACGGAAACACACGCAATCCTCCCGATTTTTCAAATTTGACAGTCACAAAGTGCCGGGGACTAGCTCTGCAAGACAGGCTCTCCTATTAAATGCTGTCCGCCGCAGGACTCTGTGTGTAGCGCTGTCCACAGCAGCAGCTACTAGTACTCACTACGCAGCGGCAGGCACAGGCAGCGCAGCACGGAGAGTGGGAGCGGCATCAGGGGCGGCTGCCGGAGGGATTATTGTTTAGTGAGTGCTTCCGCTGCAGGATATAGAAATAGTCACACACTATGCAGCGGCAGGCAGGGCAGCATGGAGAGCGGCCTCAGGGGCGGCTGCGGGAGATATTATACGTGAGTGCTCTGTCTGCAGTATAAAGTAAGAAATAGCAGCACTATGCAGCCCCAGGCAGGACAGCACGGGGAGTTGGAGTGGCCACAGGAGCAGCAGCAGTGTGTGAGGAGGGGGGGGGGGCCGCCGCCCGCCGCCCGCCGCCGAAGTTTGACTCTGGCTGCTATAGCTGGTGACCGGGCGGCAGCCAGGGATGGGGACTGACTGTATCTGACAGCGCCTGGCAGCGCAACAAGGTCGTACACGGGCGGGATCCGGCGGGGAGGGGGACAGGACGGGCTGGGGACCAAGTGATCACTTACATAATAGCTGCACTTGTTGCTGTAGTCGTCTTGTCTGAGTCTGCAGGCAGCTTCTTCTTCATCCTCTCCTCTGCGGACTGCGGCAGCGTGCGTGGTAGCTTCCTGCTGCTGCTGCTGCTGCTACTGCTGCTGGCCGGCTCACTACCGCCCTCCAGTGGCCGGCGCCCTAGGCAAATGCCTAACCTTGCCTAGTGGTGGCGCCGGCCCTGCTCATGAGGATGGACTACAGGCCACAAGTTTCTTCCTGGAGAAATCTGAATATTCAGAAACAAAGAAAGATTTCCTTCTATAAGTGATCTCGTTCATACTTCATAAAAAAAAATTTTACTTTGAGGGAAAATACTACCTGCAATTAAGCTGAACAGCAATGGGGACGAAATTTTCACCAAGCTATGCTAATTTATTCATAGCCTGGTGGGAGGAGGAATCGATCTACAGAAGCATAGCTTGGGGTACAAGTCTCGTCCAATGGAGACGCTACATCGATGATGTCCTATTAATTTGGTAAGGAGAAAAGTCGGAGCTGGAAAAATTCACGAATTTGCTCAATCAAAATCCCCACAATATTCATTTCACTTTTGATTTCAGCCATGAAAATGTAAATTTCCTGGACTTGACCATCTATATCGAAAATGCCACGATACAAACAAAAACTTACAAAAAACCAATGGATGTTAATACCTTTATACCATCAAACAGCCAACATCATCAAACTTGGCTTAAAGGTATCCCTAAAAGTCAATTTCTCAGGCTAAAAAGGTATTACAGCAATCAATCATCTTACCAAACTCAAGCAGAAAAATTAAAAACTGACATCATTGCAAAAGGATATAAAGAAGAGAGCCTGACAAACGACCTATTGGCAATCGAACAAAAAGACAGGAGTTCTTTATTGGTGAATAATAAAGAGACCAAACAGACAATAAACCAGAGGAATCTTCAATTTGCGTTCTGCACCCAATTCCATCAAAATCATAAAAAATTTAGAAAATATTCAACAAAAACTGACATCTACTCCAACAAGATCCTATATTAAAAAAAAATAATGCAAGATAAACCTAAATTGATATACCGTAAGTCAAGGAATCTAAAAGGACCATCTAGTAAGAAGTGCCCTCCCGGAAGAAAAACGCAACTTAATAAGACCTAAAGGCTTCCATAGATGCGGCAATTGCATCACATGTAAAAACATTAAACCAGAATCCTCCAAAACCATCGACATTACCATCAAACAAAAATGAAGATTACTGATTTTATGACATGTGACACATCAAATGTAATTTACGCAATAGAGTGCACCTGCGGCTTATACTATATCGGGAGAACATCACGACCATTAAAAACAAGGTTATCTAAACCCTTACATAACATTAAAAAAGGACTACCATCTCCCTATCTATCTAGTCACTTCAAAAATGATCATAACTGCAACATCAATCATATTAGGAGATTCCTAGGAATAAAGAAAATCACCAGCAATTGGAAGGATAGAAACATCGAAAATAATTTGGCAAACACAGAAATGAAAATGATTCATAAATTCAAAACCCTTATGTCAAAGTGGCTGAATCAGGATTTTGATCTTTTTATTCAACTATATAATAGCAACTTCCTTCTTCCATCAAATAATTGCTCATTTAGCCACTACCGGAAGTAGCCTGTGTAAAGACTTATGAATCAACTAGGTCCGAGCGCGGGAACCAAGAAACCAGGAGATGCCGCGGCCGGAAGTGACCTAGCGGCCGGAAGAAGAATAGCGCTCTAGGTCCGAGCACGGAAGCAAAGAAGCCACGTGGATACACAAGACGCCGCTGCCTGAAGTGGCATCACGGCCAGAAGAAGGTTAGAAATGGCTTGAGATGTGGAACACCTTATCAGCGCACTTTGAACATCTATTTAATTTTGGATTTATACCACCTTCCCCCTCTTTTTTTGAGCCGAATGGAGTTTTTTAACAAAGCAGGGGAACCTTTTAAAAAACGGAACTATCACTTCTGGTACGGAACCAGCACAGGTATAAAAGAGGAGACTCACACACTGAGTATGTATCCTGAGGAAGAGACTGGACATTTAGAAACATGTTGATCATACTCAGTGTACATATCTAGAAACAGGCAGACGTTTTGGCTGATTGGATTTCTAGTGTGCCCGGTGGCTCCAGATCCAGATCTTTTGGTCCCTCTGGGTAACAGTTGTTTATCAGATACATCTTACTGAAGCCTGCACTGGATTTGATACATATTTTATTACTGATTATATTTTATTTTGTGTGTTTTATAATACATTTTTTTATTTGGAAAGACAAAGAAACCTCTATGGGCATATCACTTCATCGTATATATGGTAAGTACTGGTACGCCATTTATTACACAAAGATACCATTTATATGTGTCATCATACAATAACTCATGTGAGTTTCGGTATGCATCTTGCCTTCAGAAAGTGTTGTATAAAAGGTTGAGATTCTAAACAGATTCACCCATTGCATGTATAACTTTGTGTTTGATTTCTACATATCCACCGTGACCTTACCAACAACTACTGGAATCTGAAGAAAAGAGAAAGAATAGATCTACATGTAAAGGAGAGTATTATCCTTTAATTATTCTCTTCACATACTCCTTAGTGTCCAGAAAAAGGGAGCACCTATTATCTGAGTATTAACCCTTACCCATACTGTCCATAGAACTAAAATGTAGTCTTTTGATTTTGTGAGGATATATAATTAGGCAAGCATGATCCCACCTTTGCCGTGGGTGTCGATAGTGACAAAATGTTCATTCGATTTAATGTTATTAATTGTTGAATACTCGATGAAAGAGGTCAATTTAGCCAAAGAAAATTTTTGGAGTTTGAACAAAACCACAAGGCTAATTTGAATAATGACACTACAACTGATTGGTTTGGTAAACTGAATGCCCAGGTGTACAAAAGGTGTACAAAAGAGACCTAATAAAATTTAAAAGAGAGAAAAAGGTTAAGGTTGATGCTGACTATGACCAGGTGGTACCAGGAAACCCTTCTTCCGCAAATTCAACAGATGCTCATCAACCAATTTTAATTAATTGAATAGTGATGGTGATACTGGCAACACACAATCAAGGAGCCAGGGCTTATCTCACCCTTTAGGGGTGATGACATGAGCAACCCACACAGGAGGTGGCATCGCTTAAACCGAAGAGGGGGCCAGTCAAAGAGGCAATAATCCTGGCAGAAAACCACTGCTAGCCCATGGCCAGAAATAGTCATCAATTTGTCCTCTTATCCATTGACTCCGGACAAACTGAGTGTACTATCAAAGGGTCTATACTTTATCCCTTCTGTGCCGTTTAACAGCAATAGTTGGAACATCAAGCAACAAAGGTTTGCACAACAATTACATTTAAAGGAATATTTTGCGTAGCAGCGTGAAATACCATTGGTCGTACAAACCAGGCAAGAGCGTGGGGATATGATCCAGCACAAACTAAGGAAAATTCTTCCTAAGTCCCAGTTCGACCCCCAGTCCTTCAACCCCTCGATAAAGACTCTCTATCATTTACTAAATAAAGAGGTGATTGCAGAAATACCAAAACTACAACTGATAAGACGCAATCCATGTAAGGCTGAAAGGCAAGCATTGGATGCATTAGCCCTTAACGGCAAACTGATTTTTCGGCCTGCTGATAAAGGGGGTGCCCTAGTCCTCCAGGACTTGGACCAATATAATAAACAAGCCATGAAACACCTAGATGACACCTCTACTTATTGCAAATTATCATCCATTTTCATTGACAGTTTGCTCCAACCATGTAGCCGTGATCACCCTCGGTATTTACTTGATACTGCTACTCTGCTGCAAAAGCTACAGACTCTTCCACTATTGGATGATGACATCAGTCTTTTTACTGTAGACTTATGTATTCTGTATACAGCCATCCCCCATATACAGGGAATGGCGGCAGTTAAGGACTACATTACAAATTATACCAAATATGATGGTCCCAAAATAGATTTCTCCAATGAAACCCAAAAAATACTTATGGTAATATCCTTATCACCAGTATATATATACCAGATAACGCAACTTGTTGAAAATATGTCCACTTTAAGAAGTCTGAGTGACAGAATGGAAAGGCAATCTCAGTACATGCGTAACACTAATACAATTGAGAATCAATCGTCTATTGGTATTGATGACAATGTGGATATGCACAGGCTCTTCAATAAACTTAACCTGTTGCATTTCTGAAACCCGCCATTGCAGAGATCAAATAACTCTTCAGAACTATTTAGATAAATGCATAGTACCGAGTGGTTTGAGAATACTTAAAACTTCAACATTCCAAGATGAAGTTTACAGGTGATTGGAACAATATATTAGATTCTTGTTCAAAAAAGGAAACTTTTGATTAAATATAGAGAAGAACGAGTAAAAGAACTACAAACTGAGATAGAAAAAAACATAACACTTAATACAGGCCTTTCAATATAGGTCAGATTTTAAAGAAAGAGATCAGAAAGTAAATAAATAACGGTACTTATGTATTATCTGGGCTGCCGATTTTTTTATTGTATGCCTTAAGTTAAGGCATACAATCAGATGCGATGCGATATCACATCGCATACAACCAAATCGCATGCGATGCGATGCGATGGACCCGATTTTTCACCTATTGCACCTAATTTTTAATTTATGCTTTGGCACAGGTGCCAAAAATTGGGAGAAAGGGTATTTTAGGAGGTTAGGAAGGAGTAAAATCTGAGGGTGTTTGAGAGGAGAAACTGCTGGTTTGAGAGAGGTGATTTTGGAGGAGATTTGGTTACAGATATGGCTACAGCTTCCATGTCAGCAGCTGCGTCGTCGGCAACGCTCTTTACATTGCCGCAGACTGAGGAAGCTGCTGTTTTTTTCTTGCAACAACATGGCCTTCTGCCCACCACAGCCACCTGCGACAACGGGCATCCCATGCACCTGAACATGACTGACCAAAAGTGGCGGTGTTATGTAAAGGCTTGTGGCAAGAAAAAAAGTGTCCGTACTGCGCTGTTTAGTCCTGGGTGCCGGCTCCCTTTTGTGACAATTGTTCGATACATCTATTTGTGGAGCCAGGAGTTGACATCAGTGACCTTCTGCAAAAAGGAACTGAATCTGTCAATCAAGACAGTGGTCGCATATAATGCATTTATGCGTGAGGCCTGTGAGCAGGATATTCTGGCTCAGCCACAGCGCAGGATTGGAGGCCCAGGAAAAGTGGACAAGACTCTTTTTGTACGTCGCAAGGCCAATGTGGGCCGACTACTTCCCCAGCAATGGGTGTTTGGCGGTGTCTGCAGAGAGACTGGGCAATGCTTCATGCTGCCAGTTGCCCAGAGAGATGCTGCAACCCTGATGGCAGCTATTGAAGCAAACATTGAACCTAGATCCACTGTCATGTCGGATTGCTGGTGAGCATACCGAACCAGTGATTTAGAGGCGGCTGGCTACACTCATGCCAGGGTGAACCACCGCTTCCACTTTGTAGATCCGGAAAGTGGGGCACACACCCAGAATTTGAACACTTATGGGGTTGTGTCAAGTGGAGGAACAAGTGCCATCGCAGAACAGCTCGCTACAATCTGGCCAGCTACATGACAGAATTTGTATGTCGCAAATCTCTAGCAGGGGATGATGTATTTGGCCGTATCCTCCATGCGTTAACATTGCTTAATAAGTCACAGTAAGTTGTTGGATTGCTTTATTTTCTGTTACAAATATATCATTAATCTTTAACTACAGTTGTCATTAATGTGTCATATGCAAGTGAGATTGAGTGAGATATGACTTTTTCATACCCCTACTATCCAAGTGGGCATGGAGTTGGATTTAAATCTGTAGCGAGCCACCGAGCCCAAAGCGTGGTGAGCGTAGCGAGCCCCGCGAGGGGACAGAGAATACTGTTTAAGAAATTTGCTTCGCTCGCCACGCTTCGGGCTCGATGGCTCGCTAAGCTCGCCACAGGTTTATATCGAACTCCATGCCCACTTGGATAGTAGGGGGTATGAAAAGGACCCCTTTTTCCCATTGAATTCCATGTTAAAATGGACTTAGTCCATTTTAACATTGAATCCTATGGAAAAATCTGGTCCATCGCATCGCATCGCATGCGATATGGTCGTATGCGATGCAATGCGATGTCATGCGATGGACCCAATTTCTAAATCGGCAGCCCAGATAATACATAAGTACCTAAAAAACATTGAAGAACAGGAAGATCAAATTATATCAAGGAAAGGTAACCAAATGGGTAGGGATGTACGAGACTATGAGAGGGGAACAGTTCATCATTTTAATAGATCAAGACCACCCAGAATTCCTGCATTTCGAGATAGTACATATAGAATTAATAAACAGGTTTCTTTCCAGACTAAGATTAAGAGCCCGAGACAGGAAAGAATAAAACAAAACTAGAGACCCCGCATGGGATAAAAGGGAAACTAGATTTTATCATAAAAATAGATATGAGGTACTTCAGGACTGGTATTCTCAACCCCCCTTCCCTTACAAGAAAGTGGAATAGGAACAGTTTTAGGTCAGAGACAGATGATGAATATGAGGGTGGGCTGCAAAACAGGAATTTTTTAGATCCTAGCCCAAATACAACATGGGGTCGAGAACCACAAAACAGCTCCCTAAAAAGAAGAAGAGAGGGAGAGGTGTATGAGAAGGTAGAAGAACAGTCAGGAAGACCCAAAACTCAATGTGCGAGATAAATACAAAAATTGGAATCTTTAACCTCTCCTCCAGAGCACTCTCAGAGGATGAGGTCAAATTATTGAGGAGAGGGTTAAATTTCGCACCAGCCCACCAACCAAATTTTTTAAATCTTTTTATATATTTAAATCGATACACCAGATCCTTATGCAGAAAACACTTTTCTGAAATTAAGGCTATAAAAGAAATGCATAACACGTAATCTTACAAACAACCCATCCTATTAGATGAGGAGGATGAAAACATATTGGACATGTTACATGAGATTTAACCTTTGCAATATAGGGGTCCTTACATTGAGAGCTTCTATAAGGCCACCCTTAATGAATTTGAGAAAATTTTCAACAAGGATAAGAATAAAATACATAGGGACAACCTTACTAGGGGGAACGGGGATAACAATTAAGCCAGCAAACAAAGGTGGTGGGATTGTTTTTGCTGCGAATCGCGGTAGGGGGGGGTCGCGGGGGAGCGGGTGTTTTTGCCGCGAATCGCGGGAGGGGGGGGGGGGGGGGCGCGCGGGGGGGGAGGTTTTGCCGCAAATCGCGGGAGGGGGGCGCTCACCTGGTGGCTGTGGAGTAGCAGTGCTGGGCAACATTAAAAATTAAGCAGCTGCCTGGAAGTGATTATAGTCAATCACTAAGGGTGCGCAACAAAACAAAATACAATGAATGTATAGGCAGCGCTAATTAGAATTATCACATAAGGGATTGACTGTTATATAAATTTGGTGGTGGTTATGCCGCGAATTGCGGGAGGGGTCGTGGGGGGGTTCTTTTTGCAGCGAATCGCGGGAGGGGGGGTCGAGGGGGGGATTGTCATTTTAGATACAGAGGACTATATTAGGGAGTCAATAAGACAACTAGAAGACACCAGGTTCTATAAAGAAGTTACTTGGCAATCCCACCACCTTGTTTCAGCAAGAGTATGTTGAGTTACTAGATACAGCAATGTATAAGGGGGTTATCTTTAAAGACACTTTACATTTTTTGACCTGTACACACCCTATAATGCCCACTTTTTATTATTTGCCAAAAATTTAGTCCATTACTGTACCCCCCGGGAGACCTACTATTTCAGAAATGGAAACATTACCAATAATCTATCATGTGTGATAGATCACTATCTACAGAAATAATTATTAAATCTTACATTAAAGACATGAGGAGTTTCCTTAATAAAATTAAAGATATAATTAAAGATATGAAATGGCAGGATAACGACTTTTTGTTCACCTAAAATCAAATCTCTATATTCTAATATCTCCCATTAAATAGGAATAAAAGCAGTAGAGAGCTACATTGAAAAAGATGTAGAGGATTCCTTGAGAACATTTATTTTACAGGGTATAGAATTCACTTGGACGCACAATTATTTTTTATTTGATTCTTAATATTTTTTGCAAACACGTGGTACGGCCAAGGGGAACAGGTTTGCCCCGAGTTTCGCGAACCTATACATGGGTCTCTTTGAAGAGGATCATTTGTGAGGATGTGTGATCTCCCTCAGGGCAGGTCTCATCCTCTATGGCCGTTACATCAACAATTTATTTATTATTTGGGAAGGGGATTTATGATCAATGCGCACTTTCACTGACAGTTTAAATTTCAATAGTTTTGGCCTTATATTCACTAGTAATGTTAGCCCTGACACAATACATTTTCTCGACATTACAGTTTACATTAGAGGAGGGGTTATCACTACTGAAAAATACACAAAAGAAGTGGATCAAAACAAATATCTGAGATATGATAGCCTGCATCTGCCGAGCTGAAAGAACAATATCCCGAAGAGCCAAATGGTGAGAGTAAAACAAATTTGTTCTTCCGGGGAGGCATATGAAAGGCAAAAGGAAATCCTTGAATATAATTTCAAGGCTATCTGAAATTTGTACTGGGGCAAGCATCAGAGGAAGTTGATAAAATGGAGAGAGGAGAACTCCTGAAGGTGAAGACTAGAAACCATACACTAGAGGAGGGACAGAGAGGGAGGGGTCAAGTATGCTTCATAACACAATACCGAGACCGAGGAAACCTTTTGGTTTAGACCACTAGGACTCCCGATCTTTTTTTCCCCCCTTCTTACAATACAACAATAAGACTTATGAAATCAAACAGGTTATCAAGAAGAACACACAACTATTATTATTTGATAAATATCTTAAAGATGCCATAGAACCAAGAGACCATTGACCTATGATCCTACTTATGCGTACAAAAATGAAATTGACAGGGTAATTAAATTAGGTTTAGGGAATGGGTGGATAGATGAACCAACTTCATATTTTTTAACTCAAACACATCCAAGAATTCCCATTATCTATATATTACCTAAAGTACATAAAACCCTAATTAATCCGCCTGGTAGGTCTATAGTGTCCTCTTGTGGTTCCCTTTGTCAGCCCTTGTCTCAGTTCATTGATTTCTGGCTGCAGCCGTTGGTACAAAATACCCCTTATTATTTGAAGGATACTACAGATTTTATTAATAAACTAAAATCATTGGGTAAAGTGTCACTGTCTTCTGTACTCGTATCTCTGGATGTTTCGAGTTTATATACAAACATTAAGCACTCTGAGGGTCTGGATGCGGTCAGGAGCTTGGTCACCAGTAGTCCATATTATAAGGGTCCAAACATCAATTTTTTGTTATTAATGATAATGATGATGTTTAGTTCTGACTAAAAAATATTTATTTTTTTAAATAAATTTTATTTACAGTTACAAGGGACCGCTATGGGCTCTAATATGGCCCCGGCTTATGCCAATCTATATATGCATTTATATGAATTACAGTATATTATGGCGAATGTCTTATTTTTCCACTCATATATTTTTTTACGTTCGTTATATAGACAACTTATTTTTCATATGGACTGGTGGGACTGAGCTTCTGACCAAATTCATTGGCCATCTCAATTCATTGGAAACTTCCATAAGATTTACCTCTACATTTAGTGACTCCACCCTAAGTTTTCTTGATGTGAATGTGAAAATGATGGACTAATTTCCACACAATTGTACAGGAAACCGACAGATAAAAACACCCTTTTGTTTGCTAATAGTTTTCACCCACAACCTCTGAAGAGGGGGTTACCACTATCACATTTAAAGAGGGTTGTAAGGATTACATCCAATTTTGCCTTGCGACATGATGCTTGGATTGAAATGGGTAAAAAGTTTGTGGAGAGAGGCTACTTTCAGCATGAAATTAATGAAGCTATAGCTCAATGTGATGATATGACACAAGAAGAATTATTAAAACCAGCTTCTAAAATAAGTAATGCTGACAGGTTGACCTTCATCTCAACATACTCTATCGCCTCTAAACGTATAAGGGAAACAGTGTTAAAACATTGGCATATTGTACAAGCTGATGCCACGGTAGGAGGGTATGGTAGGTATGTCAATCCAACCCCCTTTTCTGCTATAAAAAAAGCAATAGTAAAAGAGAAATCATTGTGAAATCAGATCTTATACCAGTTAAAAAAAATACCTGGCTTTCATCAAAAAATTTCAGTTTCAAGTGCTCTAAATGTGTTAATTGTCAATTTGTTATAACCAATTCCTCTTTTGCAGATCCTAAGACTGGATATAAATATGACATTAAATTTCATTTGGACTGTAATATTTGTTTTGTCATTTATGCAATAATTTGCCCGTGTCAGAAGCTTTATATCGGAAAAACTATACGGACCCTTAAAGAGAGGATTGCTCTCCACCGTTCCGCTATAAAAAAAGCTTTTCTTGAGATGGACTGTAACACTCCCCCTGTGGCAAGACATTTCATGATGCATAAACATCAGTTGAAGGACTTCACATTTCAACCTATTGATCCCTCCTTTGAGACGGGGAGGTGACAGAGGAAAATGACTATTACAGAAAAAGTGTTTTTTGGATCACTCAGCTTGGTTCAGTTTCACCAAATGGACTTAATGAAGAAAATTCATTCAACTGTTTCTTATGATGTTCTATTGTCATGTTTGCATTTATGATTGCGGAACTTATTGTATTCGTGATAATTTTGTTTCTTTTCTGTAAAACCGGTATATGGAGTGCTTACGGGCAAGATCTACACTACAGCCAGTGTGTTTTATCTAATTCATCCTGTCAGTCATATTGTTTATATGACGCCCATGCCGCATGTTGGAGCTGGGTGCTGCTTTATGTGGCATTCTGGCGCTATACTGAGGGCGTGATGGTGTCAGCAGTTGTCATGGAGAAGGGGGGCGGTTTTCGGCTAGTCCGGCGGCCGCGCCTCCTATCTCCTGAACAGCTGAGCATCGGGTTGCCATAGTGACGGACTCTATGCCCGGTCCTGAGTGATGTCACATTCGGCTTCCAGGCTAGTACGCTGATAGCACTACAGGTATATGGTTGATTTGGTCCTTGTGGCCATCCGTTTAACACATGCACAGGTGAGTGTTCTTTGCCCATTAAGACTGCTATATATACACCCGTTCCATTCTGACTGTCAGTTATGCTCCTGATAACGGTAATCTACCGAAACAGCTGTTGAGCATGGCAGGCATGCAGGGGATCCTGTTAAGTATCTTTGTTATATCTGTTCTCCCACTGCATGGACTTTGAAAATGACCTTGTTAAAATTTGGACTCTTTTGGCTTTATAAAATATTTTCTATTTTTGAACAAAGTTTTGGTTGTGTGCTGATTTATAATACAGCAATGTACAGTAACTCCTATGTGAATGAGCACCCGGTTCTTTATGGTTACAAGTGTGCAGATTGTTTTTTGGCTATATTTATATATAATTTTATATTTTATATTTCTTATGTATATATATGTGTGTATACATGTGTATATATTTTTATATCATTTATTTTTTTATGTATTTTTATATTATTAATGTGGCTAGAGATAACTATATTGATACATATAAACCTTTTTATTTTTTCTATTTCTTCATATTTTATTTATTATTATTTCTCTATTTAATTTATTATTTTTTTCTCCTCTCTCTGCACAATTAGAACCATAGTGGGAATCGAACCCATGACCTCAGTGCTGTGAGGCAGACTGTAATGCTAACCATTACATCATCCGTACTGCCCAAATACGGATGATTTAAATCAATGCACAGATATACTAAGATGCCTTGAGTGTTTAATGTATGTACGCTATGTTTTGTTCACAGCGGTTGCCATGGAGCCGCCGATGCCGCCGGGATTGTGTCACTTCCGGATGACGCATCTACACGTGACCGGAAGTTGATGGAGCCCTGGGACGGCCGGACGGAGCGGGCACTGCGCATGGGGGTACAGCACCACGGGGGGTAAGTTTATGCACTTTACAGTCTTTGGTATAAATATGTGGCAGTTTGTAAGTGAGTTGGTCCTGAGGAAGTGGATTCGGTCCACAAAACGTTGACAATAAAGGATGTGGTTTTCACGATTTTTCATCTGAAGCTGACAGTCTCCTTAATGCCTTCTTTTTAAGCAGTGGATATTTGGGGTGCAAGCCCCAAGGACCAGGCACCGGGGGCAAGGTATATCCCAGAGACTGGGAGCAGAGTGCCGGGATATTGTGTGGATGTATCAGCTCTGCCATAACCAGGTACGGACAGTGTGGCAGAATCTCCCAAGGCAACTGCACTGATTATTACCATCCTCGTGGACTGTATCTGCACGTGTTTTTGCACTTAGTCATTTTCTACTACAGCATTTTTTTCTCCTATTCTGCTTTGCACTGAAGACATGGCTACCCCAGTAAGTGATGGGGACTTCACGTCATTTTTGTTACAATGTGACAACTACGAGACCCTCAGCTACTCTGATCTGGATGCCGATAACATCTTGCACAAAGAACCAGCATTGTCTGAGGAGCCCCTGGAAACCCATGCTGAAATCTACAGAGAATTGCTAAAGCTAAGAAGAGGGAACTGGACTTTTTATATCACAGCAGAACTTTATCTGATTATTTTAGAGCCAAACAAATTCCTTGAGGTTTTAGAGTTCACAATAATCCTACTATTGGTCGTCACAATATTAATTTCTGTAAAAAATGGATCTCGATTTTAAACAAATGTTCCATAGATTTGATTTTATTAGTAATAGAAGAATCCACCAGGGAACTACAAGCCACCAAGGATAAAATTGCTGCCTATGTGGCTGCACAAGGTGAAACCTTACAAGCTGATGTGAGTGTGGATTGGATGACCCGTTTGAAGGAACAAGTAGACTCATATAAAAATGATCTACTAAAGTTTAAGAGAGAAAAATTCAAAACAGTACAAAATGATTATGCACAATATAAGGTGTACACGTGGCTTAGTAACACTCCCACACAAGGCCCTCAGGGTCGGGGACAAGCCCGGAAAAGATGGACACCTCGGGTTCGCTTCTCCAATACCTCAGCAAGCGAGAGTGAGGAATTGTCGAACAACTCTGCTACCTCCAAGACACCGACACCTTTAGGGGTAAAACCCGGGTAGGGATAGCTGCCCGAGAAGGCGCCCGACGCAGAGGGGAGGGCAAGCAGACAGGCAGAGGAGGCAAGCAACCCGCAAAGTCCAGGAAGAAGTGATTTTTAATCTCTCCTCAAAACCATTAACAGACAGTGAAAAACGGGTTTTCAGTCGAGGGCTAATGTTTGTGCCTACAAATAAATCAGATGACTTCAAATGGAAGGTGGATACATACAAGTTCACTCGCTCTTTAAAGTTAAAAGAACATTTTTCCAGAATTTCGACACAATCCGAGATGACCCCCATTAAGACATCACTAAGACGATTTGGTCCTACATCAAAGTTTGATCCTCAATTGAATAATCCAACGATGAGGACGTTCCATCGCATGCTGGAAAACACAGCCAATTCTGTGGAGGTCAAGGTCCCCCCGAATCTGCCCCCGGATGAACAGAATGCCCTACAGGCACTAGGTAAGAGAAGGGACATTGTCATCCAGGTGGCAGACAAAGGGGGTGCCATTGTGATACAGGATGTGGAGAAATATATTAATGAATGTGACAGACAATTAAACGATACAGACACGTATTACCAACTATCAAGGGACCCCACAGGTATATTCAAAAAATAATTGGATAAACTGGTGGGACGTGCTGTAATGGATGGAATTATTCCTCAGGATATTGGGACCAAATTAGGAACGGAGTTTCCAGTGGTCCCGGTGTTTTATACACTGCCCAAAATACACAAGGACGCACAGAGCCCCCATGGTAGACCCATCATCTCGGCCAGGGGGTCTCTGTGTGAACCAGTGGCAGTGTTCCTGGACACATATCTTCAACCTTGTGTACAGGAACATTTACACATTTAAAAGACTCCAATATGCTGCTTCAAAAATTAGCAAGTTTGCACAAC
This sequence comes from Crinia signifera, assembly GCF_055691185.1. Taxonomy (NCBI): domain Eukaryota; kingdom Metazoa; phylum Chordata; class Amphibia; order Anura; family Myobatrachidae; genus Crinia; species Crinia signifera. Next base: position 32,634,785 of record NC_139226.1, read on the forward strand.
ATCCCGACAGAAACTGCACTAGTCACTTTAGACGTTACCAGCCTGTATACCAGTATCCCCTATACAGGGGGACTGGAGGCGGTGAGACGTCTGATTTCGGGGAATGTGCAATATAATGGTCCAGATGTGTCATTTTTTATTGAGTTGCTGGAATTTACACTAACCCACAATTATTTTATATTTAATGGCCAATTTTTTAAACAATTAAAGGGATGCGCTATGGGATCACCGGTAGCGCCTTCCTTCGCCAATAGTTTCATGTGGGAGGTAGAGAAAGACCTGTTTTTCAGCAACTCATTAGTAACACAGAAGTTACTGGTTTACTATCGTTATATAGATGATCTTCTTATTTTCTGGCAGGGTGAAGCTGAAAGCCTTGAATCCATGGTAGAGACACACAATGTGTCAGAGCCCCATAAAATTTACGATGACAACAGATGGGCAGTCCATCTGTTATCTAAATATCAATATCACTGTCATTGATGGCCAGATTAAAACCTGACTCTTCACAAAACCCGAAGATAGGAATCTAATCCTGCATCATTCAAGTTTCCACCCAGCAGCGACAACTATGGGGCTACCATACTCTCAAATGTTGAGGGTATGTAGGTCCAACAGTGATAGAGAGACCTGTCTGATACAGCTGGATGAGATGTGTGATAAATTCAGAGACAGAGGCTATCCCATGAGAGAGCTGTAGGAGGCCAAAAAGAAGGCCCTATCTAAAAATCTAAATAACCTTGAATAAAAAAAGGAAAGGAGCAAGAATTCCAAAATACCTTGTGTTATGGAATACACAGTGAGGAGCAAAAAGACGGTCAAACATACCAAAAACTTGTGGAATATGGTTAAAACCGATCCTGACTTAAAATGTTTCCATAAAAAAGAATTAATGCCTAGTTTTAAACGGGGGAGGAACATTAAAGACCAGATGGTTAAAACAGACATCACCGTTTTTTTAAGTTCAACCAGTAAGGAACATTTTTTAACAAGAGGCAATGGTAACTTTAAATGTACAGGATGTACAACGTGCTCCTACCTAATACCAGGGGATAACTTCAATCATCCCTATTCAGGTAAAAAGATTTTTATTAGATGGCCCCTAACATGTTCCACGACTTTTACTGTTTATACCATCACATGCCCATGTGGTTTGGTTTATGTGGGCAAGACAGAATGTGTTTTTAAACCTGGATGGCCCAGCACCGGTCGGCCATCAGGGCAGCATGGAAAAATGGAATGAGTGACCAACCGGTAGCCCGCCACTACATAGAAACTAAACACACCATGGCATCATTGAAGTATAGAATGATAGACCATGTACCCCCCTCAATGAGAGGGGGTGATATTGGCAAGAAATTGTTATGATTAGAATCCAGATGGAATCACCGGCTGGACATGGTAGCGCCCCGGGGATTAAATGAATCTTTAAGTCTTATTAATTTCCTATGAGCGAGTGCGCTCACCAGGATCAGAGAAGTCAGATAAGATGATAAGTGTTTCTGCTGCTTATTATAAGACTAGTCCTGGGTTCAGATTAATGATAGTTTAAAAGATGACCACAAGATGTGATACAGGGGGTCTTAAAAAGTCGGCTCCTACATGTATGCCACAGTGGTGGTTAGACAGAGTACTAAGCTGGAGGCCACGGGTTTGTCACAGGGCGATGAGACCTAGTTGAATACTATAAAGTGAATTAAAATATACACAAAATCTGTTATGATGTTAACAATAACTAACCATGTCAGGGGTAATGCATAGTGGTTTTGGGGGGTGCTGCTAATAACTTTTAACTTTGTATATTTAGTTTTCTTTATTCTTTGCACTAATAGAGGATCTTTCAGGGAACACGGTCCCTGGAAAGCACTCAAGTCTGAACATGAAATATTGTTTGGTCGACAGACCATACCTATATAGAGTGTTTTTAATTATGTTTTTATACAGGATCGCACACATGGGTGTTGATTTTAGTATATGGTTAGCGCACAACAACAATATATATTAATGTACACGATAAATAGACACAATATGGTTTTTATCAGATGATGTCCACGGACATGCTTATTAATACACTTCACACTGGATATGAGCAATAGGTTGATGCAGCTTTACTGTAAATCAATGCACAGATGTACTAAGATGCCTGGAGTGTTTAATGTATGTACGCTATGTTTTTGTTCACAGCGGTTGCCATGGAGCCGCCAGGATCGCATCACTTCCGGATGACGCATCTACACGTGACCGGAAGTTGATGGAGCCCCAGGACGGCCGGACGGAGCGGGCACCAGGCACGGGGGTACAGCACCACGGGGGGGGGGGGGGGGGTACGTTTATGCACTTTACAGTCTTTGGTATAAATATGTGGCACAGTGTGTTGGTCCTGAGGAAGTGGATTCGGTCCACGAAACATTGACAATAAAGGATGCGGTTTTCATGATTTTTCATCTGAAGCTGACAGTCTCCTGAGTGCCTTCTTCTTAAGCAGTGGATATTTTGGGTGCGAGCCCCAAGGACCAGGCACCAGGGGCAAGGTATATCCCATAGACTGGGAGCAGAGTGCCGCGGTATTGTATGTGGTATCCAGGTGCGTAGTATGGGAATAGAGCGGTTACCTAGACTTCTCTGATTGGTGAAGGTGTGTCTCACATGTGATTAAATTCTGACTATGTCTGCCATTGTATGTTGAATCCCTGACAACGGGAGGTTTGTCCTTTCAAAACAATTACTACAGTCTGTTGAGTGCCGCTTCCTCCGTGTCTACTATATTGAATCTGCCGATTCCAAGAGGGCACTGCAGCACTTCATCTATGAGAAAAATCTAGAGCGTGCCGGGTCATTTCAAATTGTACATTGAATGTCAGTGAGTATCGCTGTTCTTCTGACCAAGGCACCTGAATCCATTTACTACTCATCACAAGGACGTACCTTTCTACTTACTTGTGGGCAATAACCTTATACCATTTATACATATTGCCATTAAGATGGTTGATCAAATTGACTCTGAGACACTATTTGCCAACTTGGACTCTGGTGAATGCTTCAGTTATTCTGATAATGAGGCGGAGAATATTTTGTTCACCCGATCACTACAGGACGACACCATTAAACCTGAGTGTGTCGACTTATACAATGAGTGGTACCGACTTAAGAAGCATGAAACCGACTATCTGTACCATGGCATCACTCTCTCGGACTACCACCGATTAAAGCAAATAAAGAGAGAGTTCCGTGTTCGTAATACACCTACAATAGGTCGACACAATGCCCTTTTCTGCAAAATGTGGATCGGCATACTTAACAAAATGTTCGATGGATTTACTCCTTTTAGTGGTCGAGGAGTCTGCTAAAGAACTGACACTTACCCGCTGTCAACTAACAACATTTGATTTGGATAAGAAACCACAATTGATGAACAATAAGGACACTCCCTGGCTTGATAAATTCAATACGGAAATAGATCACTACACAAAAGAACTAATTAAGTTCAAAAAGGAGAAAGCCCGTAAGGTCAAACATGACTATGACACTAATAGCGTGTATGGATGGCTTAATCCCCAACATTCAAGGGAATATAGACCTCCTACACGCCGTCCTAGATTGGGGCGACTGCCACGTCTGACACAGAATGACAGCAGTACATCCTTTAGTGATACTGATGGTACCTCTACAACCACCCCACTTGGTGCAGCCCCTTTAGGGGTACACATGAGGAGAGCCCTCCAGCCCCCATTGGGTCCAGAAAGTCACGGAGGGTGAGGACGGGTGGACAAAATGAGAGGAAAAGGAGGCAGGAGAGGTCCGGGTCGTCCTTACAGGAATCAGAGGTAGACAACCTTGTCTTTAACCTCACGGATAAACCTTTATCTGCAGCTTAACTTTCTATATTGTCTAAGGGACTCTCATTTGTTCCAACAACTCACCATGACACAGTCCGTTGGCAGATCGATACATATTAGTTTACGCGCTCTATGCGCCTTAAAGAACATTTCGGAAACAATGACAGCAACGACAATGTAAGTACTGTACCTGTGGCTTTGCACAAATTGTCCCAACCGTCTACCTTTGACCTACCTTGTAATGAAGCTTCTGTTAAGACTTTCTCGCGCATTTTGTCCAATGCTTTGAATGACTGTCCCACCGCTGGTCCTTATAAGACTAATCTAACCCTTGAGGAGAAGAGTGCTCTGCATTCTTTAAGTGCCCGCAAGGACATTGTAATCCGCTCGGCGGATAAGGGGGGTTCGGTAGTAGTACAATTTTTAACTGCATATGTCTGTGAGTGTCAAAGACAGCTTGATGACAATAATGTACATGTTATTAGATGTTGATCCTACAACTGTATATAAAACTGAATTAGACAAATTATTGCATTAAGCTTTTGTAGATGGTATTATTTCTCAAGAGGTTCTAAAAGCTTTAACTGTACAGTTTCCCATCACACCTCTATTCTACATGTTGCCCAAAGTGCACAAGAGGTTGGTCGCACCCCCCTTGACGGACCCATCATCTCTGCCAGGGGGTCATTGTTTCAACCGATCTCTGTGTGTACCTAGATGGCTGGTTAAATCTCTGTGTTCACGGTATACCCTCCTATATTCAGGACACTAATGACTTGCTGCACAAGCTACCGGATATTGGAGAGGTTGATGAAGGCTTTACACTGTGCAGTGCTGATGTGGTCAGCCTGTACAGCTGCATCCCCCACAAAGCGGGGATTGCAGCGGTTGAGAGGCTGATCACTAATAACCCATTGTATACTGGCCCGTCTATACCGTTCTTTTTGTCATTGCTCAGGTTGGTACTATCTAAAAGAATTTTTTGTTCAACAGCCGAGATCATCTCCAATTGCTCGGGTGTGCGATGGAGTCCAATGTGGCCCCATCGTATGCGAATACCTTTATGTGGGCATTGTTTGTTCCGCTATACACTAGTGGACACCTGTCATTGTATGTCCGATTTATCGACGACTTGTTTTTCTGTGGTCTGGGCCGCAGGAATTGTTGGTTGAGATGTTGAGAACACATAGCGACATGGAACATCCGGTTCAATTCACATTCAATATTAGTTGTACCTCCATTTACTTTCTTGATGTAAAAATTACGATAGCCAATAATTGTATCAACACTGGTCTGTATATTAAGGACATGGAGCGTAACTCTGTGCTACTTCATGATAGCTGTCATCCTTTACCTCTTAGACGTGGCCTCCCATTTTCGCAAATGCTGCGCGTATGGCGCATCACGAGCGATGATGGTGAGACTAAGGCAGAGTTGGATAATATGATTGATCATTTTCTCCAGCAAGGATACTCTAAAACCGACCTATTGGCTGCTAAAACTAAAGTCTTGAATATCCCTCACCTGGAGTGTCTTGCCAGATCCACAACTAAAACTAAAAACGCTAAAATAATCCCATGGGTTAATCAGTACACTACATCCAGAAATCGTGGCCTACTGTGAATACAGAAAAAGATCTGCCACCTCTATATAAATCGAGATTGATGCCAGCACACACAAGAGGCCGCAATTTATGTCAAACTTGATGTTACAGACTTGTTGAAGCCTGACATACCCCCTCACTTTTTGTTTAAAGGCAACGGGTGTTACCATTGTGTGGGGTGCACCACATGTAGTTCTTTACTTACTGGTGACCATTTCTTACACCCCTATAGTTAGAGGAAGTACCACATTGATCATGTACTGACTTGTACCACAAAGTTTGTGGTGTACCTGATTTATTGTACTTGTGGATACATTTATGTGGGCAAGACAGAAACATCATATTGTGAGAGAATGGCCAATCATAGGTTGGCTATATGTGCTACTCTGGCTATGGGCAGCAGTGATCAGCCAGTAGCACGGCATTGTGTGCTGGCTGGACATTCCATAGCAAGTCTGCGTACCCAACTTATTGATCATGTGCCACCTCTCAGACGGGATGGTAACAGAGGTAAATTGCTTTCGAGACTAGAAAGTAAATGGATGATGATACTCGACTCATTGGTGCCGAAGGGACTCAATGAAAAATTGGGCCTACATTGGTTTTTATAAATAATATTGACTCTTCATACTATAGTATACACAGTTAAAATTTACTGTAAATTGTTGCCCGTTATTTGGTCATTATTTTCACGAGTTAATAATGCATACATTTTGATCTTGCTCCATGTGTTTTTTGTATTTTTTGTATATATTTTTCATGCACAGTATTTGGGTATTTTTTTTTTATCATGTCTTTTTTTTGTATACAATATCGGAGGTGTCTGGTGTGCTTGTCCCCCCCCCCCATACAGCCGGGTTTCTAAAAAGGCTAAATTAGCAATGTGGTACCCAGGTGCTTAGTATGGGAGTGGAGCGGTTACTTAGACTTCTCTGATTGGTGAAGGTGTGTCTCCCATGTGATTAAATTCTGACTATGCCTGCCATTGTATGTTGAATCCCTGACAATGGGAGGTTTGTCCATTTGAAACATGTTGGAATAAAGTCTACCACGTGAATTACTACAGTCTGTTAAGTGCCTCTTCCTCCGTGTCTACTATATATCTATATATCCTGCCTATTAGTAACATGTGATATAACCAGCTTATATACTAATATTCAACACCAGGCTGGTCTTGACGCTATCAAGAAGGCACTTAGCGAAAGTTCAGTATACACAGGTCCCCCCGTGGAATTTTTACTTTTACTTATGAGTTTCATTCTACACAAAAATTATTTTTTATTTGAAAATTCTTTTTATTTGCAGCTCCAAGGTACGGCCATGGGGTCCAACATGGCCCCTGCCTATGCCAACTTGTTTATGTACGACTATGAGTTATCTAATATTTTACAGAATATTCAGTTTAAGGACTTTATCTCTCTTTATGTTCGATTCATAGATGATATTTTTTTTTGTTTGGACGGGAGGTGCACAATTGCTGGGGGAGTTTATGGAACACCTGAACAGCACCACAGGTACTATCAGGCTCACATGTGTCAGCAGCCCCAATGTTGTTAATTTTTTAGATGTTTGTGTGTCAATTCATGATGGTCTCTTTAAAACATCAATTTATAAGAAACCAACAGATCAAAATTCGGTTCTACTGGCAGATAGCTTCCACCCACGGCCACTCAAACAAAGCCTACCATTTTCTCAAATGGTAAGGGTGGTTAGGATCACCTCGGATAAGGAAGCAATCCTCCCCGCATTGAACAAGATGGGCTTGGATTTTATCCAGCGCGGGTACAATAAAGGAGAAATTGAGGAATCAATCAGGCGGTGTGAGAGCCTTGATAGAACTCAGCTATTGCATACACCGAGTAGGGTCAAAAAGCAAGAACGCCTTATCTTCCCGACCACAGTCTCTATTTCATCACCCAAATTAAGAGAAGTGATTAATAAAAACTGGCACATTCTGGAGACTGATCCAATAATTGGCAAGTTTTGCCAGGAGAGACCTATGTTTGCGTACAAACGTAGTAATAACCTGAAGGACTGTGTAACATCATCTGACATCAGCACCAGGAATAAAAAAACCAATTGGCTGGCAACGAAAAATGGGGCTTTTAAATGTGGAAGATGTGTCAACTGTACACATATGATGACGGGAGAATATTTTGTACACCCGGGTACAGACAAAAAATATACCATCAAACACAGACTGACATGTGAAAGCAAGTACGTGGTATATGCTATTTTATGTCCTTGCCAGAAAATTTACGTCGGTAAGACGATTCGCATGGTAAAGGAGCGTGTGGCCATGCACCGTTCGTCAATTAAAAAAGCGATGACAGTTAGGGACACCAGCACACCACCCGTCGCAAGACATTTCTTTGAGGCCGGTCACAACATCCGAGATTTCAAATTTATGCCACTAGACTGTATTAAACCTCTCAAAAGGGGCGGTGACCGACACCTTATGTTATTAAAGAAAGAAAGTGAATACATCTATGAATTGAACTCACTTTTCCCTGCAGGACTTAACGAGGAGCTCAACTTAAATGTATTCTTGTGAGTCATGAGATGGAATTAAGAGAGTTGTCTTTATGAACCCCTCGTTGACCATTTGGGTTCTTTATGAAATTTTTCTTGTGGGTTTTTCACACATTTTTTGTTCTGTTTATCTTGATTACTTTTTGTGCCTTTATTGTATAATATACATTCTGGATCATTATAGTGTGGCATGAAGATGAATATAATCCTTATTGATAATTAGGGGCTGCTGACAAAATAGAATGTAATAATGTAATATTGATATATGTTGTTTAATATATAATATGATGACAGGATTTGTGTAGAATAGTAATACATGAGGATGCAATGGTACACTATGCATTTATGGATTCATGTGAAGGGTGGATGGGGGAATGTGGGTGCCTGTCAGGCGGCATTCTGCATGGGCTCACTCTGCCTTGTATTGATACATGAGAATAATTATTTGCAATAGTATTATGATCTCCTGCTCGTATGATAAATTGCCCTTTAAAAAACCATGTAGCATTCAGAGAAACAGTGAGACGCTGGTGACCAACGGCAGTGGGCGTAACTCGACCATCTGCTGGGTGAGTGACAGCGGGTATCACGTATTGCCTCTATCCTGAAAAACCGGGGAGAACAGTGAAGCTGATAAACCAACAGTGGTGGGCGTGACCCGTCCACGAGCTGAGTGAGTGACAGCGGTAACTGCTGCCTTGCGACGCCGGGCGGGTGGGGATTCTGCCTTGTCCGGCGGTTACTATGGCACCCGAAGGCGCAGCTTTATGGAGGCGCACGAGAGTATAGTGTGTCTAGCGGAAGTGAGGTATGCGGGTCACGGCCGTAGTTCCGGGCTGGATCTCCACAATACTTCCGCATTCTGAGGCTCAGATGGAGCGCAGCAGAGCGGGAACCGGAGAAATCATACACAGGTGTTATGCTTATGCAGATTGGGTTTGGCGGGCACCCTGTTCCCTATATAGCCTTAGACATGTGCTAGTATACCTTAAGCCCTCGAGGAAGGAGGAGGACCTCTGAAACAGCTGTCGGGCGATAAGGGCCACGGGGGTTAAGCTGTTGTCATCATTCAGCCCCTCTAGGATATCGATAAGTACCCTACTCTTTGTGAACTTTAATGATGCTTTAAGGCTCTGAAGATGAAATACTAAAAAGTTTTTTTGCATTCTAAATGGTGGTGTGCTGGTTCTTGTGTCCTATACCGTGATTGGATTGGATCCTGTGGAATATATATATATATATATATATATATATATATATATATATATATATAGTATGCATATGAGCATTAGACTACAACAGTCTCAGTGCTCTGGAATGTGCACCCTACCTCCATACGTTCACTGGAACAGAACAATGCAAGTGATTGTGCCACCGAATGTGTTTGCTAGTCTGAGCATCTCTGCGGTAGATTTTACCAGTTGGTGATTTGGATAATTGAAATCGGGACTGTACAAGATTATATCATGTCATACCCCACTTCTCAATCCGAGAGAGTGGACAATCCCTTGTGCCCCATCTACCACTGGGAGAGAGACTACACTACTCAGAAGATGAATCCTCTGCGATGCATTTACCCAAAGGTTTACTGAACTACAAGAACTGTCTCCAGAGGATATCTTCAACAATCTCCTCAAACTAAAAAAGAAAGAAGTTGAATATCTCCTCCATGGCGTGACTCTCTCAGAATATTTCTGGGAGAAAAAAATTCCCCGGGGATTCAGAATAAGGAATACCCCGACTATAGGCAGATACAGCCATGAATTCTGCCACAAATGGTGCGCAATACTAAATAACTGCTCCTTTGACTTGATCACCATAGTTATCAGCGAAGCGGCATATGAAATGAAACAGACCCGCAAAAAAATTGCGGAATATGAGAAACTCCATCTACCAACCCTAATATCGTATTCCAATCAAGATTGGATGACCAAACTTACCACCCAAGTCACGACTTTTAAAAAAGAACTCCTTGATTTTAAGAAGAGCATATTCAACAGTCAACCGAGACTATACTGAACAAAGTGTGTACAGATGGATAGCAGTTCCCCACAGACCACCCAATAAAGGTAGACAATTTAGACCCCACAATCCCCGTGCCTCTGTTTTAGATACAAATAGCGATTCAGCCTCTCCAGCAAGTGACTCTGGTACTAGACCTACGGCTTTAAAAGACTCCATGCGCCCCCCGGCCGGGGTGAAAACACGAGCCGAAAGAATAAGAGGAAATGACCCGTTAGAAGAGGAGGACAATACCGCAGGATCCAAGGGCAGAGGTCAGCCGATCAAGAAGCCTTAGTCTTCAATATCTCGAAAAGAGTACTCACCAAAGTCGAAAATCAAGTACTCAACAGGGGTCTCTCCTATGTCCCTACAAACCAGTTCAAAACGTTTGATTGGAAAATATGAAACTCGATCGCAGCTTACGACTGAAAGAATACTTCAGTAGAGAAATGCCCGACTATCTCCTGCCCCATCCCTTCAATTTATTCCAAAAATTAGTTTCTATATGCGCTATATAGATGACGTCCTGTTGCTATGGACTGGCACACAAAGTGAATTTGTCTCAGCTATCGAAGGAATTAATGCATCAACCAGTCCAATCAAATACACGTATACCATGAGTCTGACAATGGTAAACTATCTGGATGTATGCATCACCAACTCCGAAGGAAAATTGTGTACCTCCATATTTTCAAAACCTACAGACCGTAATACATTACTCCTAGCGTAGAGCCATCACCTGCCGGCTCTCAAGCGCGGACTACCCTTCTCCCAGCTGCTCAGGGTCAAGAGAATTACCAGTGCTGAAGACCAATTGCTACTCAATTTGGATGCGATGCAAAATAAATTCTTGCCCAGGGGCTATTCCAGAAGTAAAGTGGACAAAGCCAGAGAAAAAGTTGACCTCATCTCGACAACACTGGAGAGACGACAGAGGACAAACACCTCTGATGAGTTTATCCGATGGGTGCGCTCATACAATGTAGCTGACAATGACATTGTCACTACTGCGAAAGATCTGTGGCCGACAATTCAACATGATATAGACCTCAAGAAATTGAAAACTTCCAGACTGATGTCCTGCTATAACAGCAGAAGAAACATCCATGACTTGATAGTCAAAAGAGACATCTCCCCCAGAGTCACCTCTGGGTCCTCTAAAAAACCCGGTGGATGCTACAGATGCACGGGTTGTTCTATGTGCAATGCCATGATTCATTCAAGGACTTTTAACCATTCACATCTGGGATTCAAATACAAGATAAAATACCCTATCACATGCTCCAGTTCATATGTCGTCTATCTTATACTGTGGTCTGGGGTATGTGGGCAAGACCATCAGGACAATCAAAAAGCACATAGCCCTCCACAGATCTGCCATAAATGCGGCCACCAACAACAAACATATGGACCAACCTGTAGCAAAACATTTCGCTACGGCAAGACACTCGCTGTCCAGCCTCCGCTATATCATCATTGATCAGATCCCAGATGATTTGTGCGGCGGTGACCGAGGGAAAAAATTGCTCAAATTGGAAACCAAGTGGATTTACAAATTGGACACAGTTAGTACTAAAGGCCTTAACGAGCAATTAAGCTTTAACATGTTTTTGTGATTTCCTGACCATCTCTGCTTCTCTTCATATAGTCGATCCATTACAGTCATGTCATCTCGTACTTTTCCCGTTATTCATTCTAGATGAATCTGTCACATGTTATGCAACTTGTGCACTTGGTGTTCTGTTTAATAATGTATCCACACTGTTTCTGTCCACACAGCTACGTACTCCCTATGGTTGCTAGGCAACCACCGATGCTTGCCCCAGACACCAGCAGACTGAGGGCGGTGACGTCATCAGTGAGGGCCGGGTCTATGGGGAAGCAGGGAATGGACGCCGGCAAACGGGAGGAGGCGTGTGAGACTGAACAGAGGAGATATAGGCAAGTGTTCATTTCTTTGTTACTTATTCTCAGCCTTGATAATGGAATTAAACCGGAAATGTTGGCATCGTACCTCCGTGTACCCAGCTTCTTTTGATGAGTCTGAGTGTGTGCCACGAGTACAGTATCTGCATATCCCCCTTGAGTGGAGGACCCTGGCATTTGTTTATTGGCTTGATATTGGAGTGCCTTCATTCTACCCTGTATAGTTATATATATGGCTACACCATCGTCGATCGCGTCCCTGATGATATGCGTGGTGGGGACAGAGGTAGATGCCTGCTTCATATCGAAACCCAGTGGATATTTAAACTCGACACTGTCAACCCTAGAGGACTCAATGAACAGTTGACATTCAATATGTTTTTGTGATGTCAGTTTGATCCTCTGATTGACATGTTTCAGCCTCAGCAGTGTCCATATGCATGTTTTCTCTCCCCTTTGTCTTCCCCCTCCTCTCACTCCCTTTCATTGCTGTCCCCATGTGATGTTAATAACTATATTGGTATTGTGGTTGTAGGTGTTCTTGACCCGCTACCGCCGAGCAGCTTGTTTGAACCGAGCGCCACTGTATCTTAGCAATGGACACCTCCTAGGGAATCCCGAATGACGTCAGACGCTGTGTCTGAGTCAGGTGACCAACCAGGAAGTCAAGGCATTGAGGAGTGGTTGACGGGGAGATCAGCACAAGGTCGGTTCCAGTCCACGGTGATATATGTAAGTGTTTTTGTTCATTCTTGTCTTCTCACCTCAAAGACGGATTAAACTCTGAAACCTCTGTACCCCTGTGTAGTCTGACTTCCTTTCAAAAATCCGCACGAGTCCCACTCAGCCCTGCTTTCTATTCTGACCCCCCGAGTGATGCACCCCAGTAATTCCCTGCGCTCATCTGGAGTGCCTCTCAACGTCTAGCTACATATGAACCTCAGCATGTCTGCTGCGGTTTCTGGATTGTGCACCTAGTACCCTCAATAATACCCCCATTTGACCTGCCAGAAGGTTGCGAACACCGCAAGATCTGTGCCGCCCCGGTGATCTGTGTCCCTGACACTGCGGTAGTTATTTTATTTCATCGGATGATATAATAATACATTTAGCAGAAAATGGTGTGCAATCTTAAATAACTGTTCGTTCGATCTGATGACATTTGTCATAAATGAAGCGGCCAAAGAGATGGAACTGACGCAGAAACGCATCAGTGATTATGAAGCTTTACACTGATCAAAACTCACGGAAGACCAAGGCCAAGATTGGATCACCAAGCTTAACACCCAACTTGCTACATTTAAGAAAGAACTTATAGCTTTTAAGAAGAATAAATTCAACCACATTAATCGCGATTATACAGAGCAGAATGTATATAGATGGCTCTCCGGTCCACAAAGGCCTCAAAATAAAGACAGGAGGTTCAAAAGACGGGGTAACTGCACTACTACAGATGCAGAGACTTCCAGTGATGCGACATCTTCAGCAGGAGAATCCAATTTAAACAATCTGGCTTAAAAAAACTACCAGCGCCCACCCACAGGAGTCAGAACTCGAGCTATTCGAGAAAAAGACAAAGACCCACCAGAAGAGGTGGACAAAATCATTGCACTGCAAAATCTCATGTGCGGCAGGAGGATGTAACCTTTAACATTTCTAACCATTGCCTATCATCCATCGAGATGGCTGTATTAAACAAAGAGCTTTCCTTTGTACCCACAAACAAGTTCAAGCCATTCGATTGGAAATTTGAGAACATTAAACTTAACAGAAAGCTCAGTTTGAAAGAATTTTTCAGCCGCGATAATACCATCACTCCTACAAAACCTCCCTCCATTTATGATGCCTTCAAGAAAAAATCCAAATTTGATCCTCCATCCTCTAACCCGACTATACAGAGCTTTAACCGGATCTTATAATCCAAAGTTAACTGTCTACACAACGTACATAAATCTCAGCAATTCTCCAATCTATCGAAGGAGGAATGGTCAGCTCTTCAAGATCTGCGGTCCCACAATGACATAATGATCCTACCCGCTGACAAAGGGGGAGGAATAGTCATCTGGGACATAATTGATTACAAATCCGAGGTTTATTCACAGCTGAGGACATCAACTTATCAATTGCTACCCCATGACCCGACCAGACTGTACAAGACGGAACTTGATACCATCTTGAACAAAGCTGTCGACAGCAAGGCTTTACCCACTACAGTCAGACATTGGCTTGTGACAGAAACTCCTAGTATACCTTTGCTTTAGTGCTTGCCGAAAATTTATAAAAATTTGATGTCATCTCCAGGATGGCCTATCATCTCCGCTCGCAACTCATTGTACAGTAATGTCTTCCTTCCTTGACTTTTTCTTGCAACCAGCTGTTCAAAACATTCCTACTTACCTTCAAGACACCACAGCATTATTGAATAAATTAGATCTGTTTGACAGACTACCTATTGGCACTTGGCTAGTCACCTTGGACATTTTCAGCTTATATACTAGCATCCCCCACCAAGAGGGCATTGAGGCTAGTAAAAAACTGCTAGAGAATGACCCTAACTACCAAGCTCCACCCATTAATCTCATGATGTCACTGCTATATCTCATTCTACATCGGAAATTTTTCCTGTTTAATGGCAAATACTTCAAACAGTGCTCAGGCTGTGCTATGAGATCTCCTGTATCACTGTCATATGCCAATGCATATATGGCAGAGATTGAGAAATCCCTATTCCTTGACAGCGCTCTGGCTGAAAGGATAATATTCTTTACACGTTACATCGATGACGTGCTGCTATTTTGGACTGGCACTGAAGGAGATCTGATTATGGCCATTGACCACATCAATAAGATGGACTGTCCTATAAAATTACACCATGAGCCTTTGCTCCATTAACTACCTGGATGTGTGCATTGCAGTAAAAGATGGTCGACTGTCCACTACAATATATTCCAAAAATACGGACAGGAATACCCTATTGCTGTCCCAAAGTCACCACCCTCCAGCCCTCAAGAGGGGACTCCCATTTTCGCAATTGTTACGGGTCAAACGGATCACCAGCTCAGATCAACGACTTACTCAAGATTTAGACAAAATGGAACCCAAATTCTTTGCGAATGGGTATTAGCAGGCCACAGTGAAGAGAGCGAGAGATAAAGTCAATCTGATCTCCAGACAAGATACGTTAAAGAAACGGCAGTCCAAAGAGTTCCCTGACGACACCATGGGCTGGGTTCACTCTTACAACACTGCAGATGACCACATTCAAAGTACCACTAAAACATTATGGCCCGTGATACAACACGACAGGGAGCTTAAAGCATTAAAAAACACCCGCCTCATGTCGTGCTTCACCCGAGGAAAAAACATCAGAGATTGGGTGGTACGAACCGACATCACTAACAGAGTGCCGCCTGGGACCACACGCAAACCAGCCGGGTGCTATCGGTGCACCGGCTGTACTACATGTAGTTCTCTCAATGCCTGTAAATCCTTTAACCATCCACATACTGGACGCAAGATACCCATTAGACACGTTCTAACTTGCTCCACATCATATGTGGTATATCTCATCACATGCCTGTGTGGCTTGGGGTATGTAGGAAAGACAATACGTACTTACAAGGAATGCATTTCCCTCCACCGTACCGCTATTCGTGCAGCCCTGTTGAACAAACCGGTGGAACAACCAGTAGCCAAACATTTCTTGGCAGCGAAACACAGTCTGGCCAATCTGCACTACACCATCATCGATCACGTCCCTGACGATATGCGTGGTGGGGACAGCGGTAGATGCCTGCTTCAAATCGAAACTCAGTGGATATTTAAACTCGACACTGTCAACCATAGAGGACTCAATGAACAGTTGACATTCAATATTTTTTTGTGATGACAGATTGATCCTCTGATTGACATGTTTCAGCCTCAGCAGTGTCCATATGCATGTTTTCTCTCCCCTTTTTCTTCCCCCTCCTCTCACTCCCTTTCATTGCTGTCCCCATGTGATGTTAATAACTATATTAGTACTGTGCTTGTAGGTGTTCTTGACCCGCTACCACCGAGCAGCTTGTTTGAAACCAGCGCCACTGTATCTTAGCAACGGACGCCTCCTAGAGAATCCCGAATGACGTCAGACGCTGTGTCTGAGTCATATGTCTAACCAGGAAGTCCAGGCATTGAGGAGTGGTTGATGGGGAGATCAGCATGAGGTCGGTTCTGGTCCACAGCGATATATGTAAGTGTTTTTGTTCATTCTTGTGTTCTCACCTTGAAGACGGATTAAACTCTGAAATGTCGGTACCCCTGTGTAGTCTGACTTCCTTTCAAAAATCTGCACAAGTGCCACTCAGCCCTGCCTTCTATATTTATATATATATATATATATATATATATATATAGAAATGATCTTCTTCGTAGATAAAAGTTGTACTTTATTCCATAACCAACATGTTTCGGTATCAAACCGTCCCTGATGACGGTTTGATACCGAAACATGTTGGTTATGGAATAAAGTACAACTTTTATCTACGAAGAAGACTCGTGAGTGCCGCTGTTTGCTGATCATTTCTTTATTCGACCTGTGTGTCGACTGATGGCACCTGAGCATTTGGACTAAACGCCTAAGTTTTGGCAAACCTTCCGAGTGCCAGGACTTGACCTTGATATATATATATATATATATATATATATATATATATATATATAGCAATACGACTGTTTTTTTAGGCCAGAGAGGGCACTCACCACCACAGCAGGTAAAATTGCTCTTTAATCAAAGATGTACTCAGGCATAGTTGTCAACGTTTCAATGTTAGGGGAAGAAAGAAAAAAGTACTCTCCTTTGTTTGGGGGCACACTTATAAAAAGAAAAAAAAAATTCTAAGTTCAGTAGTGATGTAAAGATGAATTATATTAATACATAACTTTTAATCTTTTATTTATTAAAATACTTTTGTTTACAAACGGACAGACAACACAAAACATATATTGCAGGGATATTCAAAAGTCCTCTGCTGGATGAGTATCCTAGATTATAGTCTCTAGGTAAAGCACTATCAGTAGATTCTGAAAGCTTAGTGAAGTATTGATTCTTTTATGGTCAGTTCCCCATATCTTAACAATGCTTGCCTAATTCCATTATTCACCATGTGTCGATTTAAATGTATAATTATGACTGGTAATAGGTAGGCAGATATCTTCCCCCTCGTTAGGGAGATGGGAGAATAGCGCTGGGGTTTCCTTAGGTTTGTAAGTAATCTCATTAGCATATAATTACAAAATGGCTTTTATCTCTCTGTACCAAGGAAAAGGTTTAAGTTAGCAAAAAGAAGTATCTACTGTCTCCACCTTTCTTTTGAACAAGGTGCCCTGTTGACAAATAGTCAGTGCAGGGTCTAGCCGAGCGTATGGAGCGTATGGCGGCCCATCGATCAGCAATCAAAGTAGCTTTAACCACAGGTACCAATGACCAGCCGGTGGCCCGTCACTTTGTGACAGTGGCACACACTACTTTGTCACATGTGTTTTTGTATTGTCTTGTATAAATTCTGTAACACATTTTTGTATTTTTATATTATTGTCTGTTGTCTACAGTTGCTGTCAGCGCTGGTAACACTTTTGTTTTCCTATTGCTAGGGTGATGTTCTCACTGACGATGAGTCACACGGACACTAAGGTCCACAGCGGCGTGATTACATCACCCACTATGTGCCACTTGTGAGGTTATCAGACTCATTGTAAGACTGTAATTATTATATTTTATTAGGTGTAGTGATTAATGTACTTTTTATTCCGTCTGTACCCTCTTGTTCTCTGCAGATGTTTCTATTCCCCCATATCTGTGTGTACCATAGTATTAGATGCTGTTACCCAAATATGGTCGGACAGGAAATACCCAGGAAAGAACAGTGTATGAATTCACCAAAATGTTATGTCCAATTACCATACTATTGTTCCTGCTATTTACAGGAGGGTGATAGCTGAGGGACAATCTCCACAGGGGGGTGATCAAGACATAATGCAATCAGACTTTGTTTGTGTCTATCTTCAGTTCCTTTGTGTAACGCTGGTCAATACCAGACTTAGTGGGACCGGGCACCGCAGGGGGTGATCAGCATATAACATAATCAGCTTGTGGTTGTTCCTCCTTATTGACACTGCTTTGCATATCTCTGGACTCTAGTAGACTCTTTGGAGCCTGACCCAGCAGGGGGGGCAGCAGCAGCAGATGGACAGGTGGGTTAAACCTGACTCTTGAATCCACCAATCCTGAACTTGGGCATGCCCACTGATAGTTCAGGTACCGTGGGAATTTATAAGGTTTTAAAATGACTTGTACACATGCCAGCTCCTTATGTTAGTCGCAATCCGGGCTCAGGGGGTCCTACCCTCCACTGGATTTTGTGGAACACATCGCTTGCCCGGGAAGGGGGGCATCCTACCAAGCTCTGGTGTGGAGCGTCTGTGTTGTGTGGATTTACACAGGTTTCGGCTATCACTGCTGTGTGGAATAAGTGATAGTTTTGCCATTTTGGAACTGCTGCTACAAGGACTGCTATTTTGGACTGCTACCCGATAACGTTTATATGCTACATTTGCCTCTTGTTCTTGTGTTTGTCTACCTGTGTGTGCTGTGATAAAAATAAACCATATTTTGGTTTCATCTGCTCGGTGTCTGAGTGATTGAAGAACCCGTATCTTCACATTTGGCGGCAGCGACAGTGGGATCATTCGGACACCAACCATTGAGCACAGAAAACACAGAGAACAGAGGATCAGACCATATGTAAGGAAACTGAAAATGCACTAAGGTGAAGTTCAGCAAGTGAGCAGGTGTCATTCCTGTGAAAGGGAAAATGTTTCCAAGGAAAGAAAATCGATGCCTCAAGACCCCTGGAGCAGAGGAGCTTAGGGATGGAGGTTCTTCAGTGTATCGGCAGGCTGGGAAGCCGGATCTGTTATTTATTGTCAGAAAAATGCAGTATATCTGGGAGTACTGGGAAGAAGCTCAGCAGATGATCAGCGGGTGGAGAGTATCCAGCATACAGGACAAGTTGTGTTAGCTGGGGAATGCATTCCTGCACTGTAAAGGTGAGGCCACCTCGTGGAATCTGCTGGGGGAGCCAGAGTTTGTAGAATTTACAGAGGAAGTGATTGCTACAGTTACCCAGATGCTTCAAAGAGGACAATATTCTGAGGCTGAAGGACAAGTCCAGAATAAATTGATGCCCCAGATAGAACCAGAGGAAAGGTCTAGAAGGGGGCTACTGCAATCTGGGCAGACAACCGAGGGGTCTGACACAGAATTATTTGTTACCACAAGAGAAGGGTCGTTGTCAGGGGGGCCCCTAACTGCCCTGGAAGAAATGAGTATGGAGGAGCTGATAGCAGAATGTCAGCTGCGAGGTATACCCGTCCAATCCTGCACGCGCAGGGAAATCATCCAGCAGATCCTTCAAGATCAGGGGGATCCTACAAAAGCATTTACCGATTATCGGGCATGGATCCTCCATTTCGGTGCACAGCTGAGTGTGTGGGAACAATTGGAGTGTCTGGAGGAGTGCTTTATTGTGGCAGAGGAAGAGGCGATTGATCACGGACTCCTGGACACCCCAGCATGGCGAGACCAGTGTCGCAGGGTGGCTGATGAAAGGCGCCGCCTGCAACAGCTTCTCCCACAGCCTAGGGAAGAAGCTGGTCAGTGTTCTATACTGGGGGAGGTTATCCCCAAAGTGAAGGAAGTGGGGCCCGTTAGCCAGGCACCCCAGGAGGAGCGGCACTACAGCTTCCCTTTTGCTGAGATGGAAGATGAAGAGCTATTATCCTGCTGCCAGGGGATCTATGAGGACTGTGTCCAAGAAGAGATCACCGTGGGTAGAGGACTATTCGCCAACATCCAGGCCACAAGAATACCAGTCACAGATGACGTCTTGTTCCAGGCTGCCCAGCATATTCAGCTGGGGAAGGAGGTAATTCAGGAGGAGGAGGTGTGCGCAGAAGTGGCTGCAGGTGAGCAACTAGCTTTTAAGGGGACAGAGCTGATGCTGCCTGTCCTGCAGCCACCAGCGGAATTGTTCCTGATGGAGGGTCCCTCCTCAGCCCTGGACATAGAGACCAAATGCGGTACTGAAATTTGCCATGCCACTAGTTTGGGTTGGAGGGAGGAAGGATGTGACAGAGTGGCGGAAGTGCCAGGGCCAGAGCCCCTATATTGGCCTGCCGTTTGGCAGATGTTCTTTGGGCAAGAGGGGGAGGTGGAAACTGCTCCCTGCCCCATTGTGCCAGAGGCAAAAGTATTAGCACACCCTATAGGTCTGCCCGGTGTAAAAGTTTACGATGTTCCAGAGGGGGGGTACCCAACATTTGAGGATGGGGAATTGCTAACTCATTTGTTAGTTAACATGCATAACTTATATTGTAATATTGCCCTTGCTGGTTCTGCAAACCAGCTACCTTTTACAAGATGGATTTGGTATGATGTCACTCTGTGGGACTCAGGTGGTACATCCAAACCTCAGATTCTCTGCTCTGCATCCCACTACGGGTTGTTATTGGTTCCTGAACAACTTGGTACAGGGACTAAAATAGTAGGGGAAGGAATGTGAGGTTATCAGACTCATTGTAAGACTGTAATTATTATATTTTATTAGGTGTAGTGATTAATGTACTTTTTAGTCCGTCTGTACCCTCTTGTTCTCTGCAGGTGTTTCTATTCCCCCATATCTGTGTGTACCATAGTATTAGATGCTGTTACCCAAATATGGTCGGACAGGAAATACTCAGAAAAGAACAGTGTATGAATTCACCAAAATGTTATGTCCAATTACCATACTATTGTTCCTGCTATTTACAGGAGGGTGATAGCTGAGGGACAATCTCCACAGGGGGGTGATCAAGACATAATGCAATCAGACTGTGTTTGTGTCTCTATCTTCAGTTCCTTTGTGTAACGCTGGTCAATACCAGACTTAGTGGGACCGGGCACCGCAGGGGGTGATCAGCATATAACATAATCAGCTTGTGGTTGTTCCTCCTTATTGACACTGCTTTGCATATCTCTGGACTTTAGTAGACTCTTTGGAGCCTGACCCAGCAGGGGGGGCGGCAGCAGCAGCAGATGGACAGGTGGGATAAACCTGACTCTTGAATCCACCAATCCTGAACTTGGGCATGCGCACTGATAGTTCAGGTACCGTGGGAATTTAGAAGGTTTTAAAATGACTTGTACACATGCCAGCTCCTCATGTTAGTCGCAATCCGGGCTCAGGGGTCCTACCCTCCACTGGATTTTGTGGAACACATCGCTTGCCCGGGAAGGGGGGCATCCTACCAAGCTCTGGTGTGGAGCGTCTGTGTTGTGTGGATTTACACAGGTTTCGGCTATCACTGCTGTGTGGAAAAAGTGATAGTTTTGCCATTTTGGAACTGCTGCTACAAGGACTGCCATTTTGGACTGCTACCCGATAACGTTTATATGCTACATTTGCCTCTTGTTCCTGTGTTTGTCTACCTGTGTGTGCTGTGATAAAAATAAACCATATTTTGGTTTCATCTGCTCGGTGTCTGAGTGATTGAAGAACTCGTATCTTCACACCACTGCACGGGTGAGTGTTCCCGAACGCGGCAGGTGTCTTTTCACATGGGTGTATTTAAGGTAAGACATATGACCACTGTTTGTTAGCCTGATAAAAATGCTTTAAGCATTGAAACATTGCTTGTAAAAATGGATGGAGTGCCGCTCTGCTTATTTGGATATATATGCAATGGAAATCAGGCGGCACTCCCGGATTTGTGAGCAAAGAAAATGTGATTTATTATCAAACCATCAATCTGACATGTTTCGGGCCACACACGGCCCATTCTAAGGGATCAATTCAAACAGTGCAAATGAACATATGTATGTATATGAAGGACCAGGTGAGAACATGGCACATAGAGAGAGGGAGACAGAGATTTGATCAGCAGAGATACGTGAAACAAAGCTGGAATAATAGATTTCAGTCCAGCTGCAGGATTAATCATTACAAATCCCGCTCTAGTAGTAGGAGAGGATACCAATATACAAGGACCAAAACTGATATACCATCTAGAGAGAGAGGCTGGGAAAACCCTAAATATACAACTACAAAAAAACAGATGACTACAGGCAGATAGGTATAGCTGTAAACAATGGGTATGAAAGACTAAGATCATATGAAGATCGCAATGAAGAACCAGTTTTTTTTTTTTAGAGAGACAGAGGGGTGTACCCCCACAACCAGGAAGATCAGAAGAACTGCAGCATTCCCCGGGGGGGGGGGGGGGGGGGGGGGAGAAAACGAAGATTTGTAGAAAGAGGAAAAAGAGCTACCAAAAAGGGAGGCAAAAATAAGAGCACTGCAATAGAAAATTTATGTAGGAATTTATAATCTTTTGAAAAAAGTTCTAACAGATGTTGAAAAACGAGTACTACAAAAGAGATTATCATATGCACCATTGAAAGGGGTGGATAAATTTAATCTGTATATTGATTTAAACCTTTATGTAAGACGATTGACACTTAAACGTCATTTTTTGAGGAACTCTGATGCGCCCATAAAAAACTGGGAAGAGTCACAGAAGGAAAATAAAAATAACTCTGGTTTAAAAAAGAAATCAACATTCTATCCCCTCAAGTCTAGAGGACCACATGTGGAGTTGTTCTCTCAACTCGTTAAGAATGAAATAGATAAAATGGAAAAGGTGACATCAAAAAAGAATCTTTCCCAAACTGAGTTTAAAGCCCTGAAAGAACTGTATGAAAATAATGAAAAATAGTCATAAAAAGCGCAGACAAGGGGGGGGGGGTTATTCTAGACAGAGAGGACTATATTAATGAAACACAAAGGCTCTTGAATGATGAAGCATCATATAAAAAATTACAGAATGACCCTACAAATTTATTCTTGGAAGATTTGGGAATCCTGTTGAGGGAGGGGTTAATAACAAAAAATATTAAGAAAGAGGAATATAATTATCTACTGAATAAAACACCAAGGGTAGCAACCTTCTATTGTATCCCTAAGATCCCAAAAAATATCAGGAAACCACCTGGGTGCCCTATAATTAGCGGCATAGGGTCTCTGACATCAAGGTTCTCAGAATTTGTGTATAAGTACATTAAGAAATATGTGCAATTAATAGAAACTTATATCAAAGAAACTACACATATATTAAAAATGATAAATTAACTTGAATGGTCTCAGAGATATAAATGGTGCACTGTAGATGTTCAAGCTCTCTATACGACGATTCCCCATGAAAAAGGAGTAGCTGCAGTGAGGGAAAGGTTGAGTGAGGATCCAGAAATGGACCAACACAGGTTAAACTTTGTGTGTAAATGCCTAGATTTTGTCTTGCGATACAATTATTTTAGCTTTCTGGAAGTGCACTATGTGCAGCAATGCGGGACAGCTATGGGCAGTATCTGTGCCCCGAGTCTAGCAAACATTTACATGAGCCAATGGGAAGAGAGTTTGTTGAAAGGTCTATATAAAGATAAAATCATCATGTTTATAAGGTATATACTGTAGATGATATTATCATCGTGCGGGATGGGAGTGAGATAGAATTTTAGAGCTTTATGACAGTAATTAACAGCAATGAACATAATCTGTCATTTACCCATACCATCAATGAATCTAGGATTGAATTCCTGGAACTGGTAATATCCACAGAAAAATTTGAGGTGACCTCTAAAATTGAGACATATACACACTTTAAGAAAGTTGATAGCAACAGCTATCTAGACTATTTTAGTTTTCACCTTGACTGCTGGAAAACTCATATTCCCTTCTCTCAATACACCAGATTGAGAAGGAACTGTAGCGATGTAGAGAAATTTGACCAGCAAGCAGGAATCTTCTCAAAAAGGTTCATGGAGAAGGGCTACCCTGAGAATCTTGTGAATGATGCACAAGCCAAAGCTAGACAGAGAGAGATAGAATGTCCCTTTTAGAGTATAAAGATAGGAAAAGGGATAATGACAAGATTTTCTGTCCATTTATCACGAAATATAATAATGCTGAGAAGCAAATTAAGAGATTGATGAATAAGCACTGGCATGTACTAAAGCTAGATTCCGTTTTTGAAAGACCATATTTCTGATAAACCTGATATAATCTTTAAAAAAGCTGACAGCATTAAAACACTGGTATCCAAAAGTTGTCTGGAAAAATTACTGGAAAAAAACTAGTAATCAGATGTTTAGAGGACTGACATGCTCTTACCCGTGTGGTCATTGTAAAGTGTGCCCGAGGATGGAAAAGAGAGCAAAAACCTTTTCAGATACCAACAAGAGGGAACAGTTTAAAATAAAAAGTCTCATCAACTGTCATTCCTCCTTTGTTGTCTATGCGCTGGAGTGCCCGTGTGGCCTCCAGTACATAGGCAAAACAAAGAGGGAACTAAAAACAAGGGTGCTCGAGCACATGCAAAATATTAAGAATAAAGTGACTAATCACAGTGGGGCAGATTTTTTAAGCTCGGTGAAGTGATAAAGTGTCTGGTTTTTATCACCGGCCAATCAGCTCCTACCTGTGAAGTTACAGGCTTGGTTTGAAAAATGACAGGTAGGAGCTGATTGGCCGGTGATAAAAACTGGACACTTTATCACTTCACCGAGCTTAATAAATCTACCCCAGTATTCCAAGGCACTTTGCACAACATCATGGAAGTGACCCTAACCCGCTGACATGTAAAGGAATTGAACATATACCAGCTGATAAAAGAGGCGGAGACAGGGTTAAGCGTCTCACTAAACGTGAAACGTTTTGGATCATTACACTAAATACAATCATCCCAAAAGGTCTAAACAAAAACTATGAAATTCATAGAAGATAATTAATGTCCAGCAGAGGGTTAACTCTATGGCCTCTATTGATACCTTTATGGTCAGTATCACTTTAAGTGTCTGTTTTTTACCTGAAAATGGTTATTACACTAATTTACTAAAAAGCTTCTGTTAAAAATATAGAGGATAGGTACCAACCTAGCAAATAAGCGATATTAGGAAAAAAATCAAAGAAAACATACTGTCTTCACCTCTCTGTGTCCGGTATTCTTATTCGGTTACATGCTAACATTGTGTGGGTTCATGTATATACCGGATAATATCGTGTGTATATGCATATATAACTGCCTCTGAGATCGTATAATTTCTTGTATCTTTATTTTGTAATTACTGTAAAATGATACTGTAAAGCACTTTCCTCTACAGCCATCAATGAGCGTGGTAAACCTAAAGTGCCCAAGAATAATGATAAAAAGTAAAATATGAACAAATAACATATAAAAAAGATATGCTGGTTGCCAGCCGACTGCTACCATAATACATATAAAGTCTAGTTCTTCCGTTCAAAAATGAACATGCATAAATATTACCTAACCTAGTTTGAAGAATCTGAGAATAGAAATAAAAAAATAAAAATAAAAGTATAAGTTGACTGGATGAATGAGTCAAAAACATGCATATGTTGGCTTTACAGGGAAGCGCTGCGATGCCTTGATCTATAATGACATATGTAAATCCAGACCGCTCTGCGGGCGGAGAGCTGGATAAAGATTGCCGGCGTCTGTCAAGCCACCCCACTGACGAAGTCGAGTGACGAAACGCATAGGAGCGTGGCTTGACAGACGCAATCTAAAACTCCCGCTGTGGAGATGGCCGCAAACTCAGAGCCGCGTGTACCGGGACGCCGACCAGGCAGCTGCAACCTGAAGGAGTCGTGAGTGTACTGGGAGGCCGGTGGCCATGTTGGTGATTTGCCTGTGTGGATAATTTTTAGGTCTTGTGGTAATCAGTGCACAGCTGATGAAATTTGTGATATGCACATTTTATGGAGAAACTTCCATTTTAGCTTGTGATTTTTATATGAATAAATCTCTGGTAATGCACTATTAGGCACCCCTGCCTGTTTTTCTTGTAATATATATATATATATATATATATATATATATATATATATATATATATATATATATATATATATATATATATATATATATATATATATATATATATATTATTTAATTATAGTATGCGTGCCATTAATGGGTAATTGTTTCCATTGTCCCCTGGCTGATTAGGGAGCAGTTCATGGCATTGTTTGTGTTCTACTGGCACGCATTCATTCCTCTTGAATAAGGAATGAATAATTTTTTTATTACTTGGACCCCTGTGCTGGCTTATTTTATTTTTAATGGTTGTTTTTATCTCCAACTCTTTGGCAATGCCATGGGTACCAGGTTCGACCCCAGTTATGCTAATTTATTTATGGCATACTGGGAGGAAGAACAAATCTGGCCAGATGGCCAGCTGTTGGTGAACCTGATATCCTGGCAGCGTTTTATCGATGATGTTTTGTTTATCTGGAGGGGCAATCGTGTGGACTTGGAGAAGTTCTGCACACAATTGAATATTAATGACTCTTCCATTAAATTAGTTTTTAACATTAGTCAAGAAGGACTTTCTTTTTTGGATCTTTGGATCTATACTTCAGATCATAAATTATGTACTAGAAATTTTAGAAAACCGACGGACTCTAACAGTTTCATTGATCGATCAAGTGAACATCATTCAAACTGGCTGGAAAGTATTCCTTTCAGCCAGTTCACTAGAATCAAGAGAAACTGTACGGATATATTGTTCCCACCATATGTGAGGAACAAATAGAGGAATTATCTTCTAGATTCCTCACGAAAGGTGATCAACAAAGCACTATTTCCAAAGCAAAAAAACGTATATCAGAAATTGAAAGGGATAGAGGTGGAACCATGCCAAAGTATTGGCACCAAAGGGTTTCACCGGTGTGGGTCTTGCCTGAAGTGTAATACGGTAAAGAGCCCTTGCACAAAATGTTTAGGTTTTATGAATAAAGGAAAAAACTTTAAAATAGATTTCTTTATTACTTGTAATTCCAGAAATGTTATATACATTCTTGAATGCTCTTGTAACTTATTTTATGTGGGGAAAACCTCAAGAAACTTGAATACCCGGCTATCAGAGCATGTAGATAATATTAGGAAAGGTCTTGAGTCACATCCAGTGTCACCACATTTTAAATGAATCCATAATAAAAATGAATGTAATTTATAAAATTTTTGGGGTGTACAACAAATCCTTCCAAAATGCAGGAGTAAGGATATTGAAAATCGGCTGTCCAAAGCAGAGATGGAATGGATTTTTAAGCTTAAAACCCTCACCCCTTTGGGCCTGAATGTTGACTTTGAGTTAAAATGTTTCCTTATTTAATCAATTTAAATTATTTAGCTATGGTCTTTTTACCGTTCTATTATCTGCTTCTTATAGTGCTTTTTATTTATTTTTCTTTTTAAAATGTCCATTTTTGTATTATGTGTCCACTTGATTTTTATACTTATACCTTGTTTTAAGTTTTAGATTATATATGGACTTTTTATGGACATTTATGGACATTTCAAAGATGGACGCCGTGGGCTATAGGAGGAATCTTCCCCAATGTTATAGAAGCCAGGAGGAAACCGTGCCATTTACATGTGTGGAACCAAAAGACATTCTCCCATTTATTGCGGGAGCATATATGGATGGCAGGAAGTGCAGCATTGCGGCATCCCCGCATTTGCCGCTGGTTACGAGCAGACTGATATGACGGCAGCTGTCTGCTCCAGCGGAAGTGGGGCACAAGGCTCTTCCGGCAGCCGCTACAAGTGCAGGCAGACGCCGGAAGATGCCATTGCTAAACAACAGCCGTCGCCGATACTTGAATATCCGGCTGCTGCTACGTCTGAGGTATGCAGCCGGAAATAGTATGTGCAAACTTTTTTTATGTTTTGCGTCCACTGGCTCATTTCCGGCCTTTAGTGTCCCAATTAGTGAGGTAAAAGAGGCCTTATTGTGTTGGATCCACCACACTTCTGAAGAATTGTTGGTGTATTTTTATTACTTGGACCCCTGTGCTGGCTTACCTGGATGGCCAATTTCCAGTGTTGGATCATTTACCCAGGAGAGGAGACTGCTTAAACATCTTGGTAGCAGTACTTGCCTTGGGGACCTTGTTATATGCTTTACATTCATCTATACTTGTGAGTTTTATCTACGAATAAATTATCCATCTTGTTTTATTACTACACAATGATGGTCTTTTTTTGTGTACCCTTATTGTGGGTCCCAGAATTGTGGGACAAGGGTATTCTCTTTTTTTTAGTTTCAGATTTACAAGTTTATCTGTAATTGGAAATCTCAGACAAAAGTTATGTATTATTAATTTACTAGCTCATCAGTGTGTGGTATTCATGGGAACATCCAAGGTAACGCTGTGTGGTAATTAATCCACCTTTTGAACTTGTAGTATGTCAGAATAATTTTTGGTATGGTAGGGAATTCTTCACGCAACGGTCCGGGACCGCAATGGGGTCTTCTTTGACCCCCTCATATGCAAATCTTTATATGCACTGTTTTGAGAATGAGTTTACTATGCCTAAGTTTGGTTCAAATATCCTTTGTTTTAAAAGATTTATTGATTACATTTTTATTATTTGGACCGGCACAGAGGTTGAATTCAATGAAATGGTACAATTCTTGAATACTCTTGATACATGATAAAATTTATTTTTGCTGCAGTCATAAGTCCATAACCTTTTTGGATGTCTCACTGTTTCGTGATGGAAATAAGATTGGCTTCACCCTCTTTTGCAAAGAGACTGATAGAAACTCTCTACTGTACACCACTAGCCACCACCCCAGTTCATTAAAAGAAAGCCTTCTGATTTTGCAATTTATTGACGTTCTGCAGAATAATGCTTCAACAACCACAGTGGAGGCTCAGTTGAATGAAATGTGCAATAGGTTCCTGGAGAGGGGTTACTCTCATAAGACAGATATCTTAAAAAAGCAAAGACCAGGCACTCCCAACTAAATTCTAAATGACAACTCGACTTGGTGACGTCATATGATCTTTGCCTCTACTTATTCTACAGCGAAAACCATCAACAGCTTCTGACCCATACTATCCTCGGATGGTAGATTGGGTTGGCTTAATAAACGACCACCTATGCAGTCATACTGCAGAGGGCCGAACCTTAAGCAACTGCTGATGCGGCCTCATCTCCATCCAACATCTGGAAGATCTACCTGGCTACCCCCCCCCACCCCAGCATTTGGGTTGTGTGTGTTGTCCAGATTGTACACCTGTAGATCTATGTTGACTGGCCAAACTTTCCCTCACTCGCACAACAGCACAAAAATCCGTATTAAACACAGGTTGACTTGTACAGTGACTTTCGTCATTTACATCTTGACTTGTCCCTGTGGTCTATATTATGTGGGTCTTACCACCCATTGTTTTAGGGAGAGGATGGCAAACCATTGCCTTTCTATTTGTCAAGCACTGGAGACAAAGAGATCTGACAATCCAGTTGCAAAGCACTTTGGTCATATACCACCATGGGCCGTGGTGGCTTTGTTCTGCTCTAGCGTTAATGCTTTTTATATTTACTGTCCCACTCCATTTAGTGAGTCTAAAAGTAGCTCTATATTTTGTGTGTATGATATAATTTTACTGCACTTCCTGTAAAGCGCTTACCTAGAAGAGGGAGGTTCTCTCAATTGTTGTGTATTTACCATAAATAGCTGTCTAGTACACAGTGTGTACATGCTGCCTGGTGCAATGGGTCCTTGTATCTCCTGACTGTCTTGAAAAAGATCCCTTCAGAGCTTATGCTTTTTATTATGGAATAAAACTTTATCTTTGATCTTCCAAATCATTGCTGGTGAGTGCCTGCTTTCTACACATAGAGAATATATATAGGAAACTAAATACACAAGCTATTAAGCTTGTTATTGCTATTAATAGCTTGTGTATATTGTTTCCTAGGTGATGGGTGCACAATAGTGACGTGCCCGCCAGAGACATGACATCACATGATGCATGTCCGGGACAGAGGGATGGCTGCCATCACATCCAAACTCACTGGGTGTATAAAGGTATGTTTTGCATGTATTGGGGACATACATAGCTTCTCAGAGGCTGAAGCAGATGCGATCCTTTGCAAACCAGACATGATGCAGCTACTGAAGCCACCCACTAATGAGAGTATATACCGTGATCTTTTGAAATGCAAAAAGAAGATCTTTATGCTATACCACGGCTTAACATCGAGTGACTATTACAGGGCCAAAAAAAATCCCACGCGGCCTGAGGGTTAAAAATGCAACTAGAAGCAAAAAAGGGGAGTTGGTGTATTTGCGCTGCTGAATATACAATTTATAAAGTAATACTCCGAACAATCAACCAGTGTGCAGAAATGAATGAGACGGACTCACTGCTTTAAACAGTACAAACTTTATATTTAACCCCTTCCTGACAGAGCCAGTTTTTGCGTTCCTGACAGAGCCCTTTTTTTCAAATCTGACATGTCTCACTTAAGTGGGGATAACTTTTTTTTGCTTTTACTTATCCCAGTGATTTTGAGATTGTTTTTTCGTGACACATTGTACTTCAAATTAGTGGTAAATTTGGGTCGATACAGTCTGTGTTTTTTTGTGAAAAATACCAAAATATCGTGAAAAAATGGAAAATTTAGCGATTTGCAAAATGTTAAATTTTCTGCTTGTGAGACAAATAATCTTACCACTCAAAATAGTGAATAACTAACATAGACCATATGTCTACTTTATGTTGACATCATTATTTCAACTTCCTTTTAATTTTTTGGGACACTAGGAGGCTTCAAATATGAATAGCAAATTCTCAAATTTTCAAGAAAATTTCAAACACTGATTTTTTTAGGGACCAGTTCAGTTCTGATGTGACTTTGAGGGACTTGTATGTGAGACACCCCCATAAATGATGCCATTTCAAAAACTGCACCCCTCACAGTATTCAAAACAGCATTTTGGAAGTTTGTTAACCCTTTAGGTGTTTCACAGGAATTAAAACAAAGTGTAGGTGAAATTTCAAAATTTCTTTTTTTTTGCAGATTTGCAATTTTAATACATTTTTCTAAGGAACACAGTACATTTTACTAGAGAAATGTGACTAAAAATTGATTGCCCCAATTCTTTTGTTTTCATAAATATCCTATATGTGGACCTAGTGTGCACGTTGACCAGACCACAGGCTTCATAATAGAAGGAGCACCTACTTGATTTTGGAGCCTCCTTTTTATGAGATTATTTTTTAGGCACCATGTAGGTTTCTAGGCACCATAAGATGCTAAAAGTTAGGAACCCCCCCACAAGTGACCCCATTTTGCAAACTACACCCCTCAGGGAATTCATCTAGGGGTATAGTGTACATTTCAAACCCCCAGGGGTTTCACCAATTTTGATACAACTGGGCAGTGAAAATGAAAAATTACATTTTTTTACACAAAAATGCAGTTCTGGCTCAAAATTTTTCATTTTCAGAAGGTATGAAGGAGAAAAAGCACCCCAAAATCTGTGCCCCAATTTCTCCCGAGTACGGCAATGCCTCACATGTGACCAAAAAATACCAGTTGGGTGCATGGCAGGACTCAGAAGGGAAGGAGTGATTTTTGGATTTTGCAGCACAGATTTTGGTGGAATGAATGGTGGGTGCTATGTTGCACCAATACAGTGGAACCCCCCCACAAGTCACCCCATTTTGCAAAGTACACCCCTCAGGGAATTCATCTAGGGGTATAGTGTACATTTCAAACCCCCAGGGGTTTCACCAATTTTGATACAAGTGGGCAGTGAAAATGAAAAATTACATTTTTTTACACAAAAATGCAGTTCTGGCTCAAAATTTTTCATTTTCAGAAGGTATGAAGGAGAAAAAGCACCCCAAAATATGTGCCCCAATTTCTCCCGAGTACGGCAATGCCTCACATGTGACCAAAAAATACCAGTTGGGTGCATGGCAGGACTCAGAAGGGAAGGAGTGATTTTTGGATTTTGCAGCTCAGATTCTGGTGGAATTTTGGTGGGTGCTATGTCGCATTAGCAAGACCCCCCAAGCACCAATACAGTGGAACCCCCCCACAAGTGACCCCATTTTGCAAACTACACCCCTCAGGGAATTCATCTAGGGGTATAGTGTACATTTCAAACCCCCAGGGGTTTCACCAATTTTGATACAAGTGGGCAGTGAACATGAAAAATTACATTTTTTACACAAAAATGCAGTTCTGGCTCAAAATTTTTCATTTTCAGAAGGTATGAAGGAGAAAAAGCACCCCAAAATCTGTGCCCCAATTTCTCCCGAGTACGGCAATGCCTCACATGTGACCAAAAAATACCAGTTGGGTGCATGGCAGGACTCAGAAGGGAAGGAGTGATTTTTGGATTTTGCAGCACAGATTCTGGTGGAATGAATGGTGGGTGCTATGTTGCACCAATACAGTGGAACCCCCCCACAAGTCACCCCATTTTGCAAACTACACCCCTCAGGGAATTCATCTAGGGGTATAGTGTACATTTCAAACCCCCAGGGGTTTCACCAATTTTGATACAAGTGGGCAGTGAAAATGAAAAATTACATTTTTTTACACAAAAATGCAGTTCTGGCTCAAAATTTTTCATTTTCAGAAGGAATGAAGGAGACAAAGCACCCCAAAATCTGTGCCCCAATTTCTCCCGAGTACGGCAATGCCTCATGTGTGACCAAAAAGTGGCAGGACTCAGAAGGGAAGGAGTGATATTTGGATTTTGCAGCACAAATTCTGGTGGAATGATGGTGGGTGCTATGTCGCATTAGCAAGACCCCCAAAGCACCAATACAGTGGAACCCCCCACAAGTGACCCCATTTTGCAAACTACACCCCTCAGGGAATTCATCTAGGGGTATAGTGTACATTTCAAACCCCCAGGGGTTTCACCAATTTTGATAAAACTGGGCAGTGAACATGAAAAATTACATTTTTTTACACAAAAATGCAGTTCTGGCTCAAAATTTTTCATTTTCACAAGGAATGAAGGAGACAAAGCACCCCAAAATCTGTGCCCCAATTTCTCCCGAGTACGGCAATGCCTCACATGTGACCAAAAAATACCAGTTGGGTG
This sequence comes from Crinia signifera, assembly GCF_055691185.1. Classification (NCBI taxonomy): domain Eukaryota; kingdom Metazoa; phylum Chordata; class Amphibia; order Anura; family Myobatrachidae; genus Crinia; species Crinia signifera. The sequence goes on from NC_139226.1 coordinate 32,667,702, forward strand.
CATGGCAGGACTCAGAAGGGAAGGAGTGATTTTTGGATTTTGCGGCTCAGATTCTGGTGGAATGAATGGTGGGTGCTATGTGGCATTAGCAAGACCCCCGAAGCACGGTGAAATTATGAACCTAATATTCCATAGATGTGTGGTATATTTTAAAACACTCCTTTATACATAGGCCGGGTTTGTCGGGGCAAGTGTCACACTGGAAAATAGTTTGCTTTCTTATTCCCTTTTTATAGCAAACTTTGCACCTTTTTTGTGTCCTGCCCTTTTTTCCAGTGGAGGGGATTTCATCAGGAAAATGCTGCCCTGGTACAATACGGGGGCCAGTACTAGAAGTACTGGGGCCCTCTGCCTGCTGGTTCCCAAATATTAGGCCCTTTATGACTTCCTCTTGAAAGTGCATAAATGTCCCCCTCTGGCCAGTAGAACGGAATAGCACGTAAGCGTTATACAGTGCCATCTGGATGATATACACGGCCACCTTCTTGTACCAGATTTTTGTTTTCCGCAGGGCACTGTACGGCTTCAGTACCTGATCTGAAAGATCCACTCCGCCCATGTACCTATTGTAATCCAGGATACAATTAGGTTTGGAGGTGTGGGTACTGGTACCTCGTACAGGGACGGAGGTGGTACTGTCTCCGTGAATTGTTGTCAGTATAAGGACATCCCTCTTGTCCTTATATTTGACCAACAACATATTTTCGTTGCATATTCCCCTGCTTTCACCCCTTCTCATTACTTGGGCAATGTGCGTTTTTGGGAGGCCTCTTTGGTTCTTGCGCACAGTACCGCAAGCTGCTGTACCTCTTGAACCAAGGGCCTTAAACAGGGGGATGCTAGTGTAAAAGTTATCCACATAGAGGTGATAACCTTTATCCAGGAAGGGGTGCACTAAATCCCAGACAATTTTCCCACTAACACCTACGAGGGAGGGGGGGCATTCTGGCGGTTGAATTCTTGAATCCTTCCCTTCATAAACCCTAAACCTGTGGGTGTACCCTGAGGTGCTTTCACACAGTTTATACATTTTTATGCCATACCTTGCCCTCTTACTGGGAAGGTACTGGCGGAATTTAACCCTTCCTTTAAAATGTATAAGGGACTCGTCGATACAAATAAATTTTTCAGGGATGTACACCTCTTCAAATTTGGCACTGAAATGATCAATGACCGGCCTGACTTTGAATAGCCGGTCAAAGGTGGGATCATCTCTGGGTGGGCACTGTGCATTATCGGTGTAATGTATAAATTTAAGAATTGTCTCAAATCGAGTCCGGGGCATGGCCATACGGTAAAATGGAGTACTGTACAGAACATCTGTACTCCAATATTGCCTAATTTCTGGCTTTTTTACTATGCCCATATGAAACACCAGACCCCAAAACGTCATCATCTCTACTGCATCTACAGGGGTCCACCTAGCAAATGATGACGTGGGGTTTTGAGCAATAAACTGCTGGGCATATAAATTAGTTTGGTCCACCATTAAATTTATAAAATCATCAGAGAAAAATAATTTGAAAAAGTCAATTTCTCTGAGACCTGTGGAATCAAATTGGATTCCTGGCATGGCCAAAAACTCAGGAACCTGGGGCTCAAAATTGTCTGGTGGTGGGGTCCATACTAGATCAATTATTGGGGGGGGAATCTCAGCTGATCTACGGGGGCGTCTTTGAGGGGGTCCCTCATCACCAGAGGAGGAAGAGGAGCTTAAGACGAATCCTTCAAATTCCCCGCTTGCATCACTGCCTGTGTCAGAGTCAGAGGCAAGCATGGCATATGCCTCCTCCACTGAATACATTCTCCTGGATGACTGGGAGGACATTTGGGAGGACATTTGGGAGGACATTTGGGAGGACATTTGGGATGCCATTTTTATTTTTGTGTTACTGGTAGTGAAATGTTTCAACACGTGTATAGTGTAGGGGGGGGGTACAAACTTTATTTCAATCCGGGGGGTATGTAGTGTGTATGTGGTGCAGAAAAAAAAAAATACTTTATACCAATAAAAAAAAAAAAATGAAGGGGTTAAAAATAAAAAATTGAAGGGGTTAAAAAAAAAAAAAAAGGTCCTGCGCCAAAAATTGAGCACAGATGTTGGTCAGTAACGTCTGTCACTGAACAGCGCTCAAAGGCAACAGGAATCTGATCAAAAAAAAAAAAAAATTGATCAACCCTGTGCCGAAAAAGCTGATCAGTGATGTACGTCACTGATCGGCGCACAGTGGCCACAGGACACCCACAAAATCAGTGTGTGTAAAAAAAAAATTAAAAAAAGACCCCACAGCACTCACAAAAAAAAAAAAAGGTGATCAGTGATGCGACACTGATTACCAGTGAGGGACAGCAGGTGCACAACCTTTGGTGCAACTGACAGTGCAACTGGCAGCAACTGACAGGTATATATATAAAAAAAAAAACCTCTGCGCCCCCAAAAAGTTGCTGATCAGCACAGATATACTGATCAGCACAAAAGGGGGGGGTAGCAGACACAAAATATACACTCTCTATCACTCTCTGTCACTATCTCTCTTTATCTCTCTATCTCTCACTATCTCTCACTATCTATCACTCTAGGACACTGCAGCAGCAGCACTGACAGTTATATGTATAAAAAAAAACTGCACCCCCAAAAAGGGGGGGTAGCAGACACAAAATATACACTCTCTATCACTCTCTGTCACTATCTCTCTCTATCTCTCTATCTCTCACTATCACTATCTATCACTCTATGACACTGCAGCAGCAGCACTGACAGTTATATATATAAAATAAAACCCCTGCACCCCCAAAAAGGGGGGGTAGCAGACACAAATCTCTCTATCTCTCTACCTCTCACTATCTATCACTATCTATCACTATCTATCACTGTATGACGCTGCAGCAGCAGCAGCACTGACAGTTATATATATATAGAAAACCCCTGCACCCCCAAAAAGGGGGGGTAGCAGACACAAAATATAGCTCTCTCTGTCACTATCTCTCTATCTCTCTCTATCTCTCTCTATCTCTCTCTATCTCTCTCTCTATCTCTCTATCTCTCTATCACACTGCAGCAGCAGCAGGAAGTCTCAGGAAGTCAGATCCAGGAAGCGTCCAGCACGCTACAAGCAGTGATAAGGTGATCAGGTAAGGTATTTGCAAGGATCAGGTAAGTATTAGCAAGGATCAGGTCGGTATTCACGGCAGGCAGGCACGGTGACCGTTCTGCACGCTATTCCAGACCGGAATGGCGTCTGCAGCGCAGTCACCGTCAGTTTAAATGTCGCGCCTTGGCTGTGATTGGTCCGTGGGTCCCACGGACCAATCACAGCCTTGGGGGCAGGTGGGGTGAGGGTGGGGTGAGGTGTCATCGTCACCGATGACCCCCTCATGCCCCCTGACGCCCGGCGGTGATTGACACCTGTGTTACCGAGCGTCCGATTCGCTGGTAACACAGGAAAACGCTGTGAATGGCTGTTCACACTGAACAGCCAATCACAGCGATCGCCGACGGGGGGGGCGACATCGCAGCCCCCCCTGGGCATGCAGGGACATGTCTGCTGTCAGGGACAGCAGACATCGTCCCTCTGTCACTGCGTCTCGAGACGCAGTGACAGTTTAAACTCATGACGAACATTTATGCCATGTGTCGGGAAGTACCTCCCGGCCATGACGTAAATGTACGTCAAATGTCGGGAAGGGGTTAAAAAGCATCAGATGCTACACAAATATACATTACATATGAAAGATAAAAAATTACAAAAAAATAGAAAAAGCACAAAAACAATAAAAATAATAATAATAATAATAATACCATATAATGTATCTGTAATGGTATATGTACTGTGAATACAGAACTCAAGTTCTATATAGAACTATAATTGGACGGATAATTTGGGACACTCCGCTGTTTGATGAATAACACTAGTGTTGGAAGCCAGATGGTTATTTGGCATTTAGTAGGAAATTCTGTTGTCCATACTTTAAACAGTAGGTTTATGAATCAAAAGCTAGTTGGTAGTAGTGCATTAATATAATAAATGGTCCACAGTCTTTTAGCATGTAAGGTAACACGCCTTAGGGATGGAACTTAAGACTGGACTCCAAACGTATGCTGGTTAGTAATTGGCAAGCTTGCATAGGGTAATAAAGATTTGATCTCACCCCGCTTGTGATAATGCGCTTGTGATAATGCACTTGTACGGTCACTCCGTTTGTAGAAAGGAGAGGGGATGCGGCCGGTAGCTTTCCTCTGTGGGTCACCTCCTGGGTGCCGGCAATTAACGGGTCCTTCTCCGGAGTGATGAAGGCTTCCAACAATATAAATGTACAGACAATGCAATCAGCTGCTGGGCGCCTAGACCTGATAGGGCGCCGGGACGCTGTAGATTCAGCGTGTCAGTGAATATAGAACTTGAGTTCTGTATTCACAGTACATATACCATTACAGATACATTATATGGTACTCCTACTAAATGCCAAATAACCATCTGGATTCCAACACTAGTGTTATTCATCAAACAGCGGAGTGTCCCAAATTATCTCATTCATTTCTGCACACTGGTTGATTGTTCGGAGTATTACTTTATAAATTGTATATTCAGCAGCGCAAATACACCAACTCCCCTTTTTTGATTCTCTTTTGTGCTTATATCTGTGGGTCAAGGCAAACCCATAGGTGTTATTTGCTGCAGCTGATATATACCTGATTGAATCACCATAAGGTTTTAATTACTACCATCTATACAAGCGCGGGGGCACTTGTTGGCAGCAGGTAGACTCATCATCGGCCTGCAGCCTGCAAGGAAAACCTTTTTTGTAAGAATATATTCTTTTTTGCCACGCCCCAAGCAGCTGTTTAGTATTTACTTGTTTCTGTATTGATACTATAATCAAGCTATCGAAATACTCCGACTACTTACCACGGTGCAGACATGAGTGATTTTAGAAGTTACAATGATCGCAAAACCCGTAGAGATTGTTATTTATCATCATTCAATATATCTCAACAAAAAAACGAGGAGCCGTTGTCCAGTGCCCCTCCAAACATGAACAAACTATTTTTCAATCTTGAAGATCTATTAAAAGATGAAATGAGGAACTGGTGGGACAGTATCTCTCTACAAAAATATATTGATACTAAAATAATCCCAAGGGGACTAAGATTATCTAAACATCTGTCCATTAATCACCAACCAGAATTACTCAAGAAATGGAATGAGGCACTGGACAACTGTTCCTTCATGTTGATGAAATTATTATTTAATCATCGTGAAGAGATGGTGGAGAAGACAGTTATTAAAATTGAGAAAACTAAGGATGAGCTACTTGGTTTTAAAGATAACCCAGCCTTCAAAGAGAGAGATGAACAGATAAATACCAGAGTGGAAAGATTTGAAAAAGAGCTTATCTCTAACAAAAAACGTAAATGGGAAAGAGACCATAACGATTATCAAAAGGATATAGTAAGAACTTACCACAAAAGAAATATAAAAGAACCCAGTGTAGAAGACCGCCAAGTCTATAGATCACACCCGTTCTTTAGACAGCGGAAACAATCACACCCAATGTACAGAGATAGACCTCAAAATAACTATAGAAACCAAAATAACTATAATTATAGAGACAGAATAGACTCCTTTAATAAGGAACCCAGACCATACAGAAACCAGTATAAAGACAGGAGATCCCCTCCCCCCCGACCAATAACATATAACACCTCAGATGAAAGACATCAAAATGAACAGGTTTTTCACTCAAGAAGTTGGATAGATCCGAATCCATACTCCAATCTCCCTCATCATACACCCAAAAGACATCGCGAAAGAGAGGGAGAAGAGGAGGACGAAAAAGAGCGAAGAAAACCTCGCCTGAAATAGATACAACTGGTATCTTTAATCTTACGACACATCAGTTAACAGACCCCCAAAAAACCCTATTGTGCAAGGGTTTAAATTTCGCACCCCAGCAGAACCCCAACGTTTTTGATCTCTTTGTCGACTTGAATAAGTTCACGAGAGATCTATGCAGGAAGCGGTATTTCGCTATAAAAGAATTAAAAAGAACAAATTCAGATACTGATAACTCCCCAATAATTCTGGATGAGACTGACCTCACAGGTCTTTTGACACTAGAATCCCTTTTGGATGAAAATAACACAGAACTAGTAGAGACCTTTAACATTAATTCTGTTTTAAATTCAGACACTAAACCTCGTTTTAAGAAGAAGTCAAACTTTTTTCCATTAGAACAAAAAAGTCCAGCAATCACTATATTCTATAATAAAACATTACAAGACTTCAAAAACTTGTGCTCTAAACCAACCAAAACAGTTAAAAATAAAAATAAGAATAAATTCTCAAACCTTGGAACCTTGTCAGCTGACAACCTAACAAAACACGAACGTATGGCTCTCAAAAGTTTAAAAGAGGATTTATCTTTAGTGGTCAAGCAGGCCGATAAAGGGGGGGGGGGTTGTAATAATGGATAGGGAGGCATATTTAACTGTAGCGTATAACCAATTAAAAAATACAAAATATTATACTCAACTCCCTAACAACCCCTCAATCCCCTATCAAACGCAATTTAAACAACTGCTTTACAATGCGGTATTGGAGGACGCAATATCCAGGGAAGAATCTAAATTTCTCTTTCCATATCACCCTATCACTCCCACATTTTATTTTTTACCCAAAATTCACAAGATTCTCACTTCCCCACCTGGGCGCCCCATTATTTCTGGTGTAGGGTCTCTTACTTCTAATTTATCACATTTTGTAGATTCACACTTACAGCAATTCGTCACGTCACTCCCCTCGCACATTAAAGACACTACACACATACTCAATAAAACTTTAAATTTATCTTGGACAGAAGGGTGGTGTTTCCTTACCCTGGATGTCCAAGCATTATATACAAACATACCACATGATAAGGGCATTGAAGCCGTTAATCACTATCTTGAGACCGACAGGACTTTATCTGCACCAAGAAAGCACTTTCTTCTTGATTCTATACTTTTTATTCTTACTCACAATTATTTTATTTTTGATGAACACTTTTTTCTTCAGCGCCTTTGGACGGCCATGGGGACCAGATTCGCACCAAGTTTTGCGAACCTCTATATGGGCCGCCTGGAAGAACAACTCATATGGGGGAATCTGGTCCTTTATGGCCGTTTCATCGACAATCTATTTATTATTTGGAATGGGGGACACGATTTGGCACTAGACTTTGTTAATTACTTAAACTCTAACACATTTAATCTTAGTTTTACACACACTTTTAGTTACACTGCAGTGAACTTCCTGGATATTGCGTTCTCCATACACAACAATACACTAATCTCTAATAATTATGTGAAACCTGTGGGGACTAGTAATTATCTCCACTACAAAAGTGGCCATTACAAGCCATGGATAGACAATATCCCTAGGAATCAGCTGACAAGACTCCGTCGAAATTGCACACTAGAATCTGTTTATAAATCTCAGGCAGACCAGATGTTATCTAATTTTAAGAGACGAGACTATCCAACTAGTATATTACAGGAGGCCTCTAAACAGGTGGACAAAATAGAGACACTCTCCTAGTCCCCAAGATTGGGAATAGGGATACAAATAAAAGTATTATCAAAACATCCTATAAAAATACAAGAGACACAGAAAACTCACTGGCATTTATAACAAAGTATAATAACAAATCACATCAAATAAAGAAAATTCTACTAAACAACTTTGAAATCCTAAATCATGACAAAATCTTACAAGATTTAATCACTACCCCCAAAATAACATTCAGAAGAAATAATAATCTAAAGGATTATATTGCTCCTAGCTTACTCCCACCGTTGAAAGTAGAAAAACAAATATCCTGGCTACCCCCCAAACCCAATGGGAACTTTAAATGTGGCAAAAATATCTGCTTAACCTGTAATTACATGTTGAATAAACAGAATCATGTTATATCATTTTCAAATAAAACAACATTCAACATAAAGCAGTTCATTAACTGCGACACAACCTACTGCGTATACGTGCTGGAGTGCCCCTGCAAACTCCAGTACGTAGGACGCACTACCAGGTCAATTAAAATGAGGTTCAGGGAGCATTGGAATAACATCTTGAAGAAAGTATTAAACCAAAGTGTCCCTCGACACTTTTTGGAGAAACATATGAGTGACCCGAGTGGACTTACTATAATGGGTGTAGAACATGTTGTAACTACTAAGAGGGGGGGGGGATAGGTTTAGAAGATTATGTACCGCAGAGTCAACTTGGATTTTTAAGTTGGACACGTTGAGCCCCAAGGGTCTGAATGAGGCCCTGGACTTTACGTGTCTGGACTGACTTTGTTCCTTGTTTATAGGATAATAAGGACCCTTTCTTTGGGATGTGTGCTGCCTCCCTGGGAGGCCTTACAAAGGGGTGAAGCGAAGGAGATCTACCCATGCTGCAGTATGACAGTATGGGTTTGCAGACCTCCCTCTCTCCATCCTGGGATCCCTAGGGTTGGCAACTTTCAACCAATATTATTATTATGTCATAGACAATAGTGGGGGGCTGTTATAGATTCATTGATATTTAATTATTCATACACACATCTATATTTTTCATATATTTTTCATATATTTTTCCTATTTGGGGTCTATATGTGTGTCGGATTTAATTCGACAGGAACATTTATTTGAGGGGTACTCTAGTAAATCAAACAGAAACAATGGAAATGATTAAAGGTGAAAATAAAAACAAAAATAAAAATAAAAAAATGAATATAAAAATAAATAATAAAAATATAAATAACATAATAATATAGAAGGGAATGAATGTATGGACTGTTCACTATACATTAGTTGGATTGCTGGTGAATAATGAAATTAATAAATTAAGTGACACTATATGACGAATTATATTGTCATGGTGAGGTTTTGAATTCTACAGAGTGCAACTGTTTTTTTCTTTACCTGTAAACGTATCCCGAATAACTGGAAGATATTCATTGATTGTATATATGGGGCTTAGCTCTCCTAAAAATAAACGAATAAAAATATAAATAATATAATAATATAGAAGGAAATTAATGCATGAATTGTTCACTGTATATTGGTTGGATTGCTGCTGAATAATGAAATTAATAAATTAAGTGATACTATATGACGAATTATATTGTCATGTTAAGGTTTTGAATTACACAGAATGCAACTGTTTTTTTTATTTACCTGTAAACAAATCCCGATTAATTGGAAGATATCCATTGATTGTATATATGGGGCTTAGTTCTCCTAAATAATAAGATCATTTATATACTATTTAATTCTTTCTTGTATATAACTAAATATTTTTTCTCTCTCTCTCTTCTTCTTCTTTTTTTCTCTCACTTCTGCATATTATGATAATGTTATACTGTAGCACGATTAAGAACCACCATCATAGCTGAATGAATATACCTCTAATTGTAACTGATTTAATAAAATTAAAACAAAATGTATTTGGTTGTGAACCTATGAAATGTTATTTTATTCACCAAACGGACACACTGCTTTTTAAACTAATAGATATGATTATAGATATATAGAATTGTTTATGTCTTTTAATAAAGTATCTGTATCTGTGGATGCTACTTAATGAATGAGAATAAAGGCCAATTGAGCTTAATTGAGCACACTCCAGCGTATAAATAAGGACACTGACTGAGTGTCAGTATCCGTCTTGAGAAAGTCTCCACGCCACGAAAGGAGACGAAACGCGTTGACGTCACTATAGGACGTTGGGACTGACCGCTGACCACTTACAGCTGACTGCTCACAGCTAATCACCGACCGATGACTGCCGAATGCCGGTGTACACTGACACGCTGAATCTACAGCCTCCCGGCGCCCTATCAGGTCTAGGCGCCCAGCAGCTGATTGCATTGTATGTACATTTATATCGTTGGAAGCCTTCATCACTCCGGAGAAGGACCCGCTAATTGCCGGCACCCAGGAGGTGACCCACAGAGGAAAGCTACCGGCCGCATCCCCTCTCCTTTCTACAAACGGAGTGACCGTACAAGTGCATTATCACAAGCGGGGTGAGATCAAATCTTTATTACCCTATGCAAGCTTACCAATTACTAACCAGCATATACGTTTGGAGTCCAGTCTTAAGTTCCATCCCTAAGGCGTGTTACCTTACATGCTAAAAGACTGTGGACCATTTATTATATTAATGCACTACTACCAACTGGCTTTTGATTCATAAACCTACTGTTTAAAGTATGGACAACAGAATTTCCTACTAAATGCCAAATAACCATCTGGCTTCCAACACTAGTGTTATTCATCAAACAGCGGAGTGTCCCAAATTATCCGTCCAATTATAGTTCTATATAGAACTTGAGTTCTGTATTCACAGTACATATACCATTACAGATACATTATATGGTATTATTATTATTATTATTATTATTATTATTATTTTTATTGTTTTTGTGCTTTTTCTATTTTTTATCTTTCATATGTAATGTATATTTGTGTAGCATCTGATGCTTTTTAAATATAAAATTTGTACTGTTTAAAGCAGTGAGTCCGTCTCATTCATTTCTGCACACTGGTTGATTGTTCGAGTATTACTTTATAAATTGTATATTCAGCAGCGCAAATACACCAACTCCCCTTTTTTGCTTCTCTTTTGTGCTTATATCTGTGGGTCAAGGCAAACCCATAGGTGTTATTTGCTGCAGCTGATATATACCTGATTGAATCACCATTAGGTTTTAATTACTACCATCTATACAAGCGCGGGGGCACTTGTTGGCAGCAGGTAGACTCATCATTGGCCTGCAGCCTGCAAGGAAAACCTTTTTTTTTTAAATGCAACTACCCTGGGAAGAACAGATGCTGCATTTTGCAAATAATGGGAAGCCGACCTAAAAAAAATTTTCATTCGACTTAATGTTGCTCATAATTGAACTCACAACAAAGGAAGCAGATAACACCAAAACAATGATTGAACATTTTTAAGTCCTCAATAAAACAACCCTTGATGTGGATAACAGCACCAACTGGTATGAGAAATTAATTTCTCAAATTAACAACTATAAAAGATACCTCATGAAGTTTAAAAAAGAAAAGCGTTAGTTATAACCGACAAAAGGGACAGAGTATGTCTGATCGCTCCACAGATGAGCAATCGTCCAATAGTGATACAGATGTGGACACACATCATCGGCGGGAGGAAGCTGTCCAACTGGCCCTTTAGGGGTCACCACCCGACAGAGGGATACAGCAGGCACCGCAAATACACCAGAAGGGGCCAACAACAACACAAAAGACAAAATAGGTGGCAAAAAAACCCCACCAGCGGGCCATAAAGCTAAATATACTCATCATATGGAACGGAACAGAGAACTCATTACAAGAATTAATTTCATACATAAACTCCAACAATAGAAACCTTAAATTCACCACACACTACAGCCAACAGAGGGTATAATTCTTAGATCTTGATATCTACATAGAGCAGGACAAAATTGCCACCAGAACCTTTCACAAGCCAGTAGACAAAAACAGTTATATTCTATCCACCAGCAGCCACCACCCCAACTGGATAGGCAATATCCCACTGGGACAATTCACCCGCATTAGACGCAACTGCTCATCCACAGAAGAATACCACAAACATGGACAGCAACTCAAGCTCAAATTCAAGGAGAAACATTATGACGACACAATAGTAGAGGAAGCTTACAGGAGAGTGGGAGACATGGACAGGGGAGATACACTAAAATACAAAGAGAGGGCAGCCAAAGCAGACTCAGAAGAGGGACCATTTTTCATAACACAATACAACAAGTCGGCAAACCCGATCAAACACGCAAACATTGGCACATACTACTTCAGGACGACACACTATCAAAAATCCTACCAGACAGACCCAAAGTAGTATACAGAAAGGCACCGGACCTAAAAAAAATACCTGGTACGTAGCCATATACCCCCAACCACCCTGAAACAAGGGACTTTAGACGGCCAAAACAAAACCAATGGCTTTCACTACTGCAACACAGGCATAGGTTGCAAAACCATTGACAAGAAGGGATTTAGGAAGGTGACTGAGTTTAGATCCAACAGCACGGGGCAGAAGTACAACATCAAACAGGAATTAACTTGTTACTCGAAAGGAGTGATTTATCTGATAACATGCCCCTGCAACATACAGTATGTAGGAAGAACTATAAGACCCCTGAAAAACAGAATATACGAACACACCCGCAATATTAAAATAGAAGTAGAACACCACAGTGTCCCACTACATTTCAAAGAGCACCACGGCAGTGACCCATCAAAAATGACATTCATAGCCATAAAACAAGTAACGCCAAATTGGAGAGGGGGGGATTTCACGAAAAAGATCAACAAAGAGGAACTCAAATGGATCTACACGTTACAGTCCCTGCAACCTAAAGGACACAATGTGGACTTTAACATCAGTAGCATTGTCTAACACACATAGACACACCAATTAAACCCTAAGTTAGCCCCCTCCTCTTCACACACCACCCCCCTCAAAGCCTCCCAGACAACTCCCCTCCTCCTCCCCCCAAACCCCCCCCCAACTCCCACCACCCATCCATACTCCACTCGAGTGGGCCATTAACCTACCCTCAACAATCATCCCCCACCCCTTCATAACCTTGATTACCAGACGAATTTATGAAAAAAATCCTATGTGGACACTGTATTATTTGTAGATTTTTTTGTTTATTTATTCATTTATTCATCCATTTATTTATTTATTTCTCATTGTTGCAATCACTCCCTTTCTCTCTTTTTTTATCCTCCTTTTTCATGTTTTTTTTCTATTTCATATATCCATCTTTCTAGGACTTCATTTTTTCATCTTCTTTGTCACCTCATCATTTTATTATTATTATCAGCATAAATATATATTTTTTTCATTCATCTATCCATTGACCCCCAACATAAGTACCATTCTTCTACTAGCTATCCCCCACCCCCTGGAACTTAGATGTACCCGATTCCATCTAATCATGCTCCCAACTGTCAATTTTCACAGCAGTTTGACACGACTTTATAATGCAGTATCCCTGGGCACATAAGCAGACAAGGACAGAACAGATACTTAACCCAGCAGCTGTAAGCCCATTCCCGTAACAACAGGGGTTAATCCAGTAAGCCCAAGTACCCTGAACACAGCAAGTGCTCACTGAAAGAAACACTCCCAGACCACCCCAACCAATGAGAAACGAGCTAGAAAAGACAGACAGAGCATAAATATCGACAAGACATGGCATTCAGTAATCCGTGAGAAAGGCCGCATGACCGAAACGTGTGGGACCACGAATACCACAATCCTTCACTCCACCACAAGTCTCCTCCCGGAGGGAGTTGAGCACACTGACGCTCAGTGACGTAGGCGGAAGCATCAGGTTGCCCAGACTGACACGCCACACAGTCACTGTAGCCAGTAGGGACAGAACACCACCTGCCGGACGGGAACCCAGTTAGAAGGGAGAGAACACCGCGGGACCGGCGCGCCTACAGCCAACGGTCACCCAGCCCCTGCTAACACCACCTCTCACCCGGGCAGGCAAGAATCTTCAAGAATGGTAAGAGACAAGGAGTGGGACGCCGCTCCTTGTCCCCTACACATACCCTTCCTCAAACACCAGGCTGAGCATGCACACCTGGGATCGGAACCAGCCAAGGCAGCATAACACCTTTACCACATAAGGGTCTTAACCCCTATGGTACAAGGGGACTTGTTGGCCACCCTCATCCCCGCAAGGGCTCCCCCTGCACACAGTCAGGTACCACCTTTTATGGACTTACCGGGACATAACAATAGAACCCCGACCCCTCTGAAACACGGGAGGAGACATAAGACCTAACACCCCTTATGGTAAAAGGGGATCTGTGTATTACCCCCATTCCCGCAAGGGCTCCCCCCGCACACAGAAGGGATCAAACACACCCCATTTTTTCTGATAACAACCTCACACTGAACCTACAGTGAGAGGAAGAAAAGACACCCACCTGTGGGCACCATTGACCTCCCAATCCCCCACCACCATTTTCTATTTAAGTTTACTAATAAATTGTACAACATTGTACTCATTTTACTTATCTCTTGACTGTATTGTATCTGTACACTCATTACTCGAACCCCCCATTCAACACCCAACGAACCCTTCTCCCCCCTCCCTCCCCTGAGTGCGCAGTCCACCAACCTATACAGTATGAACCTGTACTATCCCGGGTAATGTGTTTTATCACACTCATCCAGGTACTAAATACAATATCAAATTCACTCTAACTTGTGAATCCAGATTTGTGGTGTACCATCTAATTTGTCCCTCTGGATTATCCTATATAGGGAAAACCGAGAGGACATATAAAGAGAGAATAACCATACATCGCTCCACCATACATGCAGCATTGGCTGTGGGCAAGTGTGACTTGCCGGTCCCTAAACACATTGTAGCTTTCCTCCATGCACTGCCATCTACCATGCTTTTCACCACGCACTGCCATCTTCACGTTATTGTATGATTGATCATATCCCTGCTAACATCAGTGGGGGCAACCGAGCACTCAAGCTCCTACAATGTGAAAACAAGACAATAGATTTTTTGTAAAGATATCACTGCGCCAAACCTGACTGCAGCACCCTGTCCAACCTTTGGATACCAAACCCACTTCCAATACATACACTACACAACAGGGGTGGACAATGGTGCGCTGTCTTTACAATAAGGATGTGTTGTTCACTCCTGCCGGTTCAAATGAAGTTCTCTCCACTGCTATTTTGCTTATTCAAGCGAACACTGAGAGAAAAGGGTATTGATGAGCTGAAGATTCGATACAACAACATAAGGTAGATCCACAGGTTCTCCTGCTTACTGACCTGTAAAACAGGCCCTATGTGCCTGTAAAGGTATCTTTATAATTCTCCAAAATATGAAGCCTCAGAGATTCCCCTGTCCCCTTATTATTGTGCTCACCTTCAGCCAGTGCATGGAAAGATTTCTTTGCATACCAATCCTCTCAGAGCGAACGCCCAATCCAGACTCAGTCACAGGGGGTAAATGCCAAATAGTCTTTTTTTTCCAGAAAATCCAACATACAAAACATATAAAATGTTTTAAAAGAAAAAAAGGGGTTAACACCACGGAGATAGTACACTTCTGCCCACCTCCAACTCTCCCGGGTTCGAGTGAGGGTGGGTGTCCCTAGATGTCAAAAAGAGGACAAGAGAAGTCTATACTGCTGGTTACCGGACTCCACAACCACCTCCTGCAATGTGAGTCCAGGTGGATCTTCCGCCTGGACACCATAGCCCCGAGAGGACTCAATGAAAATCTAGGTATTAGTTGCTCACACGTAAATATTATGAGCCCTATTTTTGATGATATATGATTATGGTGACTAATATATATACCTCTACTATATTTCTGACTGGTCAGTGCTATCCTTAGTTAATGTTATTCATATATACTGCTACTGTATTTTGTAATACAATGCTATTAATGAATAGGCTAGGTTCCGCTAAAAATGTGATATTCCTTTATTTATCTGTAGTGATATCGGTCTATTTTAATGTAACTTTCAAATTGTACACTATATACGTAGATTAATAGCTTGTGTATATTGTTTCTTAGGTGATGGGCGCACAATAGTGAGGTGTTCGCCTGAGACCCGACGTGCGGTGATGCTGTGACGTCACATGATGCACGCCCGGGACGGAGGGATGGCTGCCGTCACATCCAAACTCACTGGTATGTTTTGTATGTATTTGTTCAATTATGCCTTATGAAAATGCTGAATAAACAGCATTGAAACATTGCACTAACCTGTGTACAGCCTGCAGTATATGCCTTGAGTGCCGCACTGCCCTCCTGCTACATGTTGTTTCTTCTAGTGAGGGCACCGGGCTAAGTAAAGCCTATTCATATGACAGATGTGCCGGTCTGCTGGAGTAGTGTATATATTTATATATAACATTATTGGCCGATCAAAGCCTCAGACAGCAACCTCAAACTCCAACACCATGGCCCACCCATGATGGCATATAGGAGAGGCCCGAATTTGAAACAACTCCTGATGCACCCTATGGCAAATCCCACTGACAACATTGGCTCCTCTTGGTTACAGAGCAAGAAACCTGGGTGCTACCGGTGCACAGGTTGCACCACATGCAATAGCATGATCGCGGGCCCCACTTTCCCACACCCGCACACTGGCAAGCCCATCAAAATTAAGCACAAACTGCATTGCCTTTTAGATCATGTCATATATATCTTACAGTAAAATGGACAACTTCAAAAAAGTGATGATCTTGTGTATCCCTGCGCACCCCCTTGCTGCCTGGGTCAAACTTCCTGGTGTCTTCACACAAGGCACCAAAAGAGACTGAAATATAGGAGAGTAGGTGGAAGTGACCCTTGGCGCACTGGGTGTGGAAGTTTCTTCTAACCAACAGTGGAATAGGTTAGTTGAAATCCAAAATTTATTTGATAAACATGATACACAAAAGTGATAAAAGGCAATACAATATCATATATCCTTCCTCACCCAGCTAGAGGGGTGGAGCCAGAATGGTGTAGACAGAGTGTTCCAATAGGGTGCACCCTGTAGGCTCCACAGACTTTAGACTGGGTAGTACTTGGCACACGTGGAGTTAAAAGCACAAAAACATCAAAAAGGTAAAATGAATGGAATTTTCTAAATCCTTCTCACCCAGCTGGAGAAATGGAGCCAGGAAGGTATGAAAACAGGGTGTCCAGGAAAAAGGGCTCACCCTGTCGGCTCCACAAACTTATGGCTGGGCAGAGGTCCTCCGAGGTCCTACCACGGAGGACCTCTGCCCAGCCATAAGTTTGTGGAGCCGACAGGGTGAGCCCTTTTTCCTGGACACCCTGCCCAGCCATAAGTTTGTGGAGCCGACAGGGTGAGCCCTTTTTCCTGGACACCCTGTTTTCATACCATCCTGGCTCCATTTTTCCAGCTGGGTGAGAAGGATTTAGAAAATTCCATTCATTTGACCTTTTTGATGTTTTTGTGCTTTTAACTCCACGTGTGCCAAGTACTACCCAGTCTAAAGTCTGTGGAGCCTACAGGGTGCACCCTATTGGAACACTCTGTCTACACCATTCTGGCTCCACCCCTCTAGCTGGGTGAGGAAGGATATATGATATTGTATTGCCTTTTATCACTTTTGTGTATCATGTTTATCAAATACATTTTGGATTTCAACTAACCTATTCCACTGTTGATTAGAAGAAACTTCCACACCCAGTGCCCCAAAGGTCACTTCCACCTACTCTCCTATATATCTTACAGTGCCTGTGCGGTTTGGCATATGTTGGCATGACAAGAAAATTCAAGGAATGGATGGCGAATCACCGCTATGCCATTGAAACAAGAAAAGCCAAGCAACCCGTACCACGCCATTTCCTCCAAGCGGGACACCAGACCTCTACCCTGAGATGCCGATTAATCGACTGGATTCCACCACTGGCTCGTGGTGGTGACCGGGCTCTACAATTGAGAAAATGCGAGAGTAGATGGATATATCGTCTTGACCCCCTGGCCCCTCGAGGGATGAATGAACATAATCCTCTATCCATCTTCCTGAAATAAATATGCATCTTCATATGTACTTTCATCCATTCATGAACATTTCTCCTGTAGATGAACATTGCCGTAGAGACCATTAGTGTTCTCTGAACATTTTTCATGGACATAAGACAGACTTCCTTTTTGGGATCTTGTTGGTCTGATTTTGACTACTTCTCCAGTTTTTCACGTTTTTCACCATCGTCAGTTTTTCATGATTTTTTCATTTTATTTTATTTTGTATGTATTTTTTCATGTGTATTTTTTCCTCTTTCCTTTTTTTTTGTATCCGGTTACAGTGTGAGTCATAAAGTGTGTATGCCCACATCCCGGTATTACCCTTCGCCGCATAAATTTATTCTCTAGTAATTTTTATCCAATTTTTCCTCTTTTTGCCATGTCTCCATAGTCGCCTTGGTGATCCATGCTCTATATAGATTTCCTTATTCCTCATTTCTTTGTGGTTGTGGCTAACATATTTGCTACGATTATTGATTTTGGTGCACGCATCACCACTAATACTTTTTTCACTATAGTCTCTCACTATAGTCAGTGCTTATCACGATCTCTAGCCCAGAAACACCATTAGAAGTTCACTGGATCACATGGCAAAGAGCAAGATATTGACTCCCTTTGTTTGTGAACCATATTCCCCTGTGCGCACTGCTCCTAGCGGCACACAGACACAGCGCCGTATGCCGGACTGATCCCCATGGTAACCGCTTGCGTCCCACCGACAGGAAGTCGGGAGATGCTCTGCGGTCCATGTACCAGAAGTTCCGGCCACGGCTGACTCGCTCTGATGCCGCTGACAGCAGCGTGAACAGCGGGGAGGTTCTCTTCAGATTCTTTTGGCGCCTACACAGGGTATTTAAACCTGGGACCCGGCGGCTAGTCAGTAGGTTTCTGGTGGCTGTAGCAGATTGACCTTTCCTGGAGTTATCTCTTTTGTCCTTTGATGCCTGATATTTTGCCGTCTCTTTCCTTGACAAAGATCCAGTAAATTGGATCGAAACGTTGTAACTTTCTTTTGGCCTACAGCAGCACTTGGTATGAGTTTTTTCATTTTTTCAAAATAAAATACAAGCATTATTTTTTTACATTCAATGGTGAGTGCTCCTTATGTTCCCCTCTGCGGGATCCATTTGGTAGATTTGGCACACTTTTTAAAGAAAGTGTGACCTTGGGGCACCCCAGCCGATGACGTTGTTGTGTGCGAGTGCAGGTACCACATGGATTGTGTTTGGGATTGCAATTTTCACCTGACACCCACCCCGTTGATCTGCCAAATATTACGGTCATCACGTCCTTCTCTGGACTAGCCAAAACACAGATTGACCTTCCCCTGTTTGTGATACATTGTCTTTTTCCACTTACTGTAATCTTTACTCCTTTATTATTTTCCTCTTGACATGGCCACAAGCGCCCTAGGCTTTTTGGACGAAAACTTGTTTACACAAGCCGAACATGGCATAGTGTCACTTACTGACGACGAGGTTGACAAAGTTCTCTTTGACCAGGCCGATTTTGATATTCTACCCACTGAGTCACCCACAGACTTGTATAATCGCTTATTTAGACTGCGCAAACGCGAAACTGATCTAACCTTACACGGACATTTCTTATCGGAATATCACCGAAAGAAATACATCCCCAGAAGATTTCGGATTGCCAACATACCCACTATTGGGCGTCACAACCCATAATTTTGTAGTCGGTGGTGCGAGGTGCTGAATAAGTGCTCTCTCGAACTCATTGTTCTTGTTGTTGAGGAGGTGGGTAGCGAACTTAAAAAGATTAAACACGAGATTGAAGAATTTGGCCTGGCACACCTGGCCACGATTAAATCTGATAGATCCACAAATCCAATTGAAAAATTGAGACCACAAATTGAATCTTACAAAAGGGATCTGGTGTCCTTCAAGCGGAACAAACTCGCTGTTGTAACCGCGGACTACCAGTACCACACGGTCTATCGCTGGCTTCTAGGTGAACCCAACTCTGGGCATCCCCAGAGGTTCACTAGAAACAGACGCCAATTTAATCATCCCCCTCGTTCAGGCACTGGCACTTCTACATCTGCCTCCGATAACTATTACTTTGACCCCAAACCCAATTCGGGTGTTTTTTTAGAGGTCGGCACAGGCCGCAGGACCCATCAACAAAGGAGAAGGGGAATAGACCCCACCCAAGAAAAGGCAGCTACAGGCCGCAAGGGGCGAGGTCGGGGGAGGACCTAGTGTTCAATTTATCTAACACACCTCTTGATCCAGCTATGGTCCAGCTCCTGTCCAGAGGACTCTCTTTTTTCCCACCATACCCCATGACCCTTTTGACGCATCTGTAGACTCATGTAAATTTAGTCGCAATATTCGCCTTCACGAACACTTTGGAGATTCAAAAGAATCCAACATACCACCCAAACTAAAAAAAAATCTACTTTTGATCCCACCTCCTCCAATGCCAGTTTAAAGACGTTCACACATCTGGTCGAGAGAGACTTACGAGAGACCAGCACTTTAAATAAACATGAAAAAATGACAAGGGATGAAAGGACGGCTCTCAAATCCCTACAACACAATCACAATTTGGTGATTAGACCTGCCTATAAAGGCGATGCAGTACTTGTACAAAACTGGACAGATTACCACCCTGAAATAATGCAACAGCTCAGCGATCACGACACATACCAACCTGTCGACTCTAACCCCATCCCCTCGTTCAAGAAGAGGGTGGATGATACACTCCACAGGGCTCTCACCATGGGGGGATTGATAAGGACACATCTGACTATCTCAGTGTTGAATATCACGTTTGCCCTATTCTTTATACTCTCCCTAAAGTCCACAAATCCTGCACTCACCCACCTTGTTGACCGATCATATCGGCACATAACTCCCTCCTCCAGCCCTTGGCCATCTATGTGGACAAATTCCTACAACCATTGGTTGCCAGAAGTGATAGTTACATTTGGGACACAGCTGATTTCATGGACAAACTCTTTAAACTGGACATTACTGGTGAAGACGTTCTAGTGGCAACAATGGATGTTCACTCGCTATACACAGTGATCCTACATGAAGATGGCTTGCGGGTTCTTACTTCTGCATTGGACACACGCACACCTCAACAACCACCAACTCCCTTTCTTGTTGACTTGGCTAGATTGGTTCTAACATGCAACCATTTCTTATACTATAACTCATACTACATACAAACAGCGAAACCGCAATGGGGTCAAACTTAGCCCCCTCCTATGCGGGACTGTACATGACAGATTATGAGATAACCCACATCATCCCTAAGTACCAACAATACATTGTGATGTACAAACGATACATCGATGATGTATTCCTGCTATGGAGGGGTTCCAAAACGGACTTTGAGACTACGGTTGATGAGCTTAATCATAAGGATCTTCCCCATTAGGTTCACATACCAAGTGGATGCTAGGTCCATCAATTTTTTGGACATAAGTGTCAGTTTACTTGATGGCAAAATCCAAACCAGCCTTTACAGCAAAACCACCGACAGAAATACTCTATTATTAAGCTTCAGCCAACATCCACCCACATTAAAAGAAAACATGCCTGTGTCCCAGTTCATGCGTGTAATACGCAATAATACCAACAGGGACCTGATGGAAGCTCAATTAGAAATGATGGCGCCGAGATTCCGCTAACGTGGCTACATGGACGAAGTCATCTCACGATGCCTTCACAAGGCGAGGATAAACATGTCCACCAGCGACTCCAACCCTCAGACGACCATTACAAAGAAAAAAGATTGTTTGATCTTTGTAAATACATATGACCATACGTCCCACAGAATTAAAAAAAAGCATTAAACACCATTGGCCGATCATAGCCTCAGACAGCAACCTCAAACTCCAACACCACGGCCCACCCATGATGGCATATAGGAGAGGCCCGAATTTGAAACAACTCCTGATGCGCCCTATGGCAAATCCCACTGACAACAGTGGCTCCTCTTGGTTACAGAGCAAGAAACCTGGGTGATACCGGTGCACAGGTTGCACCACATGCAATAGCATGATCGCGGGCCCCATTTTCCCACACCCGCACACGGGCAAGTCCATCAAAATTAAGCACAAACTGCATTGCCTTTTAGATCATGTCATATATATATGTTACAGTGCCTGTGCGGTTTGGCATATGTTGGCATGACAACAAGAAAATTCAGGGAACGGATGGATGGCGAATCACCGCTATGCACTTAGGACCGCCAATGAAACAAGAAAAGCAATCCGTAGCACGCCATTTCCTCCAAGTGGGACACCAGACCTCTACCCTGAGATGCCGATTAATCGACTGGATTTCACCACTGGCCCGTGGTGGTAACTGGGCTCTACAATTGAGAAAATGCGAGAGTAGATGGATATATCATCTTGACACCCTGGCACCTCGAGGGATGAATGAACATAATCATCTATCCATCTTCCTGAAATAAATATGCATCTTCATATGTACTTTCATCCATACATGAACATTTCTCCTATAGATGAACATTGCCGTAGAGACCATCAGTGTTCTCTGAACATTTTTCATGGACATAAGACTTCCTCTTTGGGATCTTTTTGGTCTGATTTTGACTACTCCAGTTTTTCACGTTTTTTCACTATTGTCAATTTTTCATGAATTTTTAATTTATTCATCTTATTTTTTATGTATTTTTTCATGTGTATTTTTTCCTCTAACATTTTTTTTGTATCCGGTCACAGTGTGAGTCATAAAGTGTGTATGCCCACATCCCGGTATTACCCTTCACCGCATATATTTAGCAATGTTTTCCAATTTTTCCTCTTTTTGTCATGTCTCCCATAGTCCCCTTGGTGAACCATTCTCTATATAGATTTCCTTATTCCTAATTTCTTAGTGGTTGTGGCTAATATATTTGCTCTGATTATTGATTTTGGTGCACGCATCACCACTGATGCTTTTTTCACTATAGTCTCTCAATATAGTCAGTGCTTATCACGATCTCTAGCCCAGAAAAACCACTAGAAGTTCCCTGGATCACATGGCAAAGAGCAAAATATTGACTCCCTTTGTTAGTGAACCATATTCCCCTGTGCGCACTGCTTCTAGCGGCACACAGACACAGCGCCGTATGCCGGACTGATCCCCACGGTAACCGCTTGCGTCCCACCGACAGGAAGTCGGGAGATGCTCTGCGGTCCATGTACCAGAAGTTCCGGCCACGGCTGACTCGCTCTGATGCCGCTGACAGCAGCGTGAACAGCGTGGAAGTTCTCTTCAGATTCTTTTGGCGCCTACACAGGGTATTTAAACCAGGGACCCAGCGGCTAATCAGTAGGTTTCTGGTGGCTGTAGCAGATTGACCTTTCCTGGAGTTATCTCTTTTGTCCTTTGATGCCTGATATTTTGCCATCTCTTTCCTTGACAAAGATCCAGTAAATTGGATCAAAACATTGGAACTTTCTTTTGGCCTACAGCACTTGGTATGTGTTTTTTCATTTTTTCAAAATAAAATACAAGCCTTGTTTTTTTTACATTCAATGGTGAGTGCTCCTTATGTTCCCCTCTGCGGGATCCATTACAAACATACATATACTGTTACTATTCCTGGTACGAAAGAGGAATTATTACATATCCCTCCATCACTTTTTTCTTCTTCTTCTGCACAACATCGGTTGCACATTCTGCAGGCAGTATGGCAGAGGAATTAGGGACAACATGTTTTCCCACATGTCTTTTACCATTGGCAATACCTTTTTTTCCTCTACCTCCCCCATGGCAGCCAACACCTGTGGGTTATCTCCCTTCTGGGTAGTACTTGGAAAGGAAAAAAGACATCCGGCCCCTATATAAGGCTCCTCCTCCTGGGCCTCCTTGTCTTTTTTCCTTTCCAGCAGGGTAGTGCGTGGATGCAGCAGGTGAAAAATCTGCAGGAACGGTGTTTGGCTTACCCCAGCATTAGGACTGATCCCGCCGACGCCTAGAGCGCACCGGCGGGATGTAGAAGGTGATGCCGGCCTTCGGAGGTCGAGGAGTACCTCGGGTGCTGCATGCCACTTCCTAGAGGAGTAGGCTACAAGCGGCGGCGTCCTCAGGCGGCATGGGAGCTTACAGCTGTGCGCACCTGTTCCGGGTTAATCAGTACGTGAAACCGGACGGACATCATAGGGGGCGCGGCGCATAAGGATGACGCGGCGGCACACGGAAGCGCCGGAGTGAGACACTGTGTGCTGCTGGAAGTGCGCTGACGCCCAGGTTAAAACCTATACCCCATACGGTCGACTGAAAAGTGAGTACGGCTGGTGTCCCTGTGTGGATTTTTTTCAACATACAAAAAGTATGCAGTGGCTAATGCTAGTATGTTTGTTAGCAGGCTAAATACTATAATTATGGAGGAAGAAAAATGGCCAGTCGCAAAAAAATCGGGGTAAGCCAGGTGTAAGCCTGATATAATTATGTCATATATGAGGGTGTTGCTAGGATTAGCTAAACACTCGGTGTGTCTTTTGCTACAGGTCAGACTCCAGTAAGGATAAAGGGGACCTTAAAGCAAAGCACAAAAAACTGCACGTAGCTAAATGCTTGATGTGCACTAAGGACTTGCCAGACAATAATATTGGCAGTGTATGTGAGCAGTGTAAATCACCTCAAATACCCCTAGCCCAAATGACGGGACTAGTGGATATGCTCAGAGTTGCCCTGACTGACACATTTGTGACCAAAGAAGATCTGGTTAAAGCTACAAGCAAGAGAAGCAGATCTGTGTTGAGTGAGGAGTCTGCAGGCTCAGCAGACGAGTTAGGGGCAGGAGCTCTGGTGGATGAGGATGAGGTGATAGCAGATAAATCAGACTCAGATTTCAACCCTGATATGGTTGAAAATCTCATATTGCTAATACATAAGTCTTTGGAGATAGAAGATAAACAGGAGGATATCTTACCACAAGATCTTTTGTTCAAAGATAATAAGAAAAAGGGGAAATTTTTTCCACTATCAAAACCCCTTAAGGACGCTGTCACAGAAGAATGGAAGCATCCAGATAAAAAGGTCTCAGTACCTCTAAAGATAAATAAAATGTACCCATTTCAAAGTGACCAGGTTTCCACATGGGAAGAACTACCTAAGGTAGATGCTGCGATAGGGAGAATTTCAAAAAAGACAACACTTCCCTTAGAAGATGCAAATATTTTTAAAGATCCTATGGAGCGAAGGATACAGCTAGGTTTAAGGAAACAGCATTTAACCACAGGAGCAGCTTTAAAACCAGCAGCATCTATGGGGATGGTGTCAACAGTTGGAAGTCGACTTACTGGACGGGATTAAAAGTGCTGAAATATTAAAAGGTGTGCAGAATATACAACTAGCAATAGAGTTTCTTTGTGAGGCTTCTATGGACTCCTTGAGGTTGGCAGCAAGGGCAAATGCCACGGCAGCAGTGGTGAGACGGGCACTTTGGCTCAAGCCGTGGGCAGCTGATGTGCAATCTAAAAATAAACTGCTCACACTGCCATTCCAAGGTGATTATTTATTCGGAGCTCAGTTAGACGAGATAACAAAAATCTCGGGAGGAAAATCAGTATGGTTACCTCAGGACAGACCGACTAAAAAAAGCCCTAATAATAAACCATTTAAATATCAACCACAAGATTATAAGGACGCTAGGGCCTATCGCCCAGGCAGAGGGTACAGGAGAGGAAATTGGTCTTCGAGATCTAATTTTCGTGGCCAAAGAGGAAGAGAAAATAGATTTTTCTCAAAACAAAATACTTAATGACGCCAGACCACAGACTGTGGGGGCCAGGCTGCTTTACTTCACAAAGGTTTGGGAAGATTCTACGTCGGACAAATGGGTTCGAGAAGTTGTAACAGAAGGTTACAAAATAGAATTCAAAAACAGACCAGGAAAATTTTTTACAGAATCTCCAGTACCAAAAGAAAAAGCGGAAAGAGAAGCTTTACTATCAAGCCTCCAGGTCATGATACAACAGCAAGTGGTTGTAAGAGTACAGGAAGCCCAAATAGGAGAAGGCTGGTACTCCCGGTTTTTTGTAGTGAGAAAAGCATCGGGAGGATTCAGAACGATATTAGATCTGAGAAGATTAAACCGGTTCATTCACGTAAGAGCAATCAAAATGGAATCGGTGAGGACAATCTTACCAGATTTAAGACAGGACATGTTCATGACAGCTATCGATTTAAAAGATGCTTACCTTCATGTACCAATTTATGTACAGTAGGACATCAAAAGTTTCTGCGTTTCTCCATCAACGGGATAAGTTATCAGTTCACGGCACTTCCATTTGGACTGGCAACCTCCCCAAGAACTTTTACCAAAGTCCTGGTAATAGTAATAGCAGTACTCAGGAGACAGGGAATAATGTTGTGGCCTTATCTGGACGACATACTGATTGTAGCAAGGTCAATGGAACAGGCAGTCGAACATACACAGAAGGTGTTGGAATGCCTATCAGACCATGGTTGGCTGATAAATTTGCAGAAAAGCAAACTGGTTCCATCAAACCAAAGAGACTATTTGGGAGTGACGCTGGACACAAAGTTAATGAAAGTGAAATTAACCGAGGAGAGGCAACAGAAGCTACTGCGCTTCTTAGAATCGATGATAAAGAAATCGGTGGTGTCCTCGGAGATGTGTATGAAGGCCCTGGGTCTGATGTCGGCAGCGCTAGAGACCATACCCTGGTCGAGGTTCCATATGAGGAAGATGCAGAACTGTTTCCTGTCCCAGTGGGATGGGGACAGCAAAAACCTAACGCAAAGAATTTTGTTATCAAGGAGAGCAAAAGAAGATTTAAAATGGTGGTCGGATGTAAACCGATTGGAGAGCGGAAAATCTTTTGCTGTAGTAGAACAAATTGTAGTAACTACAGATGCCAGCCAGACAGGCTGGGGGGCGACTTGTGGTCAACACCTAACGCAAGGACTGTGGCCAGAAAAATTTCAAGCAGCACACTTAAATTTGAGAGAAATGCGAGCTGTGTATTTAGCATGCAAAAACTTCGACCATATTCTAAAACACAAGGAAGCGGTGATACGTTCAGACAACAGCACAGTGGTGGCCTACATAAACAGGCAAGGGGGCACAAGGAGCCAACATATGATGAGGGAAACAGAAAAATTGTTAACCTGGGCCGAAAACAATGTAAAAAGCATGGTGGCAATATTCCTGGCAGGGAAGGAGAACGTCCTGGCAGATGGGCTCAGCAGGACCACATGTGTCCCAGGAGAATGGGGTCTGAACAGGGAGGTCTTCGAATCCCTGGTGGAGATGTGGGGACTCCCAGAGGTAGACCTGATGGCCACGAAAGAAAACAGAAAAGTTCCGAGGTACTTCTCAAGGTTCAAGGAGCAACAGGCAACTCAAGTAGACGCCCTGACCTGCAGTTGGCCAACGGGGCTGGCATATGCTTTCCCGCCTCTTCCAATGATCCCAAGATTGCTGAGGAAAATACAAAAGGAAAAGGCAGTAGTAATAGCAGTGCTGCCTTATTGGCCAAGGAGGCCTTGGTTTCCGAAGTTACTTCAGATGGCAATAGACAAACCCTGGAAGCTTCCACAGTTACCGGACTTGCTGATACAGGGGAAAGTGCAGTGTCCACAGCCAGAGTCGTGGAACTTGACGGCGTGGCTGTTGAGGTCAGAAATTTAAAAAGAAAAGGGTTCTCAGGTACAGTGATTGACACTCTGCTGAGGGCAAGGAAGGAATCTACCTCAAAGGCATATTATAAGGTCTGGAAGAAGTATAGCTCTTGGTGTGTGGAAAAGAAGCAATCACCAGGGGAAATTCCGGGAATACTGGAATTCTTACAGGAAGGCTTAGAGAAACGGTTGTCACTTAGTACAATAAAAGTACAGATCTCAGCATTGGCGGCTATGCTAGACCAAAGTATAGCTGAAAACAAGTACGTTAGAAGGTTTATACAAGCGGCAAAAAAGTTAAGACCAACTTTTAAAAATCCTTTGGCACCGTGGGACCTGAATATGGTTCTAAAGACACTTATGGACAAACCTTTTGCACCTTTAACAGAGATTCCATTGAAATATTGGTACTTATGTAGTATCTGGGCTGCCGATTTTTTGATTGTATGCCTTAAGTTAAGGCATACAATCAGATGCGATGCGATGCGATATCGCATCGCATCGCATCGCATCGCATCGCATCCGATATCGGATGCGATGACCCGATTTTTCCATAGGAATCAATGTTAAAATGATTCCTATGGAAAAATGGGTCCTTTTCATACCCCTACTATCCAAGTGGGCATGGAGTTGGATATAAACCTGTGGCGAGCGTAGCGAGCCACCGAGCCCGAAGCGTGGCGAGCGAAGCGAGCCCCGCGAGGGGACGGTATTCGTTCGCTCGCCACGCTTCGGGCTCGGTGGCTCGCTACGCTCGCCACAGGTTTATATCCAACTCCATGCCCACTTGGATAGTAGGGGTATGAAAAGGACCCATTTTTCCCATTGAATTCCATGTTAAAATGGACTCAGTCCATTTTAACATTGATTCCTATGGAAAAATCGGGTCATCGCATCGCATCGCATCGAATCGCATGGTCGCATGCGATGCGATCTCCCGATCCGACCCGATTTAGAAATCGGCAGCCCAGATACTACATAAGTACCGAAATATTTAAACTGGAAAGTAGCATTCCTGGTGGCCATAACCTCGGCCAGAAGGGTGTCCGAAATCCAGGTGTTATGGGCAGAAGAACCCTTCCTGAACTTTTTTGAGAGTAAGGTGGTGTTACGCACAAACCCACAGTTTCTACCTAAAGTAGTTTCAAATTTTCATGTAAATCAGGAGATAGTGCTTCCGTCTCTCTGTGCAAACCCCGTGAATGAGAAAGAAAGAAGATTAAACACGTTAGACCTAGTGAGAGCTCTTAAAGTGTATGTAGAGAGAACAAAGGATCTCAGAAAGGCAACGAATCTATTTGTCTTGTCAGAGGGATGTAGAAGAGGATCTGGAGCTTCAAAGCTGACACTTGCCAGATGGATCAGAAACTGTATTCTGGAGGCATACAAAGTAAATAACCAGGTGTTACCAACTGGGTTGAAAGCGCACTCGACGAGAGCACTAGCCACATCCTGGGCAGAAAAAGGAGAGGCGTCAATTACAGAATTATACAAGGCAGCAGGATGGGCATCAGCTCACACTTTTACTAGGCATTACAGAATAGATGTGATGTCATCAGCAGATGCAAAGTTCGGACGAAAGGTGCTAAGCGCAGCCATATAGACCAGATGGTGGTATATATAAAAAAAAATATATATATAAAATATATTAAAAAAAAAAAAGTAAAACTGATTTACAGTTGTTAATTGGAGGAAACCCACCCGGATAAGTACTGCTCGGGTACCTCCCACAGGTGTTGGCTGCCATGGGGGAGGTAGAGGAAATATCAGATTCTTACCTGATAATATGTTTTCCTCTACTCCACCATGGCAGCATATTTCCCGACCCTGTGTTGTTAAATTGTTGTTGTGCAATAACTGTTAGTTTATATTTAAGCTGGAGAAGTAAAGACAAGGAGGCCCAGGAGGAGGAGCCTTATATAGGGGCCGGATGTCTTTTTTCCTTTCCAAGTACTACCCAGAAGGGAGATAACCCACAGGTGTTGGCTGCCATGGTGGAGTAAAGGAAAATATATTATCAGGTAAGAATCTGATATTTACTCGGAATCGGAAGCAGAAGCAATCATTTGCAATGCTGGAATTGATGATGATAAAAAAAGCAGCCAAGGCCGATACCATCTTTCGTGATCTGCTGAGACTCAAAAATAAGGAAATCGACTTTTACCTGCATCGCTTATCGCTAAGCGACTATTTCAAGTCTGAAAAAATCCAGAGTCTTCCGCGTTACAAATTGTCCAACCATTGGACGACAGGACCCACAATTCTGCCATCGGTGGATTGCAATATTGAACAAATGTTCTTTTGACCTGTTAGCGCTGGTCATAGAACAATCTGCAAAGGAATTGGAGAATGTTCAATCAAAAATCGCTTATTTTGAATCTGCGCATCTTCCCATACTTACAACAGATACCGAGCACAAATGGATGGACCAATTATAAAACCAACTGTCACAATACAAATGGGATCTCATCAAATTCAAAAAAGTAAAACTACTGAAAGTAGAAGCGGACTATGAACATCACACTGTATACAGGTGGATCTCCAATGGCCAGCAAAAAGAACATAGGAGACCATTCTTCCGCCGCAATAAACCTAATAAAGGCAGATTTGACACAGATTCTTCAATTGATACTAGCAGTTCCAATACAGATCTTGAACCAACTAACACAAGAAGCGCAATAGTGCATTACAGTTATACACACAATATTAGGAAAATAAAATCCACAGAATTATTTGGGGATTTGACTCGTACCCTTTCTTTATGTCTACTATCATGTAGACAAAAGCGTTTTGTGAGGGGGCGGTCACGTCACCGATGCATCAAGCTTGACTCTTGACCCATAAGGATAAGAAAAAAACTGGATGGTGCAATACAGTTTTATTCATTAAAATCAACAAGTAAAAACAGCAGGAGGGACTCTCACCAATTTGTGTGGTCCACACACGAAGATGTAGACAATAAGATGTTATTACAAATGTGGAGGGTCACAGGCGTCCCCGATAGTCTCCCAGGTTCCAGTCCCACCAAGCTGTCCTCTCCAATGGCCAACGCGTTTCGAAACACACTGTTTCTTTATCAAGGCATATGGAGAACAGCTTCCCAAACCTCTATTTATACCCCTATACATTATTCCTAATGCCAGACATGGAATATTCCTAATTGCTAGCATACACACACAAAATGGCACACAAAACGGAATCCACTTCTTCTTTTCTTCATACTCGCGGTAAAATAACGCTACTTCCGGGTTTTTCGTTGACGCGATACCGGAAGTGACGTTTGCGGTTCAACTCACGCACTTCCGGTTCCGTTTTGCGTTCCAAACGCCGGGGATTCGTCTGTCAGCATACTTTTGCGTTCCAAATCCCGTTTTGCGTGTCAGCTTGTCTTGGAGCTGTATTCTAAGTTCCAAAGTCCCGCAACCTTTTGAATGATTTTTATCATATGATTCCGATTGATCATTTAAAGTGTCAGTGCAAAGATATAGAAAAAAGGGGGCGGTATTAGTAAAACAGTAAAAATACATGTAAAAAATACATATAAAAAATACATATAAAAAATCCAGTTAAAATACTAAAGTGCTTGATGGAGAATGTGCAAAACATGTATGTGAAGAATATAAACAGGCAGAATGGGGTTTACATGAACCATTTAAGCTCGAAGTCTTTATTAAGACCTTCTGGTAGCAAAGTGTTAAAGTTAAAAATCATTGACATTTCATTTTTTGCTAATTTGGAGCTTAAATCTCCCCCCCCTCCTGTTTTGTTCTACTTTTTTTAAAATATAAAAAAAAATTTTTTATACCACTGACATCACAATTGTGAGCCAATTTGAAATGGGACGAAAGTGCATGTACATCTAAGCCTTTTTTAATGTTACGTACATGTTCACCCATTCTAATTTTAAAGGCTCTGCTCGTTCTTCCGATATAGAATTTAGAGCATGTACACTCGATAGCATAAATAACATTACAAGAATGACATGTTACAAAATCTCTAATATTATGTTTTTTGCCATTGATCATTATTTCAGTGATCTTTGAACCAAAAGTATTTTTCACATTTTTGCACCCCATACAGGCCCCGCATCTATAGAAACCCACAGAGGTGATGGATGATTTTTTCGGGGAAATGGGGTGCAAGCTTTTTACTAATTTGGTTTTGAGATTAGGTGCTCTTCTAAAGACGCACTTGGGGTTATCAGGAATCTCTTTGCCTATAATTGGATCTTTTTTTAATATGTTCCAGTGTTTACCAATTATTCTTTTGACTTCTTTGTGTTGAGATGAAAAATTGGTAGTGAAGGACCATTTGAAGTTATCATTTTGGTTGTATTGGTTTTCTTTTGGCTTGAGTAAAGTCTCTCTATCCAGATCTTGTACCATTGCCAATGATTGATTGACTTTTGCAACTTCATATCCACTTTTGATAAAACGGTCCTTCATGTCATTAGCTTGTTTCTGGAATATGTTTTGTTCTGTACAATTTCTGCGCAGGCGTTTAAATTGCCCGGCTGGAATTGTTTCTAACCATCTATCCAAATGGCAACTATTTCTACTGATATAGGCTTGTGAGTCAGTAGGTTTAATATAATTTTTAGTTTTTAATACATGATCTTCGACATAGATAACAATATCCAAAAAGCTAACATGGTCTTGACTTATGTTAAAAGTTAATTTGATACCCTTATCATTTTCATTAAGGTATTGACAGAAGGTTTCCAGGTTTTCTCGGTCTCCCTTCCAAATGAAGAGGATGTCACTATGTAGCGCCGCCAGGACACCAGGCTTGCCCCATATGGGTGGTGGGACCACACTCTGTCGGTCTCCCACTCACCCATAAAGATGTTAGCATAGCTCGGGGCAAACCTGGTGCCCATGGCGGTGCCCCTCCTCTGCATATAATAGTCCTCTTTGAATAAAAAATAATTATTGTACAGGATCAGTTCTATGGCCTCTGCAATAAAGGACTGGAGATCTTTGTTCATCTCTGTTCTTAATAGTGCTCTTTTGCTGGCCTCTATACCTTGTTTATGTTCAATTATGGTATAGAGGGACGTAACCAGAAAACAATCATCATGCCATTCAATAGTTTTAAGGAATGTGATGACGTCAGTTGTATCTTTTAAGTGGGATTGGTTTTTGAGGACCAAAGGTTGGAGTTGTACATCGATATAGAGTGACAAGTTGGAAGTTACAGAGTCCACCCCCGAGATGATAGGTCTCCCGGGGGGACATGTTGGATTTTTGTGAACTTTGGGGAGGACATAGATTGTGGGTACAATCGTATGTTCTATATTTAAGAATTTGAGTTCATCTTCTGTTATGATGGATTTTTTGTGGTATTTTTCAGTGAGAACTTTAAGTAGATCACTTATTTTTTGGGTCGGATCTGTCCTTAGTTTTTTATAGGTTTCCCCATCTTCCAATTGTCTCACTATTTCCTTCTCATAATCACTTTTGTTGAGGAGGACTATGCCCCCCCCCCCTTGTCACTGGGTTTTATTACTAAATTATTATCCTCTTGTAAGGATTTTAGTCCTTTTCTTTCTTTGAACGTTAGGTTCTTGTTTTTAATTTGATTGTCTAGTTGTTTTATTTCATCCATAACCAAAGTATTGAATGAATCCAAAAAACATCCCTTTAAGTAAGATGGATAGAATTTTGATTTTTGTTTAATCATTTGGATTATACTCCTCCTGATCCTTGTCATGAAAAATTTTTCTAAGGGTCAGTTTCCTTAAAATTTTTTGTAAATCAATAAAAAAATCAAATTGATTCATGGTAGTTGAAGGACAAAATTTAAGTCCTTTTTCTAAAAGATCTCGTTCCTCTTGTGGACCACACAAATTGGTGAGAGTCCCTCCTGCTGTTTTTACTTGTTGATTTTAATGAATAAAACTGTATTGCACCATCCAGTTTTTTTCTTATCCTTATGGGTCAAGAGTCAAGCTTGATGCATCGGTGACGTGACCGCCCCCTCACAAAACGCTTTTGTCTACATGATAGTAGACATAAAGAAAGGGTACGAGTCAAATCCCCAAATAGTTCTGTGGATTTTATTTTCCTAATATTGTGTGTATAATAACTGTAATGCACTATTGTACTCCTTTTCTCTTTTTTGGGTAAACCATCTGAGAGGAAAAGAATCCCATTGATACCAGCGCTTAGGGGATAAATTGGTAAATTCTTTCTTTACAATTGTCTTCCGTTTGGTGAGGGGAGGTGACCCTCATTTTCCTATATATCCCTCAGCGAAGGTACAGCGCGAAAAGGTCAAATCCAAACAATTCTCTTTCTTGTGTAACACAAGAAGCGGCCCTTTAGCCCAAGCCCCAAGATCAAGAGGCAGACGCTGCGGAAACGCAAGTTTACACGCCGAGGTGGCAAGAAAAGAAGGTCTCTCACGCGCATGCAAGCCACCAACCAACAAGAACGCATGATCTTCAATCTATCAACACATCAACTATCAGACAGCGAATACCAGTTACTATCCAAAGGACTTTTGTATGTACCCACTGTGTCTTTTGACCAGCTACAATGGAACATCAAATGACATAATCTTCAGTGCAGTCTGAAACTGAAAGAATTCTTCCACTTGCATCTGTCTACCGTCAACCCTACTGCTCCTACAGCCAGTGTCTCAACCATCCCCAAGCAATTAATTCAATTTAAAGCTCCATCAACCTTTGAACCGGTCTCATACAATCCCAGTATTAAGACCTACACTAGATTGTTTGAACAAGATGTAGATGTGCTCACACATCCTCTACCTGCAATCCATCCGAACTTGACAGTGTCAGAACGATCTGCCCTCAAATCTCTGTCCTCCAACACTAACTTAATTATCCGTGGAGCGGACAAAGAAGGGGGCATTGTGTTACAAGACCTGGCTGACTATTATCAAGAAGCTGAAACACAACTGTCAGACCGTGAAATTTACACTCCATTGGCTAAGGATCCAACTAACTACAGACGCTCTTTCACAGCAGCAGTGCAACAGGCAAGGGACGAAAACCTCATTACAGATTACATCAAACAACTTTTAATTCCAGACTTTCCAGTAGTACCGGTATTTTACACATTACCCAAGATACATAAGAGCCTCACCGCACCACCCGGCAGACCAATCATTGTTGCTAGAGGATCACTGTTCCAGCCGACGGCGGTCTTTTTGGATGCCATTCCACAACCCATGGTCCAAAACTAACCTAGTTTCTTGTTGGGCACTGGCAAATTCTTACAGAAACTTCAAGCCCTACCCACTACTACAGCACACCGTTGGCTGATAGATGTCGACGTCATCAACCTATACACGTCCATCCCTCATTCCTTCGGACTGAGTATCACCAAACGATTCTTATCAAATAAAAGTATGTACAACTCAGAACAAATTGATGCCAACCTGACCTTATTAGAACTTGTCCTCTGCAATAATTTTTTCATTTACGACAAACAGTTCTACCTGCAAGCTCGGGGCTGCACGATGGGGGCTAGCGCAGCTCCGAGCTATGCGAACATCGTAATGTACGCCATCGAACTAGATCTGTTTTACAACAAACCTGATGTGATGCATTGCATATCTTTCTTCAGGTGCTACATAGACGACCTGTTCATTCTGTGGTCCACCTCCAACACTGACTTTAAAATGCTTATAGACAATCACAACTCATCTACCAGTCCAATCAAATTCACATATTCTCTGAGCGAAACTGAAATGAATTTCTTGGACGTAAAAGGTCAGTCTTATCAACAACATCATTTCCACAACTGTATTAACCACGACACACATGCAGCTTATTGAGCAGATTGATAAATTAATGAATCAATTTCTTTGCAGAGGATATTCATATACCATTCTCAAAGAAGCCAAAGATAAGGTTCTCCAAATCCCCAGAGAAACATTACTTCAAGAGCGCCGTACCACCACTAAGCTACACACGAAACTTCAGTGGGTTAATAAATGTAACCATCTATCATCACAGATCAATACTGCAGCAAAGAGACATTGGCAGGTTGTCTCCTCAGACCCAGGTCTACCGTTTACGGATACAGCCATCATGCCCTGCTATTTGCGTGGCAAGAACCTTAAAGACTGGCTCGTCAAGACTGACCTCTCTCTGTTGAAATCTCCAGCATCCACTACATCATCTTTCCTTCAGTCTAAACCTGTGGGATGTACAAGATGTGGATGTGTCACGTGCCAGTTTATGTTAGCTGGCTCATCGTTTAAACCTCCCTACACTGGCAAGTCGATCACCATCAAACACGTCGTCAACTGTGACACGTCCTTCATTGTCTTTCAAATCATCTGCCCTTGCGGGCTTTCATATATAGGAAAGACTGAAGGACGTTTCAAAGACCGCATGTCAGCACATCGCTCTGCAATATGCAATGCCCTCATCTCTGGCAGAGCACCAGCACCCGCTCAACACCATAAGATATCGCATCATCGACACCATCGCAGCGTCTATTCGAGGAGGTAACAGAGCACTGAAGCTTCTGCAATGCGAAACACGATGGATTATCAAACTTGATGTACTTAGCCCTAGAGGCTTGAACAAGAACATTTCCTATAATTGTTTCCGCTAATCCCATTACTGTACTTTCTCCCTCTTTCCCCACTGCACATGTACCACTTCATGTGACATTCAGGAGCCGCGTCTCAGATTCATCCTCATTCTGGATTTTTGCCAGCATTGTGGTACCATACTTTGTTTCTTTAAATGACTACATACACTGTTGCCCATTGTGGCGGTGAACAGTCTTTATGAACATGGAACGTAAACCCGATACACAGGAGTCTACATGTCATTGTCAAATGTTGACTTTGATTTTTATGCTTCCATTTGTCAAGTTCTCATTTGTTTCTTTCGTATCCAATGATGTTGGTAACTACCGCACCCCACACAATACCTGCAGACTATTGCGGACACCTGATGTTTGTATTCACATCATGTACTGTGAAGTATTATTATGCCTGCCTCTCCCATGTCTGCCTGACGTTTTTTCACGTTTTTACATTGTTGGTGATGGTTTCCATAGCAACCCCTCACAGGTTGCTGTGTACACGGACACGGCCCTGCCGATGATGTCATCGGCGGGCGACGCTAATGTGCGCCGGCAATGGTCTCGCTGTCTGCTCTTTCCACTGGATGTTCTGTGTATATATATATATATATATATATATATATATATATATATATATATATATATATATATATATATATATATATATATATATATATAGTAGCGCCCCGTGGCCTAAATGAAAATTTGGGCTTACAATGTTTTCTGGAATTCATTTTTGGGGTTACATATTTGCTGCATGTATAAGGGTCTGTATTTGATTGCAGGGTGATACAAGATTCTTTAGTAGTACAGTAACAGTAATAACATTAATATGAAGTTGATGATCTATGTTGATGATCCATGTCACTACTACTACATAAATGTTAGTCATGATTTGCCATGTGGTTGTATATATATATATATATATATATATATATATATATATATATATATATATACGGGGGCGCAGTTGATGGCACTCGGAGGGTTTGTCACAAGAGGTGTAGCAACGTTTCGGTTTTTAATAACCTTTTTCAAGCTCAAAGAAACAAGAAACATTCTAACCTATATATAGCCAACAAGGGCCCAGACATTTCTTTCTTTGTTAAACTGCTTGAGCTCACATTACGCAGAAACTACTTTTCTTTTTCGTCCACTAGGGGGCACAGGAGTTCACGCTGGGTATGAGAGGTGAGGTAGCAGAGCGTGCAATAAAGGGTTACAAAAATGTACCCAGCATGTTCCCTGCCTCCCTTCTCCCTCATAACCCGCCCCCTGACCCTGGGTCACCAGTTTTTTCTTTGGTGCCAAGGAGAGAGCAGCACCATTATCGCGGCTGTTAGAACAGCCATGGGTTAGAGCTGCTGCGGCGGGTGCTCTTTTAGTGAATCACCGGCAGCGCAGCTCCATCACTCGGCGGCGGCGACGACAGCGCTGGCAACTGGGCTGGGGACTTCCGTCGCGGGACCCTCTCTCGGAGGCTCCCGCATGCTGCACTCCATCCCCGGGCAGGTAAGTGGCGGTTCCCTGCTTGCAGGGAGCCGCGTCTAGCAGCGATCCCCCCCGTTTGTATGGGAGTCAGCGGGGGGGCAGGCAGTGGGGGTCTGGACTGCTCCACCTTTCCACTAGATCACCAGGGACAATTAGTCAGGATATGTCCCGGGGGTTGATGCCTGAGGGGGAGGTTAGAATGCCTGGGAACCTACAGCCATACACATTGGAAATGTTGTATATTGGGCCTGGTTAGTACTTGAGTGAGAGACCACATAGGAACACCAGGTGCTGTAGGTTAGTCCCTCCCCCACCCCTGGGGAAGTGCTGAGGCTTGCTCTCTGATTGCCCCAGGTGTCCCAGCTCCTCGTTAAGGTCCTAATCAGCAGCCATTCTGGCACTTGCTGGGTTCAGAGACGGAGGCTGCTGGGATTCTCCCCCACACCCTGCTCCTGGAAGCCTGGTGTGTGTGTAGTATTTCTCCTCTCCTGCTGCTGGCTGGATTGTTGAGCTCTGCTGAGGTCTTCTTTCCAATATCATTGGAAGCTTGAAGACAGCCTGGGATCTACAGCTAATGCTGTATATTGGGCCTGGTTAGTACTTGAGTGGGTGACCACATAGGGACACCAGGTGATGTAGGATTGCCCCAGGTGTCCCAGCTCCTCATTAAGGTCCTAATCAGCAGCCATTCTGGCACTTGCTGGGTTTAGATATGGAGGCTGCTGGGATTTTCCCCCACACCCTGCTTCTGGAGCCTGGTGTTTGTGGTATTTATCCTCTCCAGCGGCTGGCTGGATTGTTGGGCTCTGATGCTGTCTTCCTTCCAATATCATTGGAAGAGATGAAAGTTTGAAAAACTGTCACCATTCATAGTATTGGCTTTGCATATACGGTGTCTTCTTTTCAGCTTGCTGAATTGTTGAGTTTATCTGCCCATACCAAATGGCTTTGCTAAAAAGCTTTGTGGGTAAGGCTGCAAGTGTGTTGCTTGGGTGTCAGTGTTGTAACTGCTGGTGTTTTTTGTCTTTTATCATGGACAGTATGCCTAAGGCGAAACCTGGCAAGGAGACTCCATCTCCGAAGCAGCGTACCTGTAGGGTATGTGTGGACATACTCTCTCGGCAGGAGGAGGATATCTGTTCCAGGTGTTTGGCCCTTGAAGCAGATCTTCTGCCGCATTCACAGCAGGAACCGGCCTGGGCTTCGACCTTGACTCAGGTATTGACATATTGACCGCTTGTCAACTCCTTACCTCCTGCGTCCCTGCCCCCTGTGCCCAAGCCCCCTGTGGCAGTGGCCAGCACCAGTGTTGGGGCAGCTCCTGCTTATGTAGAGCCCCCTTGGTGGCAATCCTTTACACAATCTGTGCAGGGGTTGACGGCTACTCGGGCGGGCAGGGATTCCAGGAGGCAGTGTAGGCAGCAGAGTCCCGATGCGGGTTCTCCGCGTTCCGATTCAGATTCCAGCTCAGAGGGGAGTTCTTACTCTTCAGTGGCGGAATCCGCAGGGGCCGATGACACTTTGTCCTCAGCGGAGGTAGAGTCTCTGATGCAGGAGGTTAAGGCAGTCCTCCAGAGGGAGGATGAGGCTCCTGCCCCTAAAAGTAAAGACCTGCTTTTAAAGCGTCTTAAGAAAGTATCGGCCCAGCTCCCGCCTTCGGCACTCATGGAGGATTTATTGGAGACTGCGTGGTCTCAACAGTTTAGAAGGTTCCAGCTTTCCAAGCGTCTTACTACTTTTTAACCTGTTCCTCCCACAGAGAGGGCTAAGTGGGAAAATCCTCCCCTAGCTCGCGCTTCAGTACTGCCCATTTCGGATTCTTCATCTTTGAAGGACCCCTCTGAGAATTTCCTCAGGACTGCTTTTTCACAGGCAGGGGCCATTAGGTGTACCACGCTTGCCGCGTCATGGGTGGCCAAGGCAGTGTCTGAGTGGGCGGGCAAGGTGGAGTGAGGTTTGTCCGACGGCACTAGTCCTTCCTCTAGATTTTCCTCATCCACTAAGGGAGCCAAGCCCTGCACCAAGCAGCCCTGGGCTACCAGACTTCCAGTGGCTAAACAGGTCAGGAGGGTGGTCTCCAGGGGCTATGCCCTGACATTCCGGTTCCCCCCTCAGTGTTATTTTTGCACGGGTCTTCCAAAGGACCCAGCGAAACGACAAGTGCTACAGCTTTCCATCTGCTCTCTTTTGGACTCGAACGTCATTGTTCCAGTTCCTCAGGAGCAGAGGGGTCAGGTGTTCTTCTCCACCCTATTCTTGATTCACAAACTGGATGGTTCTCACCGTCCTATCCTGAATCTGAAGTCGCTCACTATTTTTCTGCAACTGCCGAAGTTTCGCATGGAGTCCCTGCGTTCGATCATTCTCTCACTGGAGCCAGGGGACTTCATGGCCTCGCTAGATATACTTCACATCCCCATCCGACAGGAACATCAGCACTTTGAGGTTCGCCCTTCGGGTCGAACACTTCCAGTTCAGGGCGCTACCTTTTGGTCTATCTACGGCTCCAAGGGTGTTCACCAAGGTGATGGCGGTCAGGGCTGCACACCTGCTCCGGCTGGGGGTTCGGATGATTCCATACCTGGACGGCCCACTGATTTTGGAAAGTCCCCAGACCTACTACGAAGTCATTTGCAGGTCGTGATTACACTTCTGTTATCTCACGGTTGGAGGATAACCTGGAAGAAATCGTTTCTTACTCCTTCCCAAAGGACACTTCACTTGGGAGCTCGGCTGGGCACTCGGTTGTAGAGAGTATATCTTCCAGAGGATAAGATTCATTCCCTTATAGGTCACAGAAGGGTCTCAGTACACAAGTGTATGGTGGTGTCTTCGACATGGTAGAGTATACACAGTTTCACTTCCCACTTCGGCTTTACACTCTCAGCCAGTGGACAGGAGATCATACTCGTCTAAGGAGTCAATTGATCACACTGCCCCCGGAGGTTCACCTGTCTCTCACATGGTGGTTAAAGACAGACAACTTGTCTCAGGGCCGCCCGTTTTGGATTCCAACCTGAGTCTTGCTTACCACGGATGCCAGCCTATGGGGCTGGGGAGCGGTTTGCAATTCTCAATCTTTTCAGGAGAGTCGCCTTCCGATCAATCTTCTGGAATTGAGAGCAATCCTTCTGGCTCTTCAGAGGTTGGGGGTCCCTCATCCGAGGGTGCCCTGTAAAGATCCGGTCCGACAGCACCACGCCTGTGGCCTTTATCAACAGGCAGGGCGGGACATGCAGCAAAGAAGCGATAAAAGAAGTCTCCAAGATATTCAGGTGGGCGGAGAAGCAGATTTCTGCAATCTCTGCAGTCTTCATCCCTGGGGTTCTCAATTTTGAGGCAGACTTTTTAAGTCGGCAAGATAGTGTACGCATTCCCCCTGTTTCAACTCCTACTTCGCCTTCTGTGGAAGTTCAGGAAGGAGGGAGGAATGATGATCCTAGTGGCCCCAGATTGGCCCCTTAGAGGTTGGTACGCGGATCTATGGAACCTGTTGGTAGCCTCTCCTCTGAGTCTACCTCTGCGTCCAGACCTAATTTCACAGGGGCCATTCCGACACCCGGACTTGAGTCGCCTGGCTTTGACGGGCTGGCTGTTGAGGTGTCCCTCTTTAGAGGTTTTCCGGGCACTTCAATCGTCTCCTTTCGAGCCTCTGGAGGAGGTGGATCTGAAATGGCTATCCTGGAAGGTGGCTTCTTGTTGGCTATTTCCTCAGCACGAACGGGGTCTGACATGAGTGCATTATCATGGCGGACAGGGCGGTTCTTTGTACCAAACTGGATTTTCTTCCAAAGGTGGTGTCTGAGTTTCACCTTAACCAGCAAATAGTGGTGCCTTCTTTTCCAGGTTCTTCTGAAGCTGAAGCTTCTCTTGATGTAGTCCGTGCGTTGCAGATTTATCTTCGCAGGACTAAGTCAACTTGTAAGTCGGGTTCACTGTTTGTGCTTTATGGGGCCAATAAGAGGGGCTGGCCCGCTTCCAAACAGTCCTGGGCGAGATGGTTTAGATCAGTGGTTTGCCAAGCGTATCTGTCCGCACTGATTACTCCCCCGGAGGGGATTACTGCACATTCTACCAGGTCTGTGGGTACATCCTGGGCCGCTAATCGAGGGGCCTCGGCTGAACAGCTCTGTAAGGCGGCTACTTGGTCCTCTTCCCAGACCTTTATCAAGTTTTATGCATTTGATACCTTTGCATCGGCTAATGCACAGTTTGGTAGACATGTGCTTTCCGCAGTCCAGGAGCGTCGCCCACCCATGAGGGGACAGCTTTAGGACGTCCCAGCGTGAACTCCTGTGCCCCCTAGTGGACGAAAAAGAAAATAGGATTTATGGTCTTACCTTGATAAATCCCTTTCTTTGAGTCCATAGGGGGCACAGGACGCCCTCCCAGACACACCTGGTAGCGGGGCTTCCTATGTAGGAAAGTTCCATGGCTTTAGGGCCTGTATGCTATGTGGGTGTGCGTTTGCTCTTCCTTCTTCTCTGGCTCTGCTCCTACCTTGGGCTTGCTAACGAAACTGGTGACCCAGGGTCAGGGGGCGGGTTATGAGGGAGAAGGGAGGCAGGGAGCATGCTGGGTACATTTTTGTAACCCTTTGGTGCACGCTCTGCTACCTCACCTCTCATACCCAGCGTGAACTCCTGTGCCCCCTATGGACTCAAAGAAAGGGATTTATCAAGGTAAGACCATAAATCCTATTTTTATTTGATAACAATTGGTATTTACAACGCCGGGGCTGCGCAATGGGTAGTTGCGTAGTTCCGGCTTACGCTAATTGCTACATGTTTCAAACTGAACATGACATGTTTTTTACCGATGATTCTATTTCAGGTAAAATCCAACTCTTTTTACGCTACATAGATGATCTCTTGATCATCTGGACGGGCAGCCGTGAGCAGCTGATCACAGTAATTGAGTCAATCAACGCCCTTAATTCAACAATTAAATTCACTTATGATATAAGTGAACGCTCTGTCCATTACCTTGATGTGCTTATTGCCATTAATAACAACTCCATCTCCACAAGTCTTTATAAAAAAGAGACCGACAGGAATACCCTGTTACATTACTCAAGCGCCCACCCCATCTCCACCAAAAAGGGACTCCCCTTTTCACAATTCCTCAGGGTCAGACGCATTTGTGATGATGAGGAGACCGCTGAAAAAGAAATTGACCTGATGATTGATCATTTCCTATGCAAGGGTTATAAACCAGACGAGCTACGCTCAGCCAAACTCAAGGCACTGCGTACACCCAGAGTTGATACCCTGAAACCCAAGAGCCCTACTGTGACTCAGGATCAGATGGTATTAGTGCAAACTTACAGTCCGGTGGCCCCTGCCATCACCAAAATAGCACGCTAATTATGGCCTTTGGTCACATCAGATCCCGACCTCACAACACTGTCACGCTCTAAAATCCTGCCCAGTTACAAACGCCAGCGCAATAATGATATCTCCCACTTTGCTCAGAATAAGCCCAGCCTATTCACTACCAGAAAACCTGGCTGTTACAAATGCGCAAATTGTACCACTTGCAATTATCTGGAAACCGGTGACAGTTTCCTACATCCCCAATCGGGTGAACGCATCAGCATTAAACATGTGTTAACGTGCAGCACCACACACGTCATCTACTTTATCCGCTGTCCCTGCGGGCTCATGTACATAGGGAAGACTAAATGTCCCTTCAAAACCAGAATGGCAGGACACAGGTCTGCCATTAAAGCCTCCCTCGAAGGCAAATTTGGCCAAATAGAACAGCTGGTACCCAGACACTTCAGGGAAACAGGCATAACCTTGCCACCCTGAGGTATAAAATGATCGATCATATCCCCAAAAAAGTTAGAGGGGGTGACAGAGATAAGTTGCTGCTACAGCGTGAGACATGGTGGATAAATAAATTGAAAACGATCCACCCTCCAGGGCTTAATGAAGCTTGCAGTTTCCACTGTTTTTTTATGATCGTACCTCCTCACCCGCTGCTCATGACGCTTGTCAGTCAGTTAATCGCTTCAATTTGTACTTTATAACATTATGTCATGTTTCTACCATGTCATGTATTCTATATGTATCTCCTTATGTTGCGATGCTCCAGTAGTTGGTTCTCTACACTTATCACTTGCACTGTTACTCATGTATATATATAAAAAAAAAATTTTGTTCCACAGGGTCGCCTAGCAACCCCTCTGACGGCCGTGACGCACCGAATGGTGTGCGCCACCGGAGGGTGACGTCATTGGATCCGGCCCAACGGGGGCGAGCGGGCTCCCTTTCACTTGCGGTGTGGTTGGCTATATATATAGGTAAGAATGTTTCTTGTTTCTTTGAGCTTGAAAAAGGTTATTAAAAACCGAAACGTTGCTACACCTCTTGTGTCCCGTGTACCTATTGACAAACCCTCCGAGTGCCATCAACTGCTCCCCCATATATTCCGTGTGCCCGCACATGCTGAGAGGCACCAGAGGTACTACCTACGGATATCCTTAAGAGTGCCGACTCCTACACTTCGATAGATTACCCTGCTTGCAGACTGGGTAAGGCACCATCCACGATTTCTACGCAAGTCTCCATCACCACATTGAACCTATACTACCGGACTGCCATCATTTCTCCATACTATGCAAGAAGCAGCTGGCTTCAGGAATGTCACACTGCCGGTGTGGGAGCTCCTAACTTTCTCAGATGCCGACGCAGACAGCATACGATTCTCTGACAATCTCTCTACAACCGCAGGAATAGAACCCCCCGATTCATTGTTCACCAAACTACTACGCCTGAAAAAAAGAGAGATAGATTTCTATCTCCATGGAGTAACGCTGTCCGACTATCACAGGTCTGGACACATACCTAGAGGTTTCAGGATTCGGAACACTCCAACGATTGGGAAAAATAATCCAGACTTTTGCCGCAGGTGGGTGGCTATCCTCAACAAGTGCAGCCTGGACCTGATCCTACTTGTTATCTCGGAAGCCACCAAAGAATTGAACGAGGTAAAGGAGAAAATCAACGAATTTGAGAAAGCCCACCTGCACACACTACAGTCTGATCCAGATAACAAATGGATTGACCAACTTACCGCAAAAGTCGACACGTACCGACGCAAACTTATACAATTCAAACGTAATAAATTGGACATTGTCCATAAAGATTACAGGGAACAGAGGGTCTATACTTGGACACAAAAAATTCCTCTAATAGAGAATGTCCCCAAAGAAGACACCAGCCAAGGCAAAGGAGAACGTGGGGA
The DNA here is from genome assembly GCF_055691185.1 of Crinia signifera. Classification (NCBI taxonomy): domain Eukaryota; kingdom Metazoa; phylum Chordata; class Amphibia; order Anura; family Myobatrachidae; genus Crinia; species Crinia signifera. Next base: position 32,712,272 of record NC_139226.1, read on the forward strand.
GATACAGACACCTCAAGCAGCGGCGCCACATCACAGAGTGAACAGGAAGATTCGACCACATACAGAAAGCCCCCTTTGGGAGTGAAGACCCGCAAACAGCGGGTCGCACAAGGAGACTTTCTACCCGACGAGGAGGCCAGTGGCTCAGGCAGCACAAAAAGGAATACAAAAATGAAGAAATAGTATTCAACCTATCCCAAAAAACCCTATCTACTGAGGAGATGGCCGTCCTCAGCAAGGGCTTATCGTTCATCCCTACCCCACACTTCGATGAATTCCAGTGGCGAATTGATTCCTATAAATTCAACAGGAAACTCAGGCTACGAGAACACTTTTCCAAAACCAACTCTCCTGCGGCCGCAGTTGAGAGTGAAAAATTCCGCCCAACCTCTACCTTTGACCCAGTGACCAACAGTATTGCTCTAAAAGCATACAATAAATCTCTGGACCACTTGGCCCTGAATGAAGGAAAGAAACCCATATCGGCACGAGCAAATCTTTCCAAAAATGAGTGGCAATGTCTCAACAAATTGAGCAAGGACCAAACCATTACAATAAGGCCAGCGGACAAGGGAGGGGGCATTGTGATACAGGATGTCGACCAATACAGACAAGAACTGTTAAGACAATTATCGGACGCAGAGGTATACGCTCGCCTCAAAACAGACCCCACAGAGGAATACAACAAGGAGCTCTAATCTATCATCATGCAGGCTGTGAAAGATGGTATAATTACATCCACCACAGCCAAATATCTGATTGAAGAGCATCCCACGGCCCCTGTACTATATTCATTACCGAAACTTCACAAAAGTGTCTCAAACCCCCCGGCAGACCAATTATAGCCGCAAGAGATTCTATCTTCTACAAAACGGCTAAATACCTTGATTACTTCCTCCAGCCTACCATCCAGGCACAATCGACCTACCTCAGAGACACCACCATGCTGATTAATAAACTCAAGGACTTGGGACAATTGCCGGATGAATACTTACTATGCACCTTGGACGTAGTAAGCCTGTACACAGATATTCCCCACGATGACGGCATTGAAGCGGCCAGGAAATTACTGGCTAATAGCACGCTGTACAAGGGCCCAGACATTTCTTTCTTTGTTAAACTGCTTGAGCTCACATTACACAGAAACTACTTTTTATTTGATAACAACTGGTATTTACAACGCCGGGGCTGCGCTATGGGTAGTTGCGTAGCTCCGGCTTACGCTAATTGCTACATGTTTCAAACTGAACATGACATGTTTTTTACCGATGATTCTATTTCAGGTAAAATCAAACTCTTTTTACGCTACATAGATGATCTCCTGATCATCTGGACGGGCAGCCGTGAGCAGCTGATCACAGTAATTGAGTCAATCAACGCCCTTAATTCAACAATTAAATTCACTTATGATATAAGTGAACGCTCTGTCCATTACCTTGATGTGCTTATTGCCATTAATAACAACTCCATCTCCACAAGTCTTTATAAAAAAGAGACCGACAGGAATACCCTGCTACATTACTCAAGCGCCCACCCCATCTCCACCAAAAAGGGACTCCCCTTTTCACAATTCCTCAGGGTCAGACGCATTTGTGATGATGAGGAGACCGCTGAAAAAGAAATTGACCTGATGATTGATCATTTCCTATGCAAGGGTTATAAACCAGACGAGCTACGCTCAGCCAAACTCAAGGCACTGCGTACGCCCAGAGTTGATACCCTGAAACCCAAGAGCCCTACTGTGACTCAGGATCAGATGGTATTAGTGCAAACTTACAGTCCGGTGGCCCCTGCCATCACCAAAATAGCACGCTAATTATGGCCTTTGGTCACGTCAGATCCTGACCTCACAACACTGTCACGCTCTAAAATCCTGCCCAGTTACAAACGCCAGCGCAATAATGATATCTCCCACTTTGCTCAGAATAAGCCCAGCCTATTCACTACCAGAAAACCTGGCTGTTACAAATGCGCAAATTGTACCACTTGCAATTATCTGGAAACCGGTGACAGTTTCCTACATCCCCAATCGGGTGAACGCATCAGCATTAAACATGTGTTAACGTGCAGCACCACACACGTCATCTACTTTATCCGCTGTCCCTGCAGGCTCATGTACATAGGTAAGACTAAATGTCCCTTCAAAACCAGAATAGCAGGACACAGGTCTGCCATAAAAGCCTCCCTCGAAGGCAAATTTGGCCAAATAGAACAGCCGGTACCCAGACACTTCAGGGAAAACAGGCATAACCTTGCCACCCTGAGGTATAACATGATCGATCATATCCCCAAAAAAGTTAGAGGGGGTGACAGAGATAAGTTGCTGCTACAGCGTGAGACATGGTGGATAAATAAATTGAAAACGATCCACCCTGCAGGGCTTAATGAAGCTTGCAGTTTCCACTGTTTTTTATGATCGTACCTCCTCACCCGCTGCTCATGACGCTTGTCAGTCAGTTAATCGCTTCAATTTGTACTTTATAACATTATGTCATGTTTCTACCATGTCATGTATTCTATATGTATCTCCTTATGTTGCGATGCTCCAGTAGTTGGTTCACTTGCACTGTTACTCATGTATATATATAAAAAAAAAAAATTGTTCCACAGGGTCGCCTAGCAACCCCTCTGACGGCCGTGACGCACCGAATGGTGTGCGCCACCGGAGGGTGACGTCATTGGATCCGGCCCGACGAGGGCGAGCGGGCTCCCTTTCACTTGTGGTGTGGTTGGCTATATATAGGTAAGAATGTTTCTTGTTTCTTTGAGCTTGAAAAAGGTTATTAAAAACCGAAACGTTGCTACACCTCTTTTGTCCCGTGTACCTATTGACAAACCCTCCGAGTGCCATCAACTGCTCCCCCGTATATTCCGTGTGCCCGCACACGCTGAGAGGCACCAGAGGTACTACCTACGGATATCCTTAAGAGTGCCGACTCCTACACTTCGATATATATATATATATATATATATTCGGCATTTTTTTGCACATATAGTGACACAAAACTGTTGATTTTAACATTTTAAATGCTTTAATGTGTGTATTTCATTATTTGATTATGGTGTTTGTTATTGTTTATTCACAGGTTGCCTAGGAACTTCTCCTTCACCGATGTTCTGGTCCTCCCATTGGTGGGGGTGGTCATGTGGCCGAATACCCGGAAGTGAGGTGGCGCTGAGATGGCACCCGGTACTGCAGGACTGAGTCTTGCGTGTCAGGGGGAAGTTATTCAGGAGCGCACCCTCCGGGAATTGTCGGAAGCTGAGCAGCCCGCGGGGAGAACTGAGAACTCGGTGAGTGGTGACCAGGTTTAGAAAGGGGGCGGGTTAGTTATCTGTTTGATGTATTTATGTCCATGCTGTGTAAAATGCATTTGTCTGTCCTTGAAAACGGGGGTTGTATGCCCCGAAACGCCGTCGGAAATAAAGGCTTTTTATTGTATGGCAAGGAGTCTGAGTGCCGCCCACCCACCATTGCATATTGACTAGCTACAGTCTTGGAGGGCACCGCAGCAAATGATCGTGTAATAGTGGAGTGCCGGTCCCCACCGTATCTATCTATCTATATATATATAATATACCGCATGATAAGGGGCTGCAAGCAGTAAAAAAATTGATTACCAATAATCCTCAATACAAGGGACCTGAGATTGATTTCTTCATTAAATTACTGGAACTTACCCTTAAAAGAAATTTCTTCCTATTCGATGGCGCCCACTATAGGCAAACACTTGGCTGCGCTATGGGAAGCAATGTAGCACCAGCGTTCGCGAACGCATACATGTTCGAAATAGAACAACGGCTGTTCCTGGATAACCCAAAAATAGGTCCAGGCCTAAAACTATTTTGCCGATACATCGATGACATTCTGCTGCTTTGGACCGGTGAGGAAGATGAGTTCCAGAATATTATGCAAGAGATCAACCTGTTAGACCCTACTATAAAATTCACGTATACATGCAGCCCTACAGAAATCCATTATTTGGATGTACTTATCAATCAAAGCGAGAACAACTTGTCCACATCTATCTACTACAAGCCCACCGACAAGAATACCTTTCTGCATGCATCCTCTTTTCATCCACTAGCTATGAAACGCAGCCTTCCCTTCTCACAGTTCCTCCGAATCCGGAGAATCACAAGTGATGAAACACTTGCAGCAGCACAAATGGATGACCTCATGCTTAAATTTCTACAACGCGGATACAGGCGTCCAGAGCTTGAAAAATCCAAAAGTAAAGCCATGCAGACTACCAGATTAATGTGCCTAAAAGCGAGAGACAAAAAAGACAAAGAGGATATCCTTCCCTTTGTGACAGAATATACCAGCTCCAGCCCAAAAATCTCCCGAACATCCAAACAACTTTGGCCCATCATTCAAAGTGACCCAGGACTCAAACCCCTACAGAAGACCAAACTTCTTAATTGCCACAAAAGAGGGAAGAACCTTAAGGATCTCCTGGTGAGAAATGATGTCACTGTGTACAATCAAGTAACAAGAAGTCATTTTATGACAAAGAAACCGGGGTCATACAGATGTATCGGTTGTGCAACATGCAATCATCTCGAAGTAGGCCCAGACATCACACACCCGTACTCTGGCAAAAGATTGTCTATCAAGCATGTCTTAAGCTGCCATGACAAGTACGTAATCTACGTTATAAAATGCCCATGTGGGCTTGCCTACGTGGGCAAAACAGTCTGCAGCTTCCGAGAAAGAGCAGGCCAACACAGGTCGGCAATCCGCCTGGCCCTGTCAGGAAGAGAAGTGGACCAACCAGTGGCCAGACACTTCAAGCTAGCCGGCCACACACTGGTGCAACTGCGCTACAAGCTTGTGGACCACGTACCCCCCCTAAGGAGAGGAGGCGACAGAGGACGTCTGTTGCTACAGAAGGAAGTACAATGGATAAAACGGATGGATACCCTAGCCCCTAAGGGACTGAACGAGAACTGCAGCTTGTCTTGTTACCTGTAGTACAGCAGATAAAGCTGTGCTGGCTTCATCCATTAGAATTCCACACATAGTATGATTGTACTTTATCTAGTTATAAATCTTTAACAGTAAAACCCTGCACTAAGGTTAGACCTGATGGATTATCTGCCAAAGGTGCCAGGACTTATCCTAAACAATGGTGGCAGTCGTGTCCCTAGCTATTTACCCCCTTGATCTACATCCTGTAAGATATATGTGCCCACAGTTCATGCCCACAGCCCAACTAGAAATACCAAAATTGGTTCAGCAGTGCTTAATTGAGATACACTGTATGCGCAGATATATGCTAAATTTTAATGACACAAAAATCTTTTTTCAGCACTTACAGCCTACACGGCTGCTGTATTCAATATGTTCACAATTATGTTGATGTTTATTTCTCCTCCTTTGCAGACAATCTGGGTGCGACGGGAATAGGAAAGCCGCGGCTGTAGCAGTGATAACAAGTGTGGACGTTGCCAGGCAACGGGGAAGCCGGAAGGCGGCGCTGATCTCAGCAAGCTGGATCACGTGTCCGCCCGAAAGCATCCTCTGACCTGGACGCGCTGACGCACCACGTACGCCGCGTCAGACGCTTGTGCGCTCCATCCCCTGCCGCACACCGGAAGCTTCTGCAGACGGGGTCATCCTCCACTGTATCGGTAACGTATAAATACCGTCTTATTGTTTTGTGTGTTACACCCTGATGAAAAATGTTAATACAACATTTGAAACGTTGGTAATTTGACACCGGTCACTTGTGTCGGGCACTCCAACACTGTACAGATAAACCCTCGGCGGGTGCCCGCATCCACTACTGGAACAGCATATACAGCCTGAAGACAACATGGAAATGTTGAAACGTAGCTGAGTGCTAATTATTAAACCACCTATTCGTACAAGGCTGGAGTGCTGCATCATTGTTCTCTATATATATATATATATATATATATATATATATATATATATATATATATATATATATATATATATATATATATATACACATACACACACACACACACACACACACACAATTTGAAGATGGCATCCAGCACTTCCACTTAAAAGGGTAATGAACGGGGTGCCCTTGTAGACAATGGCAGAATAAACACGGCACACCACACCTCTTCTCGTAGTAAAAAACGGCTTTAATGCAACGTTTCAATACACTTTCGGTATTTTCGTCAGTCAGTATATATATATATATATATATATATATATATATATATATGGGGTGGTCAGTCTAGCACTCAATATGCTTAAATAGCAGCTACCCGGGTGCCCTCTGGAGCTTTAAGATACCTTCGGCGCAAACACAGGCAGTGGCACTCCCAGGGATTTTCAAAAAAGCTTTGTAAGTGTACCGACGTTTCGGGCTGCTGGGACCCCGTTTTCAAGGTGAAAAACAATCACCTTGAAAACGGGGTCCCAGCACCCCGAAACGTCGGTACACTTACAAAGCTTTTTTGAAAATCCTATCGGAAGGCGGATGTGGGCCCGGTAAAAACAGCTTTTGCTGCAAAAATAGATAAAAAGATAAACTAGCACATACTTCTGTGGAGAATACAGCAGAACAGTATTTCTTTAAGCTACTGAAGCTAAAGAAAAAAGAAACAGACTTTTTCCTGCATGGGGTATCATTATCGGATTATTACCAAGAAAAAAAGATACCCCGTGGCTTCAGGATACATAATATTCCTACGATTGGCCGACATAACCCAGATTTCTGTCGGAGGTGGCCGACCGTGCTAAATAAAGCCTCATTCGACCTCATCCTGCTAGTAATAGAGGAGGCTCAGAGAGAACTACAAAACACCAAGGACAAGATTGCACAACTCCAGATTGAGTGCACAACAATCCTAACAGCAGATAAAACTAAAGATTGGCTAAACAAATTAAGCACTCAAGTGGACAAATCTAAAAAGGACTTGGTTAAGTTCAAGAGCGATAAATTTGAGAAGGTTAATAAAGACTATCAAGAAAACAGAGTTTATTTCTGGGTCAATAATACCAAGAAAACAGAGTTTATTCCTGGGTCAATAATACCAGACCGTTCTCATTTCAAAATCGTTCAAGACCCTTCAGACGCAAGTTCCGCAACCCACTGGACACAGACACGTCCAGCGGAGGTGCATCCTCTAACAGCGAACAAGACTCTATACCCACCATATCCTCTGGTAAATACCCTTTAGGAGTCCGCACCAGGGCACAGCAGGGAAAAGGCAAAGAACCCATCAGGCAAAACAGTGTGAGAGGCAGGAAAGCAAAAAGCAAACAAGAAGTAAATGTGATAAACTTATCACAAAGGAACCTTACAACAGATGAAATTGCCTTTCTGAGTAAAGGTCTAAGCTTCATTCCGACCAACAAGCATGGTAATTTCCAAGCCATGGTTGATACCAACCTGTTCACATGCAACATCAGGTTGAAAGAGTACATTAACAACAAAGTCACTGTTACTCCATCCATGAATGAATGTCCAATAAAGAAGAAGAGTAAATTCGACCCACAATCTAACAATCCTGCTATCAGGAGCTACACCAACACCATGATCGGCCAGATTAAGCAACATAAAAAGACCACTATGGGACAAAACAACCTCAATAAAGCCGAGTATCAGGCATTGCAACAACTGACACAGTACGATGACATCGTAATAAGACCAGCGGATAAGGGGGGAAGCCCTGGTAGTACAGGACATCAGTGCATATTGGGCAGAAGCTATGAAACCGCTGTCCGACACTACAGTATATATCAAACTACAGACGGACCCTACATCACAATACTCCAAAGATCTTAATGATTTCTACAAGAAGCGGTCGCAAATTAATGGATTACAAATGATACAGCAACCACATTGATCAGCACTAGCCCTAAGATCGTAGTCTTCTACATGATTCCTAAAGTCCATAAAGACAGAGACAACCCTCCGGGCAGACCGATAGTATCAGCCTGTGATTCGCTGTTCTATGATGTTTCTAAATATCTGGACTATTATCTACATCCAGTTGTACAACGTGAGTCTACTTATCTCAAAGATACGAACACTTTTCTGGCTAAATTGGATGAGTTGGGAGATCTGCCGGAGGATTGCCTCCTCTGCACCGCAGACGTCAAGAGCCTATACACGAACATTCCCACTGCACGTGGTACAGAAGCAGTACGTAAGAAACTTAAGAACATTATGTTGGCCACACGTACCTTTCTTTGATGAACTATTATACATGGCTCTGGATAGAAATTATTTTTTGTTTGATGGTGTTTTGTTAAGGCAGGTGCAGGGCTGTGCGATGGGCAGTTGCGTGGAACCTGCCTATGCAAACGCCTTTATGTTTGATGTTGAAAAATCCCTGTTCTTCTCTGAGAAATATGCTAGTAAAATACACTTCTTTATTAGATATATAGATGATTTGTTCATCATATGGCATGACACAAAGAAAGCATTTGCAGATATGATGTCTGACATTAACACATTAACACGTTGGACCTGAATATTAAGTTCACTTTTGAAGCAGATTCTGACTACGTACATTACATTGATCTAGCAGTAATTAAGAAAGATAACAAAATAATAACCTCCCTGTTTACCAAACCAACTGACTGCAACACATTACTGGCAGCAGCTAGCTTCCACCCGACATCTTTGAAAAAAGGTCTCCCGTATTTTCAGTTTCTGCGAGTACATAGGATATGCACAGACCCAACAGATGAGAGAACTCAAATGGAAAACATGAGAATAAAATTTTTACAGAGAGGGTACTCCAACTCAGTACTGCAAACAGCCATGAGCAAAGCACTTCAGGCTCCCAAAAAAAGCTCCCAAAAAAGCCCCATTACGAACAACACACAGTAATACAGATGACAGTGTAGTATGGGTTAATTCCTACACCACAGCCAGTGACACCTTGGTCAAAACAGCAAAAAAAAACACTGGCCAATTATACAAAATGGCCCAGGCTTAACAGCTTTAAAAAACAAACGTTTGCTGACGTGTTACAGGAGAGGTAGAAATCTTAGGGACTTGCTAGTCCATACAGACATATCCCCCCTGAAATAAAAACAAAATGAACATTTCCTTACTAAAAAGCCAGGATATTACAAATGTCTGGGCTGCACTACCTGCTCATATCTTGAAACGGGGAACCATTTCTTACACCGACAGAGTGGTAAGAAAATTCCTATACGACGTACTCACATGCACCAGTATGCATGTGGTGTACTACATTCGCTGTCCCTGTGCCAAATTATACATCGGTAAAATGACATGTCAGTTTAAGGAACGGATAGGACAACACCGAAGTGCCATCCGCTTAGCTTTATCCGGGAAGACAATAGACCAACCAGTGGCTAAACACTTTAAAGAACATAAACACAGTTTAGCCCAATTGCGGTATAAAATGATTGATCACGTCCCTTACAATCAAAGAGGAGGGGATCGCAACAAAATCCTATTGCAAAAAGAAACTAAAAGGTTTGAACGAATACTTATCGTTTACATGCTTCATATAAACTAAATGCCAGGTCATATATAACTTCAATACACAGCTAGTTGTTGAAGTTTTATCACATTTGTACGAATGTTATACTGTATGCCTACTATGAATCCAGATATGGACCGATACCTGGAGATAATTGAATCATTGTAATTATTGATTACGAGTATGCTTTCAACATATCCATATATTATTCATGACTTAGTGCCGATAGCACATGTGAAAGTACGCATATTTATGTTGTAATAAATGCCGCTAAGAACGAGCTGCCACTTTTTCTTGTAAATATGTATCTATTTGTTTTTATGTATGTTTATATTATTTGGTGGGAGTGTTTACATTTACTGTCACTAATTGATTAATTAATTGTTTATGCGCCGGTAGCGGAAAAGTCCGCAACTGATGACATCATCCTTGACACGGGGTTCACAAAGGGTGTTTCTTTTTTGGCTATTTAAACAGCCACTGTTTGTATTGAGTGCATTCCTGATAACGGTTTTAAATTAAACCGAAACGTAGAATTTCAGCACTTGCCTAAGTGTCATTATTTCTTCAAAAATACAGAGAGTGCCACTCACAAATGCACACGCACATATATATATATATATATATATATATATATTTTTTTTTTTAGATCTATATGCAGGCATCAGAGCCTGCCAAGCACAACCCTTCACACCCATTGCACAAAAGAGAAAAGCAAGAATTGAGTCAGAGGATGTAGGGGAGGCCAAAAAAAATAAACAGGACAACCCACAACACAGAGAGACCTAGGCATATTTAACTTCAGCACAGTCACCCTCTCTGACACCCACAAAGCAGTCCTACACAAGCAGTCCGTCAAAGAAATTAAATAAATTCGAGACTTATCTGGACATTAGGGCTTTCACAAGGAAACTAACCCTCAAGAGGTTTTTTTGCACAAAATCCACTAGGAAAAACCACATCAATACCAGACAAAGACACATACAAACACACAACTTTGAGACCCAAGTCGACGTTCAATTCACAGCACACCAAGGGTCATATTATGAAAACCTTCGAAAAACTCTTACAGGACTTAGAAAAACTAGAAGTCAACACACATAAGAGAAACAATTTGAGCAAACAAAGCACTCCTAGAACTAAAAGATAACTCAGGGCTGGTTGTTAAACCAGCTGACAAAGGGGGGGAATAGTACTTCTGGACAAACAGGCCTACATTGATGAGTCGCATAGGATCCTTGAGGATCAAGACACATACCTCAGATTAAAAACAGATCCGACACAGTAATACAAAAAAGAGCTACAAAAACTCCTGAATGAAGGACTATCACTGGGAGTAATTAACAAACAAGAGTGATTTTCTATCACCACAACACCCAGTAGTACCCATATTCTACGATCTCCCTAAAATTCCTAAGAACCCCACCAATCCCCCAGGCAGACCCATCATTTCCGGCATAAACTCCATCACTACAAACTTGTCCCAATACATAGACCAATTTCTTCAACCATTAGTCAGCAAACAACCAGAGCACCTCAAAGATACAACTCTCACCCTACAGACCTTAAAATATATAGAGTGGAAAGACGACATGTGGCTAGTGACTAGCGACATGACTTCATTATACACTGTTATACAACACAAACATGGCCTACATCACATTAACAGTGCATCACATTACCTCAATTCAGATGACACACTGCAACCGATAAGAGCCATCGAATTCATACTGACACATAATTACACTTGTTTCGACAACAACTTCTATTTATAGCGCACAGGAACCGCCATGGGGACTAAATTCGCCCCCAGTTACGCTAACCTATTTATGAGCAAATGGGAAGAAGGCCATATGGGGAAAGAGCGAGCTGGGGGAAAATTTAGTCCTGTGGCGGCGTTATATTGATGACATCCTTTTCATATGGCAAGGCACTGAACAGTCACTCAATGATTTCATAAACCACCTCAACAATAACGACAGAAACCTTAAATTCACAACCACATACAGTAAGAGTAAAGTAGATTTCCTGGATCTTGACATTCATATTACTAACAACCAGATATTTACCAAAACCTTCCAAAAAACAGTAGATGTAAACAGTTACATTCTTTCAGACAGCGGACATCACCAAAACTGGCTCAGGAGCATCCCCCTGGGTCAGTTCACCAGACTGCGACGCAATTGCACGAAGATAGAGGATTTCATAACACATACTGAAAACACAATTCATAGAAAATAAATACAACAATAAATTGATCAATGAAGCATTACACACAGCCGAACAAAAAAACAGGGAAGACCTTCTACAGCCAAAAATCAAACAAAACACAAATACCAACACCGACACAAATGTCTATTTCATCACGGAATTCAGTAGCTCGGCAGATGAGGTAAAAAGTCTCATGAATAGACATTGGAAAACCCTACTTAAAGATGACGTATTATCTAGTCTCTTACCTAAACACCCTAATGTAGTGTACAGAAAGGCTCCAGAAATAAAAAAGACAGTAGTAAAGAATCACATACCTCCAAAAAACAGTGTACAAACCAGATTAGTAAGCACGGGAGGAACACAAGGATTCCACCGTTGTGGCACATGCCTAGGATGTCAAATGTGCAAAACCAAAACAGGCAAGAAAATCTTAACATTCAAAACAGAGGTGACACAACAAGAATTCAAAATAAAACAAGAAATGACTTGTGACACAAAAGGGGTCATCTAACTCCTCTCTTGTCCCTGCGGCCTCCAATACGTGGGCCGCACGGTTAGACCTTTCAAATTGCACCTTGCAGAACACATGCAAAACATCCGTAAGGGATATGATCAGCATAGCCTGTCAGCACATTACAAAAACAAGCATGGCCAGGACCCCACAAGTTCACAATAATTAGCTTAGTGGCTCCTAACTGGCGAGGAGGAAATTTCGAGAAAAAAATAGATAAAGAGGAGCTAAAGTGGTTATATACACTCAAAACTCTGGAACCGAAGGGTCTCAACATCGATATTAATATAGCAACCATACTTTTAAGATACACATCACTGAATTTACTTTCAAAATCCTGCAGAAAATATCTTTTTACTTTATCTCTCTCCAACATACAAAATTAAGACTGCATATCCAATTAACACCACATCATCACACCATACTACCAGTGAATAATTATTTAAAGGAGGGATCTGACATACATCACAAATATACAATTTTATCTCTCACCAATCTAGACTCCCTTATCATTCCCTCTCACCATTTCGAATTCCTCCACTTTCCATACCAACCATCACTAATGTACTATACCATCAATTACGCAATATTAAACAGCAGGAAGGATCTGACATACATCAAAATTATACAACTTTATCTCTCACCACTCTAGACTCTCTTGTCATTTCCTCTTACAAATTCCTAATCTTCCACTCTTCATACCAACTTCTTATTATTAAGTCCTTTACATCAGGAGTGCCCAGCCATACGCATACAAGCACTGTAGGACACTTCTGTCTCTCAGGAATAAACCAGCAACCCCTGCACAGAACGTCATCGTCAGAGCATAAACACATACTGCCTACCGGATGTGGGCCCGGCAAAAACAGCTTTTGCCGCAAAAACAAAAAGTCCTAGCAATACCAAGGACACATTTATTCACCTCTAACAAGAGAGGCCAAATGTATTAACGTGGGTGAGCAAGTTCTCCACATCCAGTGCGGTGTTACCTAGGGCAACGAGAGCTCTATGCCTCATCGTTGCAACTGATAAAAATGGATCATGTTTCCGCAAGGTAAGATCAATGACATGTTACACCAGAGGAAGAAACATCAAGGATGTTATAGTACATACAGACGTCACAGGTTTCTCCAACATCAGCACACCTCTTCAGAGTTTTCTTTCTAAACCCGCAAGGTGTTACAAATGCTTAAAATGCACCACGTCAGAACATGTTTATCGGGACGTATTTTAAACATCCAACCACAGGAAGACAGATCCACCTGAAACACATTCTTACCTGCACCTCCCATTTTTCTAGTATATATTATTATTTGTCCCTGCAATCTACATTAAACCACCTGCAAGATGAGGGAACGAATGGCCCAACACAGGTCAGCCATTGAAGCAGCCATTTAGGGTAAATCTTCAGAACAACCAGTAGTGAGAAAAAACACCACCTGAGCAACCTGAAACATATGGCGATAGATCACGCTCCCTACTCCATTAGAAGAGGCCATAGGGCAGGACAACTGCTCCGATTGGAGGCCTCATGGATACACCACTTGGACTCTATAAAACCTAAGGGACTTAACGACCGTCTTCCTCTAAATGTGTTTTTATGAAAACAATATCTTTCACTAGGTAGGATGCGAGCATGGATATATTGATTCCTACTAACATTAATACATTATGGATCAAAATGATTACATTAGCAGACTCCCAAGTTGGATTATTTGTTAGGTCCATAGCTGACACACATACTGTATATATTATCCTTAAATTTTCCGTTAAGGATAAATGAACCTCATACAGAACAAATATAGCATATTACGCACCAACAGCCAGATGCGGTATTTAGCCCTATATTTTAGATGAATTCTATATTTAAGCACTTGCTCTTTAGGACCTTATTCTGGTTCACTCGGCTTTGTGCATATTCGCACGCATCCATGCGAACGTCAGCCTCTCACATGCAGTCATGCAAAGCTACACCCATAGCACATGCAAACAGCCTCTCGCATGCAGTCATGGGAAGCTACGCCCATAGCGATAGTGTTCGCATCAGGATGGAATGGGGAGTGTACTTAAAGTACTGTATATGCACACTTGGATGCACATAGGCATCTATAGGTGTATAATTTGTCATTTTGTAATGTGTAACTGATTTTGGTTGTAGCGGATGATGGATTTATTGTTGTGAAATCATGTTTTAGGTTTCCAATATAAATTATGATACATATATTTGATATGTGTAAATATAGTTATGTTCATTATGTTTAATTTGTGTAAGTAATGTACGATTTGTTTCACCAGGTGGCAAAAGTCACGACTAAAGCAGAAACTGGCCGACCGCTGGCGCCACAGCCAAAACACTGGGGAAATGCCCATTCATTTGGAGCTCTCTGCCCTGGAACTCATTGCTGAGACTTGCATACCGGTTGATGAGGTCCAAAGTGTGGGGAACATGGACAGTGAGTACTAAAGTATTAACTAAATTTCTGGTTGCCATGACAAAATGTTAATGTGTAGATATCTTATATTGATTTTCTGTTTAGAACATGATGATGTTGAGGAACCCCCAATGATGCCACCAATGGAATTTGGGGAGCATGTGAGAGGTGCTCCACCATCCCTCCCAACATCTGAAACACCATATGCTGAAGGTACTGTACAGCTGTTGCAGAACATACAACAGCAGGGGATGCAAACACACATTCTACAGCAGCAGATGTTGGCAGCTGAAATTTGCACACCATTTTCCCTTGAAAACATACATGACAACCTCAGGGAACTGCTTGCAAGGGGTGTAGCCCCCAACATTACACCACAGAGTAGGCTGCCACCACCCTCACCATACCCGCCTCCCCAAAGAGCAAGGCCTGCCAGTCGGTGGTCTTCTAGGCCAACAAAACGTGGCCAGGGGAAAAGAGGGTGGGCAAAGTGATGTTGCATTGTGTGGGGGTTATATCTTTTATTTTAGTTATCTGTTTCCCATGTTTCTCCTTTGTTGCTGAACCCATTTGTGGAGACCTCAACTGAATGTGGTCCCGTGCTAAAGGTGCCAAGAGTGAAAGGTCACGGTGTATTGATGGATGACTGTTTTTTTTTTTTGCGATTCCTATGTGCCTAATTACTGCTAGCAAGACATGCACTATAGTCATTGCCCGCCACTTCATCAGCCATCATCAGGGGGCAGATGATGTTGATATAGGTACATTTTATGTTGCCTGTGATGTACTTTGGTTGTGATTACTTTTTTTTCCCTTAATGTCGGAAGATCTTTCTGACATAATGTTGTGTTTAAATACCTCACAATAAATTGTTTTGTTTTCACCAATTTTGGATAATAGTTTGAGTTTTCACACTGTGCGCTGAAAGTAAGTATCTGCAGCACTAATCACTGATATGTTACTCCCCAACTAACAGAAAAGTTTATGGAAAAAAGTGAAGAATAAGTGATTTTGTGCGCTGACACCTGTCCACTAGTTGTGAGAAGGTAATGAAATTTGTGACACAGGAGATACACCAAGAATAAATAAATGAAATATTACTCTCCTTATTCTCGCTGTCTTCACCTTACTAGAGGCTCTCCATTAATTGATATATTGAAGACATATGGAAAGATAGAATTGCATCAGTGTGATATTGTAAATATAACAAAATTTATTTGTACATCAGACACAATAAAACATATATAAACACAAATATTGTTATTGCTAAGGTTTAAGATGGAGGTTTACCAGAAACTGGTGGTTTAAAATGCCTGTAGAATAGGTCTTTCAATTCTGTAAATACCCTTGGTCCTCCGGAAAAACCCAGGGGACAGGTACTCCAAATCGCCAGTAATGGTAAGCTTTCCTCCAAAAAGTGAAGACAATCCAGGCTGCTGCAACGCGTATAGGGACCTTCTGTCCCTTCCTCAGGCAGTATACTGGATTCTGGGTCACTTCCTTTATTTATACCCTCACCCTCAATCATATCCGGGTCATGGGGTTAAAATTAAATAGTCGTATTTATCTCCTAAAAGCCATATAAAACATATCTGTAGTGCTCCAAACATTTCCTGAATACATATACAATTATAGACAGTTCATCACAGTAATAATATGCCAAATTTAGAACCAGATTTAAAACCACGTATCTAAATACAATAAACTTCAGGCTTCTGCCGATACCGCAAGTCCAAATGCGTCATGTGGGACGCATCTGATGTGTCATGTGGAACGCACATGCACTCGCGAATCCTGGAAGTGCAGTGTTAGCCGCTGGAGCGCACATCTGCTCGCTCGTGGAAAGAAAGAAGTCCAATGAATCACATTTTTATAGAAAAAAGAGAAAAAAGAAAAAGGACAAAAAAGTAAAAGCAAGAAAGGAAACAAAAGGGATTCCCGTGTAGTTGTGGAAGAACAAGACGAATATAGAGATACACCGAAGTACAACCACAGGATAAGATGGAGAAATGAAGAAGACAGAGATTACCCATACACACATCGCCTTAGACAACAGTTTAGAAGAGATACTCGCTACGATCAGGGATGAACTCAGTTTTATCCAAATTATCCTGACAAAATAAGAAGCAGTAGATATCAACAACAAAGGGATCATTTTGAAGACCGTTTCCATCAAGGGAACAAAAATTATAGATATGATCAGAACACCATAGATGACGACTTCCGAGGTCCAAGAAACAGAGGACAGTTTCAGGAGGATAGAGGAACCTTTGACATAATCAGGACCCTTTTTTAGGGAGATTTCCCCGGTATGGTCCACGGTATTGAGAAAAAGCGGAAAAAGGGGGGAAAAAAACAAAAACCCCAAAAAGAAAAAGAAAGTAGTAGAAAAGCCATCCCAAACAGGAGATATGAATGTAGGAAAAATATACAACCTGAGTGACAAAATCCTCACAACAACAGAACAGAATCTGCTCCTGAAAGGCTTAAATTTGCCCCCACAAAGAAATGTGATCAATTCCAAACGTTCGTAGACCTAGAGAAATTTACAAGAAAACTGACAATCAAAAAATTCTTCAACACTAAAGATCTAACTCATATAGAAGAAAACAGAAGAAACAGAAAAGAGTAAATTTCGTAAGAAATCGACCTTTTACCCCAAATATTTGAAAGGAAGCCTTATTGATAGTTTCCAGAAATCAGTGCAAGAGGACCTTGAAAATTTAGAAAATAAGATAAAAAAAAATCGAACCTCACAAAGAGAGAAAGAGAGGCTATTAAAACCTTACAAAAAGCCATGTGACAAAGAAGGCGGAGTAGTTGTAATGAATAAAACCAATTAAGTGAAGGAAATATACCGGCAATTAAATGATGGGTCAACATACCTGAAGTTAAAAACAGATCCAACCAACAAAATCAAGTCTAACTTATACAAACTTGTAACAAAATATGAAGAGATTGTTAACCAAAAAAGAAGCAGAATTTATAAAAGGTAGAAGATCCAGTCATTCCTACAGTATATGTCTTGCCGAAGATTCACAAAAGTCAAACCAACCCTCCAGGATGTCCAATTATTTCGGGGGTTGGTAGTTTAACTGCAAACCTGTCTGAATATATAGATGCACAATTACAACCCCTTGTCTTACAAAACAAATCGCATTTAAAAGATACCACAGATACTCTGAAAAAATTGAAAGAAATTGAATGGAATGGAAACATGAATATAGTCATGGCTGATGTAGCCGCCTTATACATGAACATTCCTCATGACAAGGGGATTACAGCAATTGGAAAAGCAACTATCCGGAGGAGAAAAATAAGTTTATCCTTGAAGCCATCAATTTTATTCAAAAGAATAATTACTTCTTTTTTTATGACAACTACTATAACCAACAAGTGGGGACCGCCATGGGAACCAAATTCGCTCCAAGCTACGCTAAGCTGTTTATGGCCCAATGGGAAGACGATCACACATGGAATAGCGTAGCTTGGGGTTCAAAATTGAAGAATTGGTACCATTACATCGATGATGTTATTTTTACATGGGAAGGAACAACAGAGGATCTAAATCTCTTCTGCGAGGAGCTGAATAGCAATGACTGCAGTATATCTCTTAGTTACACCATAAGTGATAAAATCCTCCATTTCCTAGATCTGAATATATATTGAAAACAATAAATTGGAAACAAAAACGTACAATAAATCCACAAATTCGAATAACTTTATCGCAGCCGAAAGTGAACATCATAGAAACTAGTTGAAAGGTATACCGAAGAGCCAGTTCATGCGAGTGAGGCGCAACTGCAGCAAAAAGGAAATATGTGTACAACAAATCGAAGAAATGGGGAAAAGGTTTGAACAGAAGGGATACAATAAAGCAGATATTAAAAATCAAAAAGATCAGGTTCTAAAAATGGAAAGAAATGATTTGATAGATGGGATCAAACGTCCGAAAGTAAAATGACAAAAGTGAATATGCTTTCATTACTGAATATATGGGCCAACATAACCTAATAGAAGCAAGCATTAGAAAACATTGGCACCTTCTCCTAAAGGATCCGATCTTGAAAACATCCCTTCCGGCGGACCCTAGACTTATATACAGAAAAGCTCCGTCATTAAGGACCAAACTAACCAAAAGCGCTCTGTCAACACAATCAAAAAACCCGATTAGGAGCAAAGGCTTTTACAGATGTGAAAACTGTCAAGGCTGTAGGGAAATAAAGAGCGACAAAACAAAATATGAAGGCTTTGAACGTAATGGGCAAAAATACACGATTGACCATTTCATGACTTGCCATACAACGAATGTTGTATACCTCATAGAGTGCAGCTGTAACCTTGTATACATAGGAAGAACGAGTAGACCACTAAAAACAAGGCTAAGCGAGCATCTGAGAAATATTAAGAAGGGACTGACAACGCATTCTCTATCGAATCACTAAAAAGAGAAACATAACTGTTCGCCTAGCGAGATGACACACTTCATGGCTATCGAACTAGTAAAAAACACATGGAGGAATAGAAATGAAGAAACTATGCTTGCCAGGGCAGAGATGAGATGGATATTCAAGTTAAAAAACCTAATGCCCAAGGGATTAAATTTAGACTTTGAAATCAAGTGGTTCCTGTGATTTAAAATTGTTTTTGATACCCCCTTTTGTTATGGTGTTCGCTCGATCTTTTTATAAATAATTTATACACAAATACAAGCACTTTATTTGTTTCTACCACAGAATGATTTTAATAACGAATTTTAACCATATAGGTACTTATGTAATATCTGGACTCCCGTTTTTCTTATGAGACCACGTCCCCTCGCGGGGCTCGCTTCGGGCACTGTGGCTCGCTGCGCTCGCCACACTATATAAAATCAACTCCATGCGTAGTTGGATAGTAGGGGTATGAAAAAATGGGGTGCATTTAACATGGGAGTCCAGATAATACATAAGTACCATAATATATATATATATATATATATATATATATATATATATATATATATATATATATATACACACATTTTTTTTTCAAAAGATTTAAAGAATTATTGTATAAGATCAAAATATGTAATATATTATTTATAAACCCCCGAAACGTTGCTTAGTACTCTTGTGTACCTTGCCTTATTATAAGACCGGAGTGTGCCACGATCTTTCCTCTCTGCATATCCCCCTTGCGTGCAGCACCCCGGCAATTTGACTGCTTTTTTGGTTTTCTTTGGAGTGCCTTCATCCCCATTCTACATATGTTTCTGGGCCAACACTGGCCACAGCATTCAGGAACGTGCACCCTCAGCCACCCGTTTACAGCAAGCTTTGAACAAACCAAGTTTTTGTGCCACCGCAGCTGATTACCCGCTCTGGGTCTCTGCGGTTGTGTTTTATCTGCCGGTGATTGGTGTCGACACAGATTTGCCATACCTTGGACTGTACAATGTCATTCCCAAACTCTCAAACAGAGAGAGTGGACAACCCCCTGGGACCTCAGTTGCCATTAGGAGAAAGACTCCACTTCTCGGATGATGAATTCTCAGCTACTGTTCAAACAGAGATTTACCGAATTGGAGGGAGAATTGACCCCTGAAGATATCTACAACAATTTATTCAAAATGAAAAAGAAAGAAGTGGAATTCTTGCTCCATGGCGTAACACTGTCCGAATACTTTCGAGAGAAAAAAATCCCCAGGGGCTTCAGAATTCGTAACACCCCCACTATCGGCAGATACAGCCACGAATTCTGCCGCAAATGGTGCGCCATTTTAAATAATTGTTCCTTCGACCTGATCACCTTGGTGATCAGCGAGGCAGCATTAGAGATGGAACGGACCCGCAGCAAGATAGCAGAGTACGAGAGAATGCACCTTTCTACACTGACTGCTGACACCAAAGAAGATTGGTTAACCAAGCTAACTACGCAAGTGACCATCTTCAAGAAAGAACTCGTGGAGTTCAAGAAAAACAAATTCAACCGTGTGAATAGAGATTACAGAGAACAGAGCGTGTACCATTGGATCTCTGGCCCCTACAGACCACCCAACAAGGGCAGGCAATCCAGACGCCGGAACATTCGTACATCTGGCCCTGAGAGCCAAAGTGAAACAGCCTCATCGGCAAGTGATACTGGGTCCCTATCAACGGCGTCAAAAAACTTCAGGCGCCCCCCCGCAGGGGTAAAGACACGAGATTCTTCCGGTATCGGCAGAAGCCGGAAGTTCATTGTATTTAGATACAAGGTTTTAAATCTAGTTCTACATTTGGCATATTATTACTGTGATGAACTGTATATAATTGTATATGTTGCCTCAGAATTGGTGATTTTACCCATACTTTTTATAAGGACATCTATGGAAATTGGTATGTGTTTAATTCCAGTTTATTCCGTATTCATTACCACAGTCTTGCTCTCCTCCTTATACATATATATATATATATATATATATATATATATATATATATATATATATATATATATATATATATATATTCATTGTTGGCTTGCTGTGTCCCTACTTAAAGGAGTCCTCTCTCTGAAATATCTAGGACCCATATACGAATACAGTTGGAACTTGATGCAGCTGTGCATTAAATATTAAGGATCTTCAAAGGATCCGATTTTTTAAGAAGATTTACATACCGGGAGTGAATATTTTCACTACCCACCAACACACGGAAATTTTGCCCCTGAGGAAGTCGTATCGACGAAACGCGTTGGGTGTATTTCCTTGTTTTGTACGAACCATACTACATACAGATGAAAACTACATGTTTTTAAATAAATGTTGTATTAAATTGCTAATTGTTAACATTTGACTGGAATTTCCATTGATTGGTTATCTTCTGGTGGTGGAATTTATGATAGGGGCGCACTCTGTTTCTCTTTCTTCTATATATATATATATATATATATATAGCAGCAGACGGATGGGTGGCACTCCCAGAAATAAATGACTCAAGAGTCCAAAACGATTACCAACGTTTCAAATGTATTGTGACATTTTTCATCAGGGTGTCACAATACATTTGAAACGTTGGTAATCGTTTTGGACTCTTGAGTCATTTATTTCTGGGAGTGCCACCCATCCGTCTGCTGCTGTATTGGATTGTACTGTTCTTTCCTGGGAAGGTACCCAGCCTGTTTGCTGTTAGCGGAGTGCCGGCCAACCCCCCTCTGGTTTATTATATATATATATATATATATATATATATATATATATATATATATATATTTTTTTTTTAGATGCAGGCTTGCATCCCTTTACCAGGATCTTCAAAGGATCCATTTTTTTGAGGCATCATACTTCATCTATACTTGTATTCTATATGCATTTGGGTACGTATTCCCAATAATAGCACATTCTATGATAACAGAGTCCATCTTGTTTTGTATAGAAAGTAATTTGGCTTCTCTCCACCTAATAGAATGTTACCCCTGAGGAAGTCGTTTATGACGAAACGCGTTGGGTCCTTTTCCTTGCATTTGTAGAACTGAATTTATCGAATACTCACAGATGAAAAAGTGTTTTTATACTGTATTTTATGAAGAATTGTAATAAAACTGTTGATCAGTGATTTAAAGATTGTAAATTCGGTTCCTCATACTGGATGTTGGTGGTGGAAGTCAATCTAGGGGCGCACTTTGTTTCCTGCTATCCATAATTGTATATGTATTCAGTAAATGTTTGGAGCACTACAGATATGTTTTATATGGCTTTTAGGAGATAAATATGACTGTTTAATTTTAACCCCATGACTCAGATATGATTGAGGGTGAGGGTATAAATAAGGGAAGTGACCCAGGATCCAGTATACTGCCTGAGGAAGGGACAGAAGGGCCCGATATGTGTTGCAGCATCCTGGATTGTGTCACTTTTTGGAGGAAAGCTTACCATTTCTGGCGATTTGGAGTACCTGTCCCCTGGGTATTTCCGGAGGACCGAGGGTATTTACAGAATTGAAAGACCTATTCTACAGGCATTTTAAACCACCAGTTTCTGGTAAACCTCCATCTTAAACCTTAGCAAATAACAATATTTGTGTTTATATATGTTTTATTGTGTGTGATGTACAAATACATTTTGTTATATTTACAATATCACACTATGATGCAATTCTATCTTTCCATATGTCTTCAATATATCAATTAATGGAGAGCCTCTAGTAAGGCGAAGACAGCGAGAATAAGGAGAGTAATATTTCATTTATTTATTCTTGGCGTATCTCCTGTGTCACAAATTTCATTACCTTCTCACAACTAGTGGACAGGTGTCAGCGCACAAAATCACTTATTCTTCACTTTTTCCATTGTTTTCACCAACGTCTATTGCTATGTGCTAAGTTTAAATAATAAATAACAATATTACTGGGTTAGGAGTTTGCCCTTTTCCCTATTATTGATTCCAGAAAACCAAACAAGGCCATACATTTATTTAGGTAGTGTTGTCAATTGCACACGCTGAAGATGCTTAACAATCCATGTTGACATAGTGAAGATATCTCAGGTTGCAGAGCTAAGGAAGAAGGTGGACCGGGTAAGGCCCTACATGCAGCAGCTCTGCAGGGGCTATAGTTTACTTATTTTTTACAATGGTTGTTGAACTGATACTGTGATGTTTTCTAGTACTCTATAGACTATTACTAAGGAGTCAGTCAGGTAGTTCTATGGAGGATGATAAGAGGCAGCAATTCAAGTCCGGGTAAGCTGGAAAGTTTTTCTGTGATGTTTTTTTTTCTGTTTGTTTTTGATTAGGTAGTTATACCACATGTATTGTTCTTATGTAGGTCAGAGACAAGTAAAGATAAAGTGGAGCTAAAGGCTAAACATAAAATGTTACATATTGCAAAGTGTACTCTATGTGACAAGGTGTTGCCGGAAAAATGTTCTGGATCAGTGTGTGTGTGACAAGTGTAAGGGGTCCCAACAAATGGGGGCATCCCAGATGACAGAGCAAGTGGGTATGTTGAAGACAGCCCTTGCGGATACTTTTGTAACTAAAGAAGACTTGGCAAAAATGTCAATGAAGAGAACCAGGGCTGTTCTTTCAGAGGATTCTGATGATTCTGCAGGAGGTCCAGTAGTTAGGACCGTTGAGGAAGCGGAAGAAGGTAAAGTCTTTCAGGAAAAAGCTGAACTTGACCTTAATTCAGACCTGCTCAATAATTTACTTTCATTGATTAATAAGTCACTGAATATCGAGGACCCTCAGGAGGAGGGAAAATTGGAGGACTTGTTGTTTAAAGATAAAAAGAAAAAGGCAAAAACTTTTCTGCTTTCAAAAACACTTAAAGACTTAGTTGAGGAGGAGTGGTCTCACCAAATAAAAAGGTAGCGGTACCTCTAAGAGTGGCTAAAATGTATCCATTTGATTCAGAACAAGTACGAGTGTGGGAGGAAGTGCACAAAGGGGATGCGGCGGTGGCTAGGATATCAAGGAAAACGACTCTTCCTCTCGAGGATGCTAATAGGTGGTGCTGTAAAAGAATCATCTGCTATTGCGATAACTTCCAGGGTGCTAAGCTCATGGTTCCAGTACCTAGAATCCGATCTCCTACATGTTATAAAAAGATCTGAGCTTATAAACATTGTGCAAAATGTGCAGTTGAGTTCATGTATGATGCTTCGCAGGATGCAGTATGTCTGCCAGCCAGAGCTAATGCCGCTGTAGCTGATACCAGAAGGGCCTTGTGGCTAAAGCCTTGGGCCACGGATACCCAATCAAAAAACAAGCTGATTTCCTTACCCTTTCAGGGGGAGTACTTGTTTAGTTGCCAGTTTGATGACATTGCCACCAATATTTCTGGTTGAAAATCGGTGTGGCTGCCGCAAGATAAGGGCTCTAAAAAAGAGGGCAGTTTAACAGATCTCTGCGTTACCAGTCAACTGACTTTAAAGATGCAAGTACCTACAGACCAGGCAGGAGTTTTAGGAGGCTCTGGTTTGGAAATAAAAGTTCCTTTTATGGCCATAGAGGCAGGGAAGAAAGGTTTTCCTTCTGCCAGGGGTCACAATGACGCCAAAGAGAAGGTCGGAGGCAGGCCTGGCTTCGAGCTACCAAAGAGAAATGGGGTCCAAGAAGTAGTGTCCTCAGGATACAAGATAGAATTTGTGAAAGCACTGGTAGATTGGTTAGAGGAAACACCAATCCCAAAATGCCAGGAAGAGAGGACAGCCTTAATCGACAGCCTTCAGACCATAATAGACCAAGGAGTGGTAGTGGTGATCCCAAAGGAGCAGGAGGGCCAGGGGTGGCACTCAAGGTTCTTTATTGTAAAAAAGGCTACAGAACTAGGGTTCAGAACTATCCCGGACTGGAGGAGGCTGAATTCCTATGTACAAGTACAAAGATTCAAGATGGAGTCGATCAGGTTGATCTTGCCAGACATTAAAAGGGGTGCTTTCCTAATGACTATAGACATAAAGGATGCATATCCCTATATTTTAAGGACACCAACATATCTCAGGTTCCACATAAACAAAATCACCTATCACCTGCTGTTTGGACTGTCAACCTCAACAAGGACTAACAAAGATGTTAGTCGTGCTAATAGCCAATCTCAGAGAGGCATATCAATCTGGCCATACCTGGACGATCTGCTTATTATGGCGCAGACAGAGGCTTTGGCATGCTGGATTACCTAGGTCAACATGACTAGTTATTAAATGCGCAAAAGAGCCATCTAGAACCATCCTCAGTTGTAAAATACTTAGGAGTTCTCTTAGACACACAGATAGGTATGCAACCCTAGCCAGACTCTCACTTGGGCAAGGGTGGGAAAACAGTGCATTAACTGACATAGCAAGCACACCAACACCAACCACAACCACAACAGAAACAGCAGCATGTGCAGATACAGAGTCAGTTCTTTTTTTAGACCAACATCCCCACATCAAAAACATAACAGAAAGACAACTGAACCATACAGGGAAAAGAAAACTAGGAAGGCTAGAAGAGGTTGTAGAGGAGGAGACAAAATCAAAAAAGACAAAACAACCACAACAGAATTTGGACATTTTCAATTTAAGTAAAAGGGAACTGACCGACGACCATCTAAGACTCTTAGACAAAGGTTTAAAATATGCACCATCAAATAAACTAGACAAGTTCCAAACCTACTTAGATTTAAACAACTTTGCCAGGAAACTTACTCTAAAAAAGTACTTCACGAATGTAACACCAGCACCAGTCAGAAATGACATAACAGATGACAAGTACAAACATACTAAACTTAAACCACCCTCCAATTTCTATCCAAGCCACTTGAAAGGCCCACAGATAGACGCATTTGTAAAGATGGTGGAAAGGGACATTGAGAATATCAACAACAAACACACACACATTAACTTGACAAAAAAAAAGGAAAAAGCACTACGGCACTTACAGGACAATAAAGAATTGATTATAAAACCAGCTGATAAGGGAGGGGGGAGAGTAATATTAGACAAAGAAGACTACCTAAAAGAAGCACATAGAATTCTAAATGATGAGACCACTTACACCAAATTAGCAGGGGACCCAACAGGAAAATTCAAACAAGAATTAGAAAAACATCTCAGAACAGGAAATCAAAAAGGCATCATTAATCAACAAGAACTGAAATTCATACAAACACAGAACCCCGTCATCCCAGTTTTTTACTATCTACCAAATATTCATAAAAACCACACAACTCCACATGGTAGACCAATCATCTCAGGTATTAACTCATTGACTTCAAATCTATCAAAATATCTTGACGTATTTCTACAACCATATGTTCAAAAGCAAAGATCCTACATTAAGGATACAACACACATTCTTAAAGTATTGCAAAATATAAAATGGGAAGTAGACCTATGGTTGGTAACCTCAGATGTCACTTCACTCTACAGTATCATTGACCACGACCAGGGAATCAGTAGCATTGAATACCACTTGTCACAAGATCTAAAAATTGAAAAGACCAACTTGAATTCTTCTTACAAAGTATAAATTTCATATTACAAAGTATAAGTTTCATATTGAAACATAACTATGTATGGTTCGAGAATCAATTTTACCTGCACAGCAATGGGCACGAGATTCGCCCCAGGGTACGCTAACCTCTTCATGAGTTGGTGGGAAGATCGGTACATAAGGGGAGGTGGTAGGCCTGGCGGAATCTCGTGCTCTGGAACAGATTTATTGACAATATTTTGTTTATCTGGAAGAGTGACCCACCATCGGCAGATATAATGTTATCTTCTGACGATGGTGGGTAGCCATCTTGAACAAATGTTCAATGGATCTACTTCTTCTAGTTATCGAAGAGTTAACACAAGAGCTTAACAACATAAAAGAACAACTCACTACGTTTGAAGTAGCACATAATCAAACCCTGACGGAAGAAACCACAGAACAGTGGATACAGAAATTGGATACGCAAATGGCACAATATAAAACTGAGCTAATTGCTTTAAAAAAATAAAAATAAAAAAAAACTCCAGCAGGACTATGAGCAGAGGACTGTGTATTCCTGGCTCAGCAATAGCCAGCCCCACCAATCACGACGTTATCCAGCTCTCTCCCAATGTCAGAGAGCGCATCCAGGTCCTAGGGATGATTCCAGCACATTCTTTAGTGAAACCGATAGACAAGCCACCAATTCACGTCGAGGGATTCCCCCTTTAGTGAATGGTGCCCGCACAATGCAGACCTGCACAAGAGGATTCGGCAGGCTAAACAATGGAAGAGACAGGAGTGGCAAACGATTTCAACGATGAATACATCTGATTTAGTATTCAATTTATTAACTGCACCATTAACATCTATGGAAACTCGAGTCTTACCTTATGGATTATCATTTGTGCCTACAACTTCAGAGGACAGTTTTCAACAGAAAGTGGAGGTATATAAATTAAATAGAACTCTGCGACTCAAAGAGCATTTTGGAAGATCACCCCCGCACCGACAACACAAGATAATGAAATACCACCACAACTGAAGAAAATCCAACCTCGTTCAAAATTTGACCCCGTGATTAATAATACAACTATTAAGGCATTTACTAAACTTATGGAACATCCTTCCATCACATGCTCACCATCCACTAATACATTCTAATCTGACTCGGGAGGAACATTTAGCGGACAGGACAGACATTATTATCAGGGGGGCTGATTACCATCAGGAGTGTATGAGACAACTCTCCGACCGCACCATGACTGGTGACCCCACTAATTTATATAAAAAAGAATTAGAAACTGTCCTACATGCAGTGTGCAAGGGCATCCTCACAGCAGACTTGTGCACAGCTTTGAAAGTGGACTATCCATGAGTCCCCCATTTTACACCGTGCCGAAAGTGCACAAGACATTGGATAAACCCCCTGGAAGACCGATCGTGCCTGCAGTTGACTCTGTTTCAGCCAACAGCATATTCCTTCATACGTTAAGGATACCACGGCAGTACTCCAAGCTTTGGACAGCAAGGGCCCAGTGCCCACAGACCTCATGATGGGCAGTGCTGACGTTACTAGCCTCTACACCTGCATCCCACATGGGGCAGGTGTGGAGGCAGTGCGTCGTCTGGTGACGGATAATGTACATTATGTGGGGCCGCCCATTTCATTGTTTCTTAATTTACTGGTTCTGACACAATTATTTTATTTATAATGGTAAATATTATTTACAGGTCCTCAGTGGCCCCATTGTACGCTAATGCCTTTATGTATGCGATTGAACAGGATTTATTTTACCGTAATAACATCCTTATGTCAGAAATGTAGCTTTATTTAGGATTCATTGACAATTTAATTATTTTTTGGACAGGCCCTAAACAACAACTATGTGCATTACTTGATAACCATAACCACACAGATAGTGTGGTCAAGTTAACTTATATCAGTGACCAGCACATCCACTTTTTAGTCATTAATATCAAATTACAGGAGGGCAATATTAGTACATCTATCTATGTAAAACCTACGGATAGAAATACCATCCTCAAATCCAACAGTTTCCATCCGGTCTCCCTTAAAAAGGGACTCCCTTAATCGCAATTATTAAGAGTTCGACGCATAACCTCAGACCCCAAGGAAACTGTGACAACATTAGACACCATGGTCATTAAATTTGTGGAAAGGGGTTATGACCGGCAGGAACTTAATAAGATGAAAGCTAAAGTATTGGCCACCCCCAGACAGCACACCATGATAGCTCGTCCAAAGAAAAACATGGGGACTTCCATACCATGGGTAAACAAATACACCACCAATACGGACACAGTTGTTCAACATGCTAAAAGGTGGTGGCCTATGGTCAACACCGACAATGACTTACCCTCCCTCAAAAACTGTAAGCTTTTACCACGCTTTACCAGGGGTAGTTATATCCTCGATATAGTGGAAAAATTTGATGTAACACCATTACTTAAAAAGCAACACACTAATTTCCTAGTTCAAAGGACAGGT
The DNA here is from genome assembly GCF_055691185.1 of Crinia signifera. NCBI lineage: Eukaryota > Metazoa > Chordata > Amphibia > Anura > Myobatrachidae > Crinia > Crinia signifera. Next base: position 32,741,311 of record NC_139226.1, read on the forward strand.
TGCTTTCAATGTGTGGTATGCACAACGTGCAATACCCTCACTCCTGGAAAAACTTTTAACCATCCCCACACAGGTAGAAGCATTACCATTAAAACAGCTGTAACTTGTATCACCTCGTACATTATATATATGCTCACATGCCCATGTGGGCTATCATATGTGGGCAAAACCCAGAGAACCTTTTGGGAATGCATGGCACAGCACCGCAGTGCTATCAAGCAAGCACTGGGCACTAGACACAGCGATCAGCCAGTTGCCAGGCACTGTGCCATGAAAAAACATAGCATTCCCAGTATAAGGGTAATTATAATAGATCATGTTCCAACTACAGTATGAGGTGGCAATAGAGCAAGGATCCTATTGCAGAAGGAGAGCAAGTGGATTTTTACTTTGAATACCATCTCACCACGTGGGTTAAATGAAACACTAGGATTACAATGTTTTCTGTAAAACTATGTCAGCCTGAGTATTCATATCTACACTAATGCATGTTTGTATACTTTACAAGTCTTTATCCCTAGAATGTTACCATCATGAGGGATCTTAGTTTATCAAGACCCTCTGACTATTTTTTGTATAAACCAATGGGAGTCAACATACAATGTCCGTTAATAATCCATTTAGACATTCAGTACCCTGCAAAAAAATGTTTAACCATATTTGCTTTTAATCACACTTATTGTTTGTACAGAAGCTCTGTAATGCTTTGGCATTTAGTTATTACCGTTATTCATGTGTGCCTTATTGTTTGTTTATATTGCAGTGTTTACACGCTGCCAGGCAACATCACAGCATGTTACTATGAGCGGAGTGATGTCACCACCTGGCGCCGCCGTCTCACACCAGTGAGCACACATGCAGAACGGGAGACAGCTACTTCCGGGTTCTACGGCGGTGGTGGACAGGTGAGCTCACTCATTTTTAATTAATTTGTCTCACTGCCTAGGCTATATATTGTGTTCTGTGTCATTTGTATATTATCCTTGAGCCCCTGAAGATCTCTCCCCGAAATGCCGTATGGCGTAATAAAGGAATTTTTATTCTCACTTACAAGCCTGAGGAGTGCAGCTGATTGACTATATATACGTATATAAATATACTTATGGTGCCTTGAGCACACTGGGTAACTGATCCCTATGCAGCACCCACAGGCCATTTTTGTCCCCCTTTCAGACATATGTCAGTCTGATTAGCAGGCAGAGCTGTGAGCACACCCAGCACTCATGTTACACGGTATACATGAAGCATAGCTTTACCTTACCAGTTTAGCTTATCTCGTTTTTAAATCATCATTTTTTAATACATTTTTCATGTCGACCACTAGATGTCAGCACCACCTCACTTGTTGTTTTGTTCATATTGCTGTGCGTTATCACTAACATTTGCATGCTTATTTTTCTAGGTGCTGTGTCCTGGATGTGTTATTCACAGTACTGACATGCCACTGAAATATGAATATTCACGTTTTGCAATTTTTGTATCTACCATGTATTTTTCTGTGTTCTCAATGACGCTTTGTATGCCTCCCACAGCCTGCCCCACGTGACCGCAGGCCAGCCCCGATCTGATGCGCCGGAGGGATGACACTGTCAATCACAGTGACGTCATCACGGAGCGATCGCACCCGGAAGTCAGCCCAGCGGTCCCGGAGAGTGAGCGCAAGCTGCAGGAGGGGGTAAGTCACTGAGCTTATATATTTCACTTGTATTGCACCTTACATTTGTTATACCACTTACCTGTCCTGACGAAGGGGGAGACCCCGAAACGTAGACGGACGTTCTGACGGAATAAACAGTCCCTGCTTTCACCAGTTACAAGACCCTGAGTGCCCGTTCTTTCTCTTTGTATCTATAAGGGGCTGAAAGGTCCCTATCGCTGGCACCGGGGCACATTCAACATCCTCTGGCTACCCTTAAGCCCTGTTGTGCCGTATCCACTCCCTGTCCATATTTATGTGCAAGCTGCCATACACCTGGATGCAGCCAGGACATGATACCAGGCACCAGGCAAGCCTTTCCACCTTGCTCAGTCCATCTTGCTCCCATTCCTGCTTAGATTACCATCGTTACATCCTCCCCCCAGTGTGAAGGGTTGAGGTTACACAGGAGCTGCAGACTTCTGCTTTTCACGGACACTGCTTTCTGACAGACTATGTCAAAAGTTGAACCAGAATTCCAGGCCGCAGCAGCATACGTGCTACAGTGTGATAACGTGGACCATCACAGCTATTCTGAAGCTGAAGCAGAAGATAAGGATCCTGCTTTCAATGAAACTGACATCAACACCAATGACGACATCTTCAAGGAATTGTTTAAACTCAAGAAAAGAGAAATAGATTTTCTTTATCACGCCCGCACACTATCCGACTACTACAGAAACAAACAAATACCCAGAGGGTTCAGGGTGCACAACACCCCCACCATTGGTCGGTATAGTGTGCCTTTTTGTAAAAGGTGGATATCCATCTTAAACAAGTGTTCTATTGACCTTATGCTTCTAGTAATAGAAGAATCCAAGAAAGAACACTCCACTACCCAGGCCAAGATCTCCTCCTTTGAAGCCACCAATTTAGCTTCCCTGACGGCTGACCCGACCACTAAGTGGCTGGACAAACTTAAAGCCCAAGTTGAGTCCTACAAAACGGAACTTCTTCGTTTTAAAAAAGACAAACTAAAGAAAGTGCAGTTAGATTACGAGCAGCATGCGGTCTATCCTTGGTTGGGCAGCACATCAAGACCATCTACCCGAGGGAGATTTGGTGGGCGTACCGGCTATCGTCAGCGCTTCCAAAATTCTAGCACGTCCGGGAGTGATACCGATACAGCACGCAGAGGAGGGCCAGACACCAGCCGCGGTCCGAGCCCTTTAGGGTTTAACACCAGAGCCGGGGGCAAAACCGGCCCAAAAGACCTACCAGGCGAGGAGGCCAAAACCGCCGCAAAATCCAAGCGCAAGTCACCGAGGGGGTCCAGGACATAATTTTTAATTTATCATCAACCCCGCTATCCGCCGCAGAGATGCAAGTCCTCAGCCGAGGCTTATCTTTTGTGCCATCCAGAGGCCCGGATAAATTCCGGTTGACAGTGGACACATACAGGTTCCACAGAAACTTGAAGCTTAAGGAGTACTTCTCCAAAAATCCATCTCAAGCCACTGAAGAGACTTTACCTATGGCCATAAAAAATCTAGGCCCAAGGTCAAAATTTGACCCACAGTCGACTAATGTTTCCATTAAAACTTTCTCACGTTTATTGGATTCTGCCATCCCTCCCCCCCCCCCAAGGTATTTCCCAATCTACCTGTAGCTGAGAGAGTAGCTCTCAAAGAGCTCAGTCAGCGTACCGATATCATCATCCGCAGTGCGGATAAGGGGGGAGCTATTGTGGTCATGGATACCAGCTATTACCGAAATGATTGTTATCGTTTGTTGCATGACCCCCTTACTTATGAGAAATTGAAAGGTGATCCCACCGTTAAATTCAAGCATACCCTTGACACTGTTGTCAACTGCTAAAAGTAATGCCATTATTTCCGACACAGTGTATAGAAAACTGACCACGGCCTTCCCTGTCGTACCTCTTTTTTATAGCATTCCCAAGTTACACAAGGATGCACAGCACCCTCCTGGCAGACCCATCATCTCTGCCAGAGGGTCGCTGTGCGAACCGATAGCGGTGTACTTAGATACATTTTTACAACCCTGCATCCAAAACCTCCCGACATACTTGCGTGACTCTACCACTCTTTTACAAAAATTCCTGCACCAGTGCCCAGATATGTCAGATATCTCACTGGCGACTCTAGATGTCACAAGTCTTTACACTTGTATCCCACACTTAGAGGGGGTACAAGCAGTGGGCGCACTTATCCAGAATAATCCGCTGTACCACGGACCACCTGTTGACTTTTTCACTAAGTTGTTGAGCCACACACTGTCACATAACTATTTTTTCTTTGATGGAGGCTACTATTTGCAAAGGACGGGGTGTGCTATGGGTTCCCCAGTAGCTCCGTCCTTTGCAAATGCCTATATGTGGCAGGTAGAGAAATCTCTATTTCTCGACAACCCCTGTGTCCATTCCAATATGGATCTTTATGTACGCTATATAGATGACCTCTTCCTGTTATGGAGAGGTCCTCTAGCCCCGCTAACTGAGTTGGTAGAGACTCAGAATAGCTCTGCGCACCCCATCAAGCTCACCCTTACCACCAGTAAAAGCACCATCTCATTTTTGGACCTATCCATCTCCATCACTGATGTCCAGCTTCACACGTCCCTATTTGTGAAACCGACAGATCGCAATACCCTTCTGCGACATGACAGTTTTCACCCCCGCAGTACAGTGGAAAGTCTGCCCTATTCCCAGTTTCTTAGGGTCTGCAGAATCACAGATACCATCAGTGAGACAGAAAAACAACTAGACAGTATGGTTATAAAATTTGAGCAAAGGGACTACCCCACCACCGAATTGTTGCAGGCAAAATCGAAAGCACTGGCACAGAACCGCATTGATTTGATTGCCAAGAGCAGTCCTAAAGTCAAACCACCCAGCATTCCTTGGGTCAATGACTATAGTTCGACTAGTCTGGTCACGTCCCGCAAAGCTAAGCAGTGGTGGGACATAGTCAAAAGTGATCCAGACCTTCCAATGTTTAGAAACACCAAGCTCATGCCCAGTTATAAGCGAGGCCCCAACTTACGTGACTTACTCATTAAGACAGAAATCACTAATTTTGAAACACAGACCCGAACCACAAGGCCCACAAGAACAGGGTGCTTCAGTTGCTTGGGTTGCACTACATGCAGTTACCTTGTCACCTGCTCCGAGATAGCCCACCCATTTTCGGGCAAGAAATTTAAAATAAAGTGGCCTTTAACGTGTACCACCAGTTATGTAATATATGTCATATGTGGGCTCAATTATGTCGGTAAAACCGACTGTGCTTTCAAAGTCCGTATGGCACAACACCGCAGTGCCATCAGGGCAGCGCTTATATCTCGAAGAGCGAACAACCAGTTGCCCGGCACTTTGCCCGAGCAAAACACAACATGGCCATGCTTCGCTACAGAATTGTAGACCACATCCTAGCTTCAATTCGCAGGGGCGACAGATCCAAAAAACTTCTTCAATTAGAGTCACAGTGGATCTTCAAACTGGATACATTGGCCCCTAAGGGCCTCAATGAGACCTTGGGGCTACATAATTTCTTATAACCTCTACCCTCCTTACAGCCATTTCAACAGGTCACATCCTGCTCATTTGCTTATTTGCTCATTTGCTTTTTTACTTATTTTACTTATGGTGTCTTGAGCACACTGGGTAACTGATCCCTATGCAGCACCCACGGGCCATTTTTGTCCCCCTTTCAGACATATGTCAGTCTGATTAGCAGACATACTCTTGCAGGCAGAGCTGTGAGCACACCCAGCACTCATGTTACACGGTATACATGAAGCATAGCTTTACCTTACCAGTTTAGCTTATCTCGTTTTTAAATCATCATTTTTTAATACATTTTTCATGTCGACCACTAGATGTCAGCACCACCTCACTTGTTGTTTTGTATATATTGCTGTGCGTTATCACTAACATTTGCATGCTTATTTTTCTAGGTGCTGTGTCCTGGATGTGTTATTCACAGTACTGACATGCCACTGAAATATGAATATTCACGTTTTGCATTTTTTGTATCTACCATGTATTTTTCTGTGTTCTCAATGACGCTTTGTATGCCTCCCACAGCCCGCTCCACGTGACCGCAGGCCAGCCCCGCTCTGATGCGCCGGAGGGATGACACTGTCAATCACAGTGACGTCATCACGGCGCGATCGCACCCGGAAGTCAGCCCAGCGGTCCCGGAGAGTGAGCGCAAGCTGCAGGAGGGGGTAAGTCACTGAGCTTATATATTTCACTTGTATTGCACCTTACATTTTTTATACCACTAACCTGTCCTGATGAAGGGGGAGACTCCGAAACGTAGACGGACGTTCTGACTGAATAAACAGTCCCTGCTTTCACCAGTTACAAGACCCTGAGTGCCCGTTCTTTCTCTTTGTATCTACAAGGGGCTGAAAGGTCCCTATCGCTGGCACCGGGGCGCATTTAACATCCTCTGGCTACCCTTAAGCCCTGTTGTGCCGGATCCACTCCCTGTCTATATATATATATATATATATATATATATATATATATATATATCAGTGACAATCTAACCACCACTGCAGGGACAGAATCAACACAACAGCTGTTTGCCCAATTGGTCAGACTTAAGAAAAAATAAATTGACTTTTATTTACACGGCGTGTCGTTATCAGATTATTTCCGCAAGAGAAAAATACCACAAGGATTCCGTGTGCGAAACACACCAACCATTGGCCGGTACAATACCGACTTTTGCCGTAAATGGGCAGCAGTCTTAAACAGATGTTCATTTGACCTAATACTGCTGGTAATCGAGGAGTCCCGCAGAGAGTTGAACTCAACTATTGACAAAATCAAGGACTTTGAAGCCAAACATATTGCGGTTATCAAGGCTGATACGACACAAGATTGGATCTCGAATTTGACAACTCAAATTGACAAATATAAAGTGGATTTGATACAATTCAAAAAAGCTAAATTTGACACAGTCAATAAGGACTACACTGAACAAAGGGTATACAGTTGGGCATACAACCACGGTCCACAACGTGACAGGAGACCAAAGTTTAGATGCCAAACGCAAGTTTCCGTTGGAAACAGATAATTCCAGTGGTGCAAACTCCTCTAGTGATGCGGAATGTGTCGCCCCAACTTAGGGGTTGCCACCAGAGCCACCTTGGACCTCCGAAACGAGCCCATACGTGGCGTGGAGGCCAGTGGGCGAGGCAGGCAAAAAAATCTGAGAGGGGGCAAGACAATGTAGTGTTCAACTTGTCTTCATGAACATTATCATCCACTGAAATTGAAGTACTCAATCTCGGCCTTTCTTTCGTCCCAACACATCATGCCAGTCAATTTCAAGACAAGGTTGATTTATTTAAATTTGATCATCGCCTGAAATTGAGAGAATACTTCAGGGAAACCCCTGCAATTAACACCAATCCTACACAAATTGTACGCAAGAAATCCACCTTCATTCCCAAAATGGGAAACAAGAATATCAAATGCTTCATTGATCATATGGACAACAGGATAAATAATAATGAAAGATACCTACAACCGTCCAACTATAATCTCTCCGTCCAACAGAAACAAGCTCTTAAACATCTAGGAGAGTATAAGGACATTATAATCCGATCAGATAAAGGGGGTGGAGTAGTTGTACAGGATCTTCTAAAATACATAATGGAAATCGATCGCCAACTCTCTGACCAACAGGTTTATCTCAAATTAACTTCAGACCCTGCTCTGGTCTACAAAAAAGAATTGGACGACCTATTGGAGGGGGCGGTTACAAATCAATTCATCACAGCCACTGTTCGGGATGCCCTGCAGAAGAAGATGCCCAAAATACCAGCTCTATACACCATCCCCAAGATGCACAAAGATGCCACAAATCCGCCAGGAACACCGATCATTGCGGCCCGTGACTCACTATTATGATGTCTACAAATATTTAGATAATTTCCTCCAACCACTCATCCAATCCCATCCTCGTTTCCTAAAGGACACTGCAACTTTTCTTCAGAAATTGCAGTCCTGGTCATCTCTACACAACAAAGTATTGATGTGCACTATTGATGTAGCAAGCTTGTACACCAACATCCCTCAGATGGCTGGTCTACAGAGCATTGAGCGCTTCCTATGTAACAATTTAAACTTCAAAGGTCCGGACATGGTCTTCTTTATGAATCTGTTAGAATTAGCCCTTACAAGAAATTACTTTTTATTCAATGGCCAGCTCTACCTGCAGAGCTCGGGGTGCGCAATGGGGTCTTGCGTAGCCGCGAGCTTTGCTAACATTTACACGTTCGACATCGAAAACAATTTCTATTTTGTGGACCCTCAAATCTCCCAACATGTAGTGGGATATACCCGCTACATAGACGACATTTTCCTGCTTTGGTCCGGTAGCCTGGATCTTTTCAAAGAAACCATTGACAACATCAATCAGATGCAGTGTCCAATAAAACTTACATATGAATGCAGCTTTGACACTGTACATTATTTAGATGTTCAAGTTTCACAGACCAACCCAGGACAATTCACAAGTACTATGTACTATAAACCCACGGACAGGAACACATGTCTCCAATGAAGAAGCCACCATCCAGCAGCCCTCAAGAGATCATTGCCGTATTCTCAATTCCTACGAGTTAGAAGAATCTGCAGTGACCCCTTGGATACGGTAACACAGATGGATATGATGCTACGCAGATTCCTAGTACAAGGATACTACCACAAAGCATTGGTAACAGCCAAAATGAAAGCTTTAGTGATGCCGAGATCAGAAGCTCTAGCCACCAAACACACGAAAGAAACCAAACAATCCATAGTTTGGACCCAAGAATTTACCTCTCCCAGTAAGCAACTTATGCATCAAGCTAAATCCATCTGGCCAATCATCACACAAGATACCACATTACCTGCCTTGAGAGATGTAAATCTTCCCCCTTCCTATCGCAGGAGTAAAAACATCAAGGACATAGTTGTACATAATGATGTGATCAACATGGCCATACAAAGACCCATTAATTTCCTTACCCGCAAACCGGGCAACTATAGCTGTACTGGATGCATTACATGTAGTGCAATGGAAATTGGAGATAAATTCTATCATCCCCACACAGGGAAATCATTTACCATCAAATACCCATTGACTTGCTCAAGCAGATTTATCATATATCTCATCAAATGTCCCTGTGGCCTGATATATATAGGCAAAACGACAAGGCAAATGAAAGAAAGATTTGCCTTACACAACATTCTTTTCTCTGCCTTTTTTCTGCAGGACTGTAGTACTCACTACTTTAGCAAATGTGGCTTATTCTTTGTTTTTTATTGTTTCACACAGCCTTTCCCATTAAGCCCATACTACCAGACTGCCCCGGTAAGGAGGTCCTACTGACAGAACCCAGCTAGCTTGCGGATACAGGTATTTATCCCGAAGCCCGGGCGACACGCACTGTTACAGTACACAACACGGGTTACCATAGCAACCAGGTAAATGCTCTGTAACCGTGCCCCTTGGGGAGTACCCGGATAGTCACTGCAGGCACTGCCCTATAATGTCACTGGACCCCAAACGTGCTGCGCGGCTGGTGGAGGGCGCACAGCAATGTAAGTTTTATGTAATTGTAATGTCTATATATATATTTGTCTTGTAACACAGTTTTTCAGGTCTTGATAAAAGGGTTAAACACCCTGAAACGTTGGCTATCAGTTCACTGTCATGCTGTTGCTGTATTTGATATACCCCGAGTGACATCCATCCTGTTTATGTGCATTACTTTCTGGATGAGCACTGGAGAAAAGTTGATACCCTATTTGAGAGTGCCGGGCGTTTGGGACAGGTTATAGACAACATTTCGAAGGTCTTTATTCCTTCATCATCAGGTCATACAGAAGCAATACAAACAAAAATTTAAACTCACACCTCCCAGTGCATCTGTATCCACAGAGGGAATGAAGCACACGTCGGCATACTTCCGCATCCGTCATCAACCTGCGTCACAGCGACGTAGATGCGGGGTCACCAGCTGGTGTTCGCCGTATCCATGGATACCTATAAACAAATCACCATGGACAATAAAAACAAGTGAGATTAAAAACAAAACAGATTGAACAAGTTGATATCTAGCAAAGACTGCTGGAAAAAAGGTATATAAAACGTATATGCATCATAAACACATATAACACAATACCCATAAAGTATCATAATAAGTACAAGGTTACAGTGGTTACAGTGATTACAGGATAATAATATGGACCGCGCCCTAAATAGAAATGCTACGACTATTGGTCGACACAAAGTGTCGTTTTGCCGCAGATAGATTTCCATCTTAAACAAGTGTAGTTTCGACTTGATTCTACTTGTGGTAGAAGAGTCGGGCCGTGAATTGACCGCGGTAGATGATAACATCACTCAATTTGAACAATTACATAAACAGGCATTTGAGGACGATGCTGATAACAAATGGCTGGATAAATTGACCAAACAACTGTCGAATTACAAGCGTGACTTAATTGCTTTTAAGAAACAGAAATTGCACAAAGTGACCCAGGACTATGAGCACAATAGGGTCTATCAGTGGGTGCATGGAGGTCGCCCTGACATACCACCTCGAAATCGTAATAGAAATTCTAACCGCAGGTGATGGAAGCCGTCTCCTGATGCGGGATCATCGTATGAAGCAATTACGACAAGTGATTCTGACACCGCTCCAGCGCCTGTGAATAACCATGGTCAGTCCCCTTTGGGGGTTACACCCGACTCTCACGCAAACGCCGCCGCACGTACACGCACCGCGGTGGCCAGAGGCAGAGGACGCGGCAGGGTTGATCGCCCACCTCTGAACCGCAATCGGAGAGCATGGTAATCAACCTGTCATCTCACTCTAACTCAGGCTGAAACTAGAGTGTTGAATAAGGGCCTCTCTTTTGTCTCCACGACCAGGTTGGATGCTCTCAAATGGGACATTGAGAAATACAAGCTCCAACGTCAACTAAAATTGAAGGAGTATTTCCATAATAATCCAAGCCCACCTACGGTGAATACCATACCGGAGCAATTGAGGAAGATATCTCCAAGATCCACTGTTGAGCCGATATCATACAACACGGCTATTAAAACATTTTGCAATATGTTGGAGTCTGGTGTGCAGCCCAATGAGTCACAATCTCAACATAACAATCTAAGTGCTGTGGAACATCAAGCCCTACAGGATTTGTCTAAATAAAATGACATTGTCATCCGCCCAGCGGATAAAGGTGGGGCTACTGTCATTCAGAATATGAGTGACTATAAAGAGGAGATTTGGCTACAGCTTGCTGACACCAGGGTCTATCGTAAATTGTCAGGAGATCCGACTACCGGCTTTAAGTCTAAATTGCAGGATGTTTTATCTATTGCTGTTCAATCTGGCTTTATTGATCAAAAAGTCTTTGATGCACTGCTAACTGATGAACCTTTCGTGGCAGTGCTGTATACGTTGCCCAAGGTGCATAAAAATTTGATTAAGCCGCCGGGTCGGCCTATTATCTCGGCCAGAAAATCGCTATTTCAGGCTACTTCGGTATACCTTGATGCACTTATACAGCCCTGCATTGTCAACAGTCCGGGTCATATACGAGACACAACTGCTTTTTTTAAAATTTGTTGTCTAAAATTCCTAACAGTGTTTTGGTCAGTTTAGATATGACGAGCCTATACCCGGTTATTCCAAACAGTGAGGTTTGTGCGCTGTGAGGACATTAATTAAGGATAACCCCTGGTATAAGGGACCACCTTGTGGGCTTATTTTGGAATTGTTGGAATTGTTGTTAACCCACAACTATTTCATCTTTGATGGTGATGTCTAGCTGCAGCTGTTCAATGTGGCCCTATCGTACGCAAATGCCTACATGCTGCAGGTGGAACACGACATCTTTCTTGATAGACCTGGGGTGCATGAGCACATTGTCGCGTACGCCAGGTTTATTGATGATTTATCATCTGGAGTGGACCTGTGGTAGTACTTCAATTATATCTACAGAACCATAATGACTCCACCAGTCCAATCAAATTTACATATGTAGTACATCCGAATACTGTGAGTTTTTTAGACATCGCTGTCACTTTAAGTAAAGGGAAAATCTCCACAAATTTATTTACCAAAGCTACAGATCGTAATACGATCCTTCATGCTAGCAGTTTCCATCCTAAACCATTAAAATACGCCCTACCGTACTCTCAATTTTTGAGAGCCAGGTCTGTAGCTCAGATACTGATGCTGAACAATAAATTAACATTATGGTCACAAAGTTTATTGACCGAGGTTATGAGGTAGATTCATTATTGGCGGCCAAGGATAGAGCCATGCACATGGCTAGGAGTGAGCTTTTAAAGGTCCTAAGTCTTGTACTGGAAAATTACCCTGGGTTAACCACTATAATGATCGTAGCAGTGAAATCAGTAAAACAGCTAAAAGGTGGTGGCCTATAGTAACTGTGGATCCCAAAATTGGTTTATGCAATAGCCGATTGATGCAGAGAACTACCAAGAACAAACTCATCTAATCGGCCGCATGGAGACCGCAGACGTCCTTTTAGACAGAGGAGGAGGTGGGGAGACACTGACACCTCCAGTGGAGGCACATCATCCCAAAGCGAGAGAGAGAATAAATCTAAACAAAGACCCCCTTTAGGGGTAAAGACCCGGACTCAGAGAATATAGACTGGGGACATCCTACAAGAAGGGGGGGGGGGGTGCAGTGGATACAACACCTCAAGAAAGAGAGCCACTCAAATCTGGAACAAATAGTATTTAATCTCTCCCAAAGACCACTCTCCTCCGATGAAATGACTGTCCTCAGTAAGGGCCTGACATTCGTACCTTCAACGAAATTTGATGAGTTTGACTGTAAGATCGAGTCCTACAAATTTAACCACAAACTACGATTAAAGGAACACTTAAAAAAAAAAAACAGAATTAACAAGTGTGGAGGAAACCACAAAAGATATCTTCCGTCCACCTTCATCCTTTGATCCCGTGACAAACATCTAATCGCTAAAGACATTCAATAAAGCTTTAGATAATCTGGCTATTATGGATGGACGTTGTCCACAGACTAAAGCACCCAATCTGTTCAAAGCAGAATTGAAGTGTCTCAAAGAACTAAGTAAAGACTCCTCGATTACAATCTGCCCTGCCAATAAGGGTGGGGGGATTGTGGTTCAGGACTTGGACAAATACAGGGATGAATCACCATGTCAGCTTTCACATTGGATTGCAATGAGGAATTTAGACTGGTACTTAATAAAGCAGCCGCGGATGGAGTGATTACAGACACAACAACTAGAGCTTTATTACAGAACCATCCCATCGCCCCAGTCCTGTACTCACTCCCCAAACTACACAAGGACTCCACAAACCCACCGGGCCGTCCAATAATTGCGACTTGCGATTCTGTCTTTTATAAGGTGGCTCAGTACTTTGATCATTACTTTCAAGCTTCAATACAGATACAACCAACATACCTCAAATATTCCACTATGCTGATCAAAAGGCTGCAGACTCTGTCATATCATATCTGTCCCCAGACTTCTTGTTGTGCACGATGGACATCATCAGCCTTTATACCAATATCCCACATAGGGAAGGGATAGAGGCCGCAAGAAAGTTCCTGAATGAAAGTTCGGTGTATGAGGGTCCTGACATTGAATTCTTTGTGAAGCTGCTGTCTATGACATTAGAAAAAAACTATTTTTTGTTTGAAAAGCATGGCCCCTGCATTTGCTAACTGCTACATGTTTTCAGTAGAGAATGAGTTTTTCTTTACGGACCCTGCTATATGTGCCAAGATCAAGCTATTTGTATGTTATATAGACGATCTATTGATTGTCTGGACTGGTAGCAGAGAGGATTGTGAGAGTTTGATCACTAAGATCAATGCACAGCCATCTACCAATAAATTTACATTTGAGATTTGTGACACCATGGTACAGTATTTAGATGTATGTATCTCCAAACAACAAGCTGTCCACAAGCCTTTATAAAAAGGCAACGGATAGGAACACACTATTACACTATGCTGGTGCACACCCTGAGGCTTCCAAGAGGGGCCTATCATTCTCTCATTTTCTGAGGGTTCATCGCATTTGCGATGACCCCAAAGTGACTGAGTCAGAAATAGATACCATGATCAATACATTTATCTGCAGAGGTTACAATGTCCCTGATCTGTACAAATCCAAGGCCAAAGCACTGGCTACTCCCAGAGAGGAGACGAAGTCCAAACAGAAAAAAAACGGTACAGGACAGAATCCCTTTTGTTCAAACATTCAATAGTGCCTCCCCTGCCATTACCAGTACTGCCAGAAAATTGTGGCCCATGGTCACTAGAGACCCTGACCTTTAATCATTCTCACATTGCAGTTTGCTTCCCAGCTACAAGAGGCCACGGAGTCTCAAGGATCATCTGGTCCACAATGACATCTCCAATATATCTACTTCGACATCAGCTAGCTTTTTGCTTTTTACAGCGTAAGTCAGGTTGCTATAGATGTACAAACTGCACAACGTGCAGTTTCCTTGAGACAGGGGATAGTTTTGCTCACCCACACTCTTGAGAAAGAATCTGCATTAACCACATTCTGACCTGCTCCACTACGAATGTAGTTTACATCATTAGGTGTACCTGTGGCCTGCTATACGTGGGAAGACAACTTGCCATTTTAAAACACGTATGGCAGGCCACAGGTCACACATCAGAGCTGCCCTGGAAGGTAAAAGTGTGAGTGCAGAACAGCCAGTGTCGAGGCATTTTAAAGACTTTAAGCACAATCTTGCCACCCTTAAATATAAAATAATCTACCACGTTCCCCCCCAAGCTGAGGGGTGGGGATCGCAACAAATTGCTACTTCAAAGAGAAACAAAGTAGATACACCATTTAAATATGGTGCACCCCTTTGGCCTAAATGAGGCATGTAGCTTTCATTGTTTTCTTTAGATTCTCCTCAAGTAGCCACTATTAGTTGAGACAGTTTTGGCTGGCCAGCATGAGTCCTGCCTCATTCAGAAGCAATACAGCGCATACGCCTCTCATTGGTGAAAATGTTGCCTTTTTCATTATAATGCTACTGTCATACACTATATGGATCCATTAGTGGAATTTATGTATTTTAACAACTTTGTTACCTTGTTTACATACTTTTGTTATTCAGGTCGCCTAGCAACCTGCGCTGGAGGTCCGGATGCACCGGATAGTGCGCGTCTCATTGTGATGACGTTAGAGGATCCGGGCAGACGCGAGGAAGCGGGCGAGCCCTGCACGGGTGTTGGTGAGTAGTATTTTTGTATATATATATCTGATTGTGCTTTGTTTTGTTGGGCTTGAAAACGGTAATACATACTGAAATGTTGCTGCTGAGGACCCGTGTGTCTGTCTTTATTTTTTTCTCTCAAAACCTGCGAGTGCCTATTGCCGTCACATATATATTTACTTTGTATTTATATACTTTGTTGCACAACTATGTGACTTGCAGGTTGCAAGTGGAGTCAGATGCAGTAGGTTGTAGAGACTTTTAGTGTACTCTGGCTGCCATGTCTCTAATGAAGGGGATTGTGCGCATGTCCGCCCTGTGGATGACAGCAGTGCGCCGCTTCCTGGGCGATGGAACGCAAGCAGGATGTTGCTGGGCAACGATCCTGTGTGTCTGTGCCCGGAAGTGCGCGGCTGACGTCTTTCCGGCGGCGGGTGGGCGGTGCATTCCCAGCGTGGAGTCCAGCGGCATGGTGAGTATAAGTGTGGGTTATGTTTTGGGTCACATTTGCTGTAGGATTTGGGTCTGAGGACGGGGCTGATACCCCGAAACGTTACCCTTGCCTTTCACTAAAGGTTTTTTTGCAAATCTTCGTTTGTCTCTGAGTGCCGTTTTTTCCCAGTCTGGAAGTTGGATGGAATACATACATTATTCTGGCACCAGAGCACGCTGAAACTGAGGGCAGTTGAAAGAAGATTACATCATGATGCTGACCTCAGTGTGGAACATATTCAATTTATTCTAGACTCTATTAAATTCATACTCAATCACAATTATTTTTCATTTTTAGACACGCACTATCTTCAAATCATGGGGACGGCCATGGGGACCAGGTTCGCGCCCAGCTATGCCAACCTCTACATGGGTGAGGTCGAAGACCACCTCCTGTGGGGAGGCGGCTGGGATGCGAACCTGGTCCTCATTATTTGGGACGGGGATCTATCCACAGCACTCTTTAATTTGTCACTCACCTTAATTCTAATTTATTTAATCTCAAATTCACATATACGTTTCACCCCACAAAAATGGACTTTTTGGATATCAGTCTGGAGATCATAGAAGGAAAAATTCAGACCTCAAATTTTAAGAAAACAGTAAATACCAATTCTTATTTGCACTATCATAGTGCACACCACCCCTCTTGGAAGAAAAATATTCCTAAGGGCCAAATGCTCCGCCTAAGGCGCAACTGTTCGGATATACAAGCCTATGAAACACAGGCAAATGACCTAGCAAAATCTTTTGTCTCAAGAGGCTATCCTGATCATCTAGTCAAAAGAGCTATAGAAGAAGCAAAAAGGTGCGATAGAGATAAGTTACTGGTTCCCAAAAAGAAAATTATCCCCAATCAAGACGAAAGGGGTATTTCCTTCATCTCTACCTTTAATTCTCAGTATAGGGAGATCAAAGATATAGTTCAGAAAAATTACAATATTCTAAAACAGGACCACATACTGAGAGAACTAATACCTGCTAAACCATCTTTTATCTTTAGGAGAAATAAAACATTAAAAACCTTACTGGCCCCTAGTGAATTAAAAGAGGTCAAAAGCAATGACAAGGAAATGGGAAAATCATCTGCCATTTCTAATATGTGGCTCCCTCAAAAAATCCAGGGTTGCTATAAATGTGGTAGAAATTCGTGTATCACTTGCGGTCACATTCAGAACAAAGTAAAAACTATTCAAATTGATGGTGAGAAAAATCCTCATAACATCAAGGGATTTATAAATTGTAATAGTGATTACGTTATTTATCTACTAACTTGCATCTGTGGGCTTAAGTATGTGGGCAGAACCACTAGACCCATGAGAGTGAAGTTTCTTGAGCATCGCAGAAACATTCTGAATAAAAACATACTCCACAGCGTAGGGCAGAAGTTGGGGATAGAGGTGTGCGCTATAACCCAAAGTATTGTTGCTGCTGAGTACAGGTATACTACAAATACCTTAGGAATAGTGTTTCTCTGGTCAGGGGGGTGTACTCTGCGCCACAAACACATGTGCCAATAAATGCGATATATCAATGTGTATTTTCAAAATAGAATAACTTTATTAAGAAATATATGTATGTACATACAATCTAAAAATCTATAATGGGGGGCATATTTATGACATTCGGTTGGGTGTGCTCAATAAAACCATACTCTAATACCGGTATACACACTGGGGTAGGTTTAGACAGTACAAGACAAACAAACAGGGAACACAAATAAATATGAACAGTCCAGTGTAGTTTCTCCTTAATAGGTGGTGGATTGCGAAGTCTTTTTGTGGGATTTGTTTGTCCCTTTCGTAAGTCAGTGACAAACTTGCATTTCCTGTAAGTATTGTATTGTAAATTCACCCGATTTTGGTGGCTTACCAGGGTGCTGTGGGTGGCTTGAGGATCTGCCGGCAGACTTCCCAGATGGGCTGCGTGATGCTGCACAGTTCCAGTGGGATCCAAACCTTGTCCAGGTCATCAACTAGTTTCACCTTGCGGCTTCTTCAGGATGCTGAATGGTCTGGTTGCTCTGCCACTCCTCTTGATATACGTAAAAGCTGGGTTTTAGGTAATGTTCACTTCCGCCCTGAGTATGCGGAGTCGCTTCCGCCCTTAGTAATGTGATGGTCGCGTTAGTTATCAGCCTGTGTTATCTGAGCGCCCTCCCGCTTGCTGTCTGTCGCGGGAGAGCGCTCGGCGTCACTTCCGCCTTTTTGGGGGTCTGTGTATCTGCCAGTATATGCCGGCGATTCGTCACTTCCGGTACTCGCGTACCGCAACATGTTCTGGTACTATGTAGCGTATCTCTACGCCCTTAAAGGATTGAAAAAGATGGCCCTCAAAGGATTGAAAAAGAATGAAGAAATCGTGATAAAACCTGCAGACAAAGGGGGAGGGGTAGTAATCATGGAAAGAGCAGAATACCACAAAGAAGCAAAGAGACAATTAGATGACACAGATACGTACCAAAAACTGACGAGTAATCCAACCAACAGATTCATAAAAGAACTGGAACTTCTTCTCAAAAAAGGTGTGAAAGAAGGCATCCTGAATAAGGATGAATACTCATACCTACAACCAGAAAACCCGATCATTCCGGTATACTACCACCTCCCCAAAGTGCACAAGAGTGTGGAACACCCACCGGGATGCCCTATCATAGCCGGAATAGGCTCACTAACTTCGAACCTATCCGGCTACATAGACTACTTCCTCCAACCGATTGTGATAAAACAGAAAGGATATATCAAGGACACAACACATGTTCTGGACCTCTTAAAAGAAGTGGAATGGAAGGAAGGGTTTATATTAGCAACATGTGACATCAAGGCCCTCTACACAAGTATCAGACACGAAGACGGGTGCACCAATGTCAGACAAAGACTGGAAAGAGACTCAGACATAAACCCCAACCACATCAACTTCATACTAGATGCAATAGAATTCATTTTATCACACAATTATTTCTGGTACGAGAACGATTTCTATGTACAGCGCCAGGGAACAGCGATGGGGACAAAATTCGCCCCATCATATGCAAACCTGTTCCTGGCGCAATGGGAACAGGAAACTATCTGGAACAACAACCCCCATCACAAGCATCTGAGCCTATGGGCAAGATATATAGACGATGTGATCATTGTCTGGAGAGGAAACGAGGAAGAACTCACATCATTTATAAATATGATTAATAAGAACAACATCAATCTCGAATTTACGAGCAGCTCCAGCAGACACAAAGTCAATTTCCTGGATTTGGAAATCTTTATAGAAAACGAGAAGATAGAAACGAGAACATACATTAAACCTACGGACAAGAATAACTACCTAGATGCAAGAAGTAACCACCACAAGACCTGGATTCAGAATATTCCTGGGGGACAACTAAGAAGGATCCGTAGGAACTGCTCTAAACCAGAAGACTACAACACCCAGGCAGACGAACTCCTGAACAAATTCAAAGAGAAGAGATATGACCATGCCCTTTTGGAAAAAGAAAAGGCAAGAGTAACAGGTATGGAGAGAGAGAAACTTTTGAAGTATAACCAAAAAGAGAAGAACCAGAAAGATGAAATACTCTTCATTTCCGAGTACTCAGCCCAAAGCAAAGAACTAGAAAAAAGCCTCAAGAAACATTGGCCCATCCTGAGGGCGTACGAAGATCTGAAGGACTTCCTCCCCCAGAAACCACGGATAGTATATAAACGTACAGACGACATCAGATCAACCCTCATAAGAAGCCACCTGAAACCCATGGAAACAACAGGGCTAAGAAGCATCACACATACCGTGGGCTTCTCTCGATGTGCTACATGCACAGCATGCAGAAAAACAAAGAACAAAGGTCTGCAAATCATCAAATATGTTGAATCATCCACAAACAAAAAGAAGTACACCATAAAAGAAAAGATCACGTGCCAAACCGCAGGGGTGGTCTACATGTTAGAATGCCCCTGCGGCCTACAATACATCGGGAAAACAAAAAGAAAACTCCATACGAGAATTCAGGAACATATCTGCAATATACAGAACAACAAAGACAACCACAGCATACCTATCCATTACAAAGAGAAGCACAAAAGCAACCCAAGTTCGCTCAAATTCATCGGCCTAAAGAAAGTGACTGCACCTTGGAGAGGAGGGAACCAAGACGATCTACTAACAAAAGAGGAAAGTAGAATGATTTACACCATGGGAACCCTCTCACCCAAGGGTTTGAACATCGACATGGAGATCACCCCCTTCATAAAATAAAAACACAAAGAAATAAAAATAAAAATACAATAATAACAATAAAAGCAAAATAACACACACACATAGATATATGGCTCTTTGACCAATGCACATATAGCCAAACTACCTCGACCGATCGATCCCCAGTTCAACCTCTCAATTCCCACCACTAGTGTCCGGGACCCATATTGGCATTTATTATTATTATTTGTATCTATATTTTATTACCTATGTATATTCATATATTGATTCTGATTTTAAACCTTACTATAATAATCTTTATATACATATTTTTATTATCTATTTTACTATATATCATAATACCAATTTAAAATACTCAATCATCGATTATACCTTTTTCGGCATCAACATATATACCAATTGCATAATTTATGTCTTAATAAATTTTTAAGACCATTTCACATAGCCTTATTGTGTTCTTTTCCCACATTAACATTATTATAAATTTTATTATCTTTTATTCTATTAATTCATATCGGCATCCACAATATAATTTATATGTTTATATTTATTTATATATCTATACCCATAAATAGAATGTCAAGCTAGATCGTGGTCCATAAACTTCATTTAAATAAGTGTCTATTACCCCATGTGTCATTTATGTTTGTATGTCTTGAATGTTAAACTGTGCAACAATCACAAACTCCATACTGCCAAATTTGCCAGATTCAAACATGGCGGACATAGTCCCAAGCACCCGTATCATCGGGCTAATACTCTCGGGCAACTTAGAACAGAACACAGACAAGTGTAACTAACTGGAAAGAAGCAACTCCCCCTCTCCCCCCGTTTAATAAAAGGAGACTGGCTCTGTAGAGATACGCTACATAGCAACAGAACATGTTGTGGTACGCGAGTACCGGAAGTGATGAATCGCCGGCATATACTGATACACAGACCCCCAAAAAGGCGGAAGTGACGCCGAGCGCTCTCCCGCGACAGACAGCAAGCGGGAGGGCGCTCAGATAACACAGGCTGATAACTAACGCGACCATCACATTACTAAGGGCGGAAGTGACGCCGCATACTCAGGGCAGAAGTAAACATCACCTAAGCCCCAGCTTTCATTACACTACTAAGGGCGGAAGTGACGCCGCATACTCAGGGAGGAAGTGAACATTACCTAAGCCCCAGCTTTTACGTATATAAAGAGGAGTGGCAGAGGCACCAGACCATTCAGCATCCTGAAGAAGCCGCAAGGTGAAACTAGTTGATGACCTGGACAAGGTTTGGATCCCACTGGAACTGTGCAGCATCACGCAGCCCATCTGGAAAGTCTGCCGGCAGACCCTCAAGCCACCCACAGCACCCTGGTAAGCCACCAAAATCGGGTGAATTTACAATACAATACTTACAGGAAATGCAAGTTTGTCACTGACTTACGAAAGGGACAAACAAATCCCACAAAAAGATTTCGCAATCCACCACCTATTAAGGAGAAACTACACTGGACTGTTCATATTTATGTTCCCTGTTTGTTTGTCTTGTACTGTCTAAACCTACCCCAGTGTGTATACCGGTATTAGAGTATGGTTTTATTGAGCACACCCAACCGAATGTCATAAATATGCCCCCCATTATAGATTTTTAGATTGTATGTACATACATATATTTCTTAATAAAGTTATTCTATTTTGAAAATACCCATTGATATATCGCATTTATTGGCACATGTGTTTGTGGCGCAGAGTATACTCCACAGCGTCCCCCGTCACTTTTCGGAGTGTCATAACAACGACCCCAAAGATCTTAGAATATTAGGCTTGGAACAAATTAACATCACTAAACGAGGTGGAAACAGATTCAGAACCCTGTGTAACCAGGAGATTTACTGGATCTTCAAACTCAATTCTCTTTATCCTAATGGTTTGAACGATGCACTAGAGTTAAATGTGGTCCTGTGATTTAACATATTATCACATCCCATACTTATTTGTGGATACATCCTTTCTCCAGCACAACCATCATCGACCTCCTTTCTTCTTTTTTCTCCCACTAGAGACCAACAAATTACTCCATATAACTGATCATCACTTAAAAATAACAATGTTTAATAAATTATTCATTTTCTTAATTGACTAATTGATCTTTCAATTAACAATAAAAATATATATTTTTTAATTTTTTGTTTTTTCTTCTGACACTTACCTGTTTATTGTATTTTATTGTATTTTCTTTCTGTACTTTTGTGGTTCCTCTATATATATTTACTGCTTACAAACCCTTCCAGTACATTAACATCAAGATTCTCTGAAAATATTTGAGATCTCCTTCATCCCCCCCCCTTTTTTCCCCACTATACAATTGTACCCCATTATAGTTACCCCGTATATATGCACTTTTATAAAAATCTAAACCTTGTATAAAATTGTTAAAAAATAAATAATCTGTATGACCATCCTGTTGAATCAGAGCGCCATGTAGTGCCGATAAATTAGTATTAACAGAAACAGTGAATTTCATGAATAGATCCTTATGGAAAATGTTTTTTATTGATGTAATATTACGAGCAGCTGATTACTGATATGGGTCTTTGTGTAATTTGATTTGACACCCCACCATCATGGCCCAATTGCGGTACATAACAAATTCAATCCATTATGTGCGCTCCTGCGTTCCATATGCAGGATATCGTCATCGACCTTGCGGTCCAAATACCGGTAGTGACCTGGACGCAATAGAGAAGCATACCGTCACTTCCGGACTCCTGTCAATAGTAACAGTGACCGGACGTAATGGATTGAGTGTCGGACACTGATTATAGAGGCCGGATGTGACGTACGGACCGCCACGTAACGTCACATCCGATGTAAACACAGCGTCCCAAAGTGTAAGTAACGTACGAAATGTGTATATCAAACGTTAACTACACGCATAAAAGGATCCACCACTTATGTACCATTAGCACAGTCTTTTTAAAGTTACTTAATAAACCACCTTCATTACGATCTGAGCCTTGGTTTATTTTAACACCGGACCGTAACCCGGAAGTTATTAATCTCACATGACCCTGGGCTTTTCGTTTTTTAATTAATTCCATACCACCACTCATCTATAATTATAAATAGATATAATGGATATACTAATTACTATGCTACCATTGTCTCCGAGTAAGTCTCTAACAATTTTGTGTATTTATTGTTGTAATAATTGACCAATTATGCAAATGATCCATGTAGTTGATCAGGTATAAAAATGGAACCTGCAGGCAAGGAGATACACCTTGACAAAGCAGTGAGTGCACTGCGAAACGCGTTGGTGCTTGCCCTGTGGACCCAATTGTTTGCCCCAAAGGAGATATCCAACTTACTGAAAGACCAGTCTCGCCTGCTGACACATCTGATCGCACCAATTTATTCTTGGAAGTCTCTTGCCATTCACAATAGGGATACCTGTCACTCGCAGCAGTGAGGACTCCCGATCCGGCTAATTCCAACTGTGCCATCGGTTGAGTCCAATTCCAACATCTACAGGATACCATCAACTGGCTAATACGGACTCCTTTCCATTTCACACCAAGATCAGAGCAGGACTTACCTTTCTCCACTAACTGGTGACTATCCAAATTGGGTCCAATCAAATTTTATTGAATCTTATTTTTGTGTTTTATTATTGTGTATTTTTATTATGTTCAACTGTTATTAAATGAACTACATGTGGATTTAATACCATCAGCGCTGCTTCCTCTTTTTTCTTTGTTTTTTTCATCCATTTGGGAACTGACTACTCCCTACAAGCAGCAGCTTATTGACAAAATTTACTCTGGGAAAGCGCTCTACACTAACCCAGGTTAGCTTTTTTCTCTCTTTTTACCAATCAGTCATATTGAGCAGCTACCATGAGTTGTTTTGTCAATTACAATGATAGACTTACTCGGAGACAAACTTACCTTTCTAAATGGGATAAACCCACAGAATGTATAACTAATGATGTGAATAACCTGAGAGATGATTTTAATCTTCTGGAGGATTTGTTGAAATCAGAAACCAAACATTGGTTGGATACAACAAACCTATTTGGATAGAAAGATGATCCCTAGGGGATTACGACTTCTAAAACCGTCTATTTTTAATGGTGATAGTATTTTTCAAGAAAAATGGGATACAACATTGGATAAATGTTCGTTTATGTTGTTGGAACTTGTGGTGGAATTCAGAATTCAAAAAACGAAATCCTTAGAATCACAGATTGAAAGTCTTAAAAACAAACTAGAACCGTTTAGTGGTACTACTGAATATAAGGAGAGGGACACACTAACAATGGAAAAGATAACCAGGTTTGAGCAAAATATTATAGATAATAAATGTAAAAAATTCCAGCGTGATCTGGATGATTACAATTCTGGGAACATTAGAGCTTTCAGGGATAAAGATAGACAGAGAGCTCCCAATAGAAAATTCATGTATCAAAAACAATCAGAAAGAGTGCAGAATATTAAAGTTTACGACTCTGCAACAACACCCGAAACTATCAGAGATCAATCATATAAAGATCGCCCCTATAGAAAAAATTCCTATAGATCCACTAGAGAAACTACAAGAGACTTTAGAGGAGATACATATAAGGAAGAGAGGAGAGGAGAAAAAGAACAGGGAGCCAGACCCAAAGACCCTAACACCAGAAGGAATTATAATGAGAAAAGGAAAGATCAAGATTTTTTAGAGGGGCGCCAAAGGAGAAATTTCAGACTAGAGAAAGAACCGGGAGAAGGGACCCCCAAAAGGAGGAGATTTTCAAGTACAGAGGGAGAAGGGGGGGCAAGAAGGTTCAATTAAGAAAATCTAAACTAGAAACTAATAAGGAAGAACATAAAATTATATTTAATTTATCTTCTAGACCCCTAAATTCAGAAGAGACAAAATTACTTAATAAAGGTCTCAAATTTTCACCTGCCACCCCTGCTAATATATTCAACTTATTTGTTGAATTAAACAGATTTGTTCGCACACTCTGTAGACAAAAATATTTTGCAAACAAAAGACTAATTTCCAATGAGGATCATTCAATACCCATTTTACTGGATAGTGAAGATGACGAAGCACTATCTTCACTAATAACACTTCTTGAATCAAATAATACCCCTGAAAATATGACAGAGAAAATATTCTTTGATATAGACAAATCATCCATAAAAAAGAAATCAGATTTTTTTCCCATTAAAGCCAAAGACACATATATAGAGAGCTTCTATAAACTAACTCTTGAGGATTTCAAAAACATGTGCTCTTCATTAAACAAGAAGGAAAGAGAATTAAGAGACAATCTCAGTAGATATGAAAAGAATACCCTTAATAAATTGATTAAAGACACATCCATTACGATAAAACAGGCGGACAAAGGGGGGGGATAGTTATTCAAAATAGGGAAGATTATATTAGTGAAGCCTTAAGACAGCTAGAGGACGAAACAACATATAAAAAATTAACCTCAGACCCCACCCCCAATTTCATGAAATTTCAGACTGAACATCCAATTACCCCAATATATTACCACCTCCCTAAAATTCACAAATCCCTCACAGCACCCCCTGGTCGTCCTATTATTTCGGGTGTGGGGTCCTTAACTTCTAATCTTTCTCACTATGTAGACACATACTTACAACCACGGGTGTCCACACTGAGGTCCTACATCAAGGACACCACGCACTTTCTCAATTTGATTAATCAGGTTAAATGGAAGGACTCTTTTGCCTTCCTAACCCTAGATGTACAAAGCCTTTATTCTAACATTCCCCATACATTTGGAATGAGGGCAGTTGAAAGAAGATTACATCATGATGCTGACCTCAGTGTGGAACATATTCAATTTATTCTAGATTCTATTAAATTCATACTCAATCACAATTATTTTTCATTTTTAGACACGCACTATCTTCAAATCATGGGGACGGCCATGGGGACCAGGTTCGCGCCCAGTTATGCCAACCTCTACATGGGTGAGGTCGAAGACCACCTCGTGTGGGGAGGCGGCTGGGATGCGAACCTGGTCCTCTATGGCCGTTACATAGATGACCTATTTATTATTTGGGACGGGGATCTATCCACAGCACTTTCATTTGTCACTCACCTTAATTCTAATTTATTTAATCTCAAATTCACATATACGTTTCACCCCACAAACATGGACTTTTTGGATATCAGTCTGGAGATCATAGACCTCAAATTTTAAGAAAACAGTAAATACCAATTCTTATTTGCACTATCATAGTGCACACCACCCCTCTTGGAAGAAAAATATTCCTAAGGGCCAAATGCTCCGCCTAAGGCGCAACTGTTCGGATATACAAGCCTATGAAACACAGGCAAATGACCTAGCAAAATCTTTTGTCTCAAGAGGCTATCCTGATCATCTAGTCAAAAGAGCTATAGAAAAAGCAAAAAGGTGCGATAGAGATAAGTTACTGGTTCCCAAAAAGAAAATTATCCCCAATCAAGACGAAAGGGGTATTTCCTTCATCTCTACCTTTAATTCTCAGTATAGGGAGATCAAAGAAATAGTTCAGAAAAATTACAATATTCTAAAACAGGACCACATACTGAGAGAACTAATACCTGCTAAACCATCTTTTATCTTTAGGAGAAATAAAACATTAAAAACCTTACTGGCCCCTAGTGAATTAAAAGAGGTCAAAAGCAATGACAAGGAAATGGGAAAATCATCTGCCACTTCTAATATGTGGCTCCCTCAAAAAATCCAGGGTTGCTTTAAATGTGGTAGAAATTCGTGTATCACTTGCGGTCACATTCAGAACAAAGTAAAAACTATTCAAATTGATGGTGAGAAAAATCCTCATAACATCAAGGGATTTATAACCTGTAATAGTGATTACGTTATTTATCTACTAACTTGCAACTGTAGACTTAAGTATGTGGGCAGAACCACTAGACCCATGAGAGTGAGGTTTCTTGAGCATCACAGAAACATTCTGAATAAAAACATACTCCACAGCGTCCCCTGTCACTTTTTGGAGTGTCATAACAACGACCCCAAAGATCTTAGAATATTAGGCTTGGAACAAATTAACGTCACTAAACGAGGTGGAAACAGATTCAGAACCCTGTGTAACCAGGAGATTTACTGGATCTTCAAACTCAATTCTCTTTATCCTAATGGTTTGAACGATGCACTAGAGTTAAATGTGGTCCTGTGATTTAACATATTATCACATCCCATACTTATTTGTGGATACATCCTTTCTCCAGCACAACCATCATCGACCTCCTTTCTTCTTTTTTCTCCCACTAGAGACCAACAAATTACTCCTTATAACTGATCATCACTTAAAAATAACAATGTTTAATAAATTATTCATTTTCTTAATTGACTAATTGATCTTTCAATTACCAATAAAAATATATATATTTTTTAATTTTTTGTTTTTTCTTCTGACACTTACCTGTTTATTGTATTTTATTGTATTTTCTTTCTGTACTTTTGTGGTTCCTCTATATATATTTACTGCTTAGAAACCCTTCCAGTACATTAACATCAAGATTCTCTGAAAATATTTGAGATCTCCTTCATTCCCCCCCCCCTTTTTTCCCCACTATACAATTGTACCCCATTATAGTTACCCCGTATATATGCACTTTTATAAAAATCTAAACCTTGTATAAAATTGTTAAAAAAGAAATAATCTGTATGACCATCCTGTTGAATCAGAGCGCCATCTAGTGCCGATAAATTAGTATTAACAGAAACAGTGAATTACATGAATAGATCCTTATGGAAAATGTTTTTTATTGATGTAATATTACGAGCAGCTGATTACTGATATGGGTCTTTGTGTAATTTGATTTGACACCCCACTATCATGGCCCAATTGCGGTACATAACAAATTCAATCCATTATGTGCGCTCCTGCGTTCCATATGCAGGATATCGTCATTGACCTTGCGGCCCAAATACCGGTAGTGACCTGGACGCAATAGAGAAGCGTACCGTCACTTCCGGACTCCTGTCAATAGTAACAGTGACCGGACGTAATGGATTGAGTGTCGGACACTGATAATAGAGGCCGGATGTGACGTACGGACCGCCACGTAACGTCACATCCAATGTAAACACAGTGTCCCAAAGTGTTAGTAACGGACGAAATGTGTATATCAGACGTTAACTACACGCATAAAAGGATCCACCACTTATGTACCATTAGCACAGTCTTTTTAAAGTTACTTAATAAACCACCTTCATCACGATCTGAGCCTTTGTTTACTTTAACACCGGACCGTAACCCGGAAGTTATTAATCTCACATGACCCTGGGCTTTTCGTTTTTTAATTAATTCCATACCACCACTCATCTATAATTATAAATAGATATAATGGATATACTAATTACTATGCTACCATTGTCTCCGAGTAAGTCTCTAACAATTTTGTGTATTTATTGTTGTAATGATTGACCAATTATGCAAATGATCCATGTAGTTGATCAGGTATATAAATGGAACCTGCAGGCAAGGAGATACACCTTGACAAAGCAGTGAGTGCACTGCGAAACGCGTTGGTGCTTGCCATGTGGACCCAATTGTTTGCCCCAAAGGAGATATCCAACTTACTGAAAGAACAGTCTCGCCTGCTGATACATCTGATCGCATCAATTTATTCTTGGAAGTCTCTTGCCATTCACAATATGGATACCTGTCACTCGCAGCAGTGAGGACTCCCGATCCGGCTAATTCCAACTGTGCCATCGGTTGAGTCCAATTCCAACATCTACAGGATACCACCAACTGGCTAATACGGACTCCTTTCCATTTCACACCAAGATCAGAGCAGGACTTACCTTTCTCCACTAACTGGTGACTATTCAAATTGGGTCCAATCAAATTTTATTGAATCTTATTTTTGTGTTTTATTATTGTGTATTTTTAATATGTTCAACTGTTATTAAATGAACTACATATGGATTTGATACCATCAGCGCTGCTTCCTCTTTTTTCTTTGTTTTTTGCACGCTGAAACTGAGCCTACAGAGTGCCGTCAGTATTGGAGAGCTATTGTTGTGTCCAGGGATCCTTTTTGCCCTATACACCGGTTACAAGGCACAGATACAAGACTGTGACTATTTAAAGTTTTTGCTACAAGATTGTTATTCCTTCTGACCAAGCATCGCTGTCTCACTTATACATCTTCACTGATTCTGAAGGATTATAGACCTGTCACACTCATTATGGAAGATACCAGGAGTGATGCTACAGGTGATATACCCGGATGTCAGGTGTTTCCATCCCAGATTTGTGAGAGCTTTGCCTATACATTAGCACAGATTGAAAGCATACTCTTTCAGGAAGGTGAATATCCAGGAATCCAATATCTCCATTGAGGAGATTTATCACCAATTGTTCCGTCTTCACCACCGGGAAATTGACTTTTCCCTCCATGGATCTTAACTTTGACTATTTTCGGGCCAAAAAAATTCCCAGGGGCTTTAGGGTCCATGATACCCCGACCATCGGGAGGCACAACCCCGAATTTGTTCGGAAGTGGGTAGGCATTTTGAACCACTGTGCTATGGACCTTATGGTCTTGGTTATTGATGAAGCAGGCCATGAATTATCTCTGACACGCTCTAAGATTAGCACACTCGTTAATGCTAACAATGTATTATTGAATGATGCCTCCAACGCCCACCTGTTGGAAAAATTAGAGCAACAATGCCAAAAATACAGAGATGAACTGATCAAGTTCAAGCGAAACAAACGGCGAACTGTAGACATGGACTATGAGGAAAACCGTGTATACGGTTGGCTATCAGGTGGCAATCAGCGCCAAGATAGTGGTGAGAGGAGGAGACACCCTTGGCAAAATAGAGGTACCAGAAGCCGTGAACGCAAAGATCAGCCCTTGGTCACTAGTGATAGTGACTTTGTGATATCAGAATCTGACGAGGCCTCTAACAGCCGTGATGTCCCTTTAGAACGGACCACCCCCGTAGGGCACGGCAAAACATCAGAGATAAGGCGAAATCCTCCGCGCCGGGTAGACAACCGGAGAATGTAGTGATAAATTTATCACACCGGCATCTTACCGAGTTGGAGTTACAAGTTTTGAACAAAGGACTGAGTTTTGTCCCCACAAACTCACATGATCCGTTTGACTGGAAGCTAGACCAGCATAAATTGCTGCGCAAAATGAGATTAAAGGAACATTTCCAGATGCATCCAAAGGCGGACATCAGCGGTCCCTTGGACAAATTCCTGTTAAGTCGCTCCAAATCTAAGTTTGATCCAGTCTCCCATAACCCCTCAATTCGCACCTTTGGACGCTTACTTGATGAATCTGTAAGTAAATTCTCCTCTGCTCCAGCTAAAATGAAGAAAAATCTTACTGCAGCTGAGTCCATGGCTTTAAGTGCATTAAGCCACTATGATGATGTGGTTATCAGGCCCGTCGATAAGGGCGGGGCCATCGTTGTCCAGGACTTAGTTGATTATCGAGCCAAACTGTACTCCCAATTATCTGAGGTTGATGTGTATTTGAAATTGGGTCATGACCCAACCCAGCAATATCAACTAGAGTTACAGAATTTATTGGCTGTAGCCCTGAAAAATGGTACCATTTCATCTAAAATTCATAAATCATTATGCTCTGATTGGCCGAAGGTCCCTGTACTGTATTCTCTGCCAAAGGTCCATAAGAACAGAGATCTACCACCAGGCAAACCTATTATTGTTGCTCGGGACTCATTGTATCAACCCATAGCACAACTATTAGATTTTTTACTGCAGCCATTGCTGCTTAAGAAGAAATCCTTCTTAAAAGATACATCTAGTTTCTTACAGTTGTTGAATAATGTTGGTAGAGTCCCTGATGGTACTCTAATGGTTTGCCTTGACGTATGCAGCCTCTATACCTCCATACCGCATGATGGCGGGATGGAGGCTGCGGCGTCATTCATTGATCAATATCTTGACCCTGTGCTGTTTAACCATGAGTTATTTTGCAGGTTACATAATTTGACATTAAAAAGGAATTATTTTTTGTTTGAAGGCGCATATTATCTGCAATTGCAGGGGTGTGCTATGGGGTCTGCCGTAGCCCCCTCGTTTGCAAATATATATATGTTTGCCCAAGAAGACAGGTTATTCTTTAGTCATCCTGATGTCAGTACTTATCTATTGGCGTACACACGCTATATAGATGACATCTTTTTCCTGTGGATGGGTGGTGTTGAACGACTTAAACAGTTGATACTTCTGATCAACTCTGAGGAATCCCCCTTGAGATACACAGCGTCATGGAGTGAGAGTACCACACATTTTTTAGATGTGGCGGTGAACATCCAAGCTGGCCGAATCATGACTGATGTGTATTTCAAGGCTGTCGACCGCAATACGTTTCTAATGGCTTCCAGCCATCATCCACCAGCGTTAAAGCGGGGACTTCTGCTCTCGCAAATGATGCGGATTGCCCGCATCATGAGCAATCGAGATCAAGTTGAGGAGAGGTTGGATTCTCTCATTATAAAATTTACACATAGAGGTTATGCACCACATATCCTTCAGGAACAAAAAATACATGTACTCAGTCTACCTAGGTCCCAACTATTCGTCCCTAAAACGAAGGATGCTACCAAGTTGTTACCTTGGACCAGCACGTTCTCAACGACTAGTCCGGTTATTAGGCATGCCACTAATGCCCTTTGGCCGATCATCAAGACCGATGGTGATCTGCCGGGGCTGAAGAATCTCAGACCATTAGCGGCCTTTAAGAGAGGTAGTAACCTTAAAGATAGACTGATGAGGAAGGACATTACTGGTATGGGTATGGTGAGACCTCCCAACACTGTCTTTAAGTCACGGGGTGTTATAGCTGTACAACATGTGCTACATTTAAAAATGTGATATCCTGTCGATCTTTTAAACATCCTCATTCTGAACAGACCTTTAAAATCAGACAGGTCTTGAGTTGCAAAATGACTCATGTTGTGTATATTATTGTGTGCCCTTGTAATCTACATTACGTTGGGATCCATCCGTGAACAGATTGGTCTTCACTGTTCTGCCATCAACCTGTCAAGTGCGGGCAGGGAGGTGGATCAGCCAGTGGCCCCGTCATTTCAAGAGGTTGAATCACCCTATTGGGTCTCTTAAATATTTCATCATTGACCATGTGACAGAGTCTGTTTTCCTTTGCCCTGTCCTTTTTTTCTTTTTTCCTCTTTTCCAAAAACAATTACTTATAGAAAATCTGGCTATTTCAGATTTATTATTTAGAGCTGAACATGATCAACTTGTATTAACAGACGAGGATGCTGAACGTGTGCTGTTTGGTGTTTGCAGCGCTGCGCAGTGCCAGGTCATTCTGGCACTTGTAGTGCCACAGTTATGGTAGAGGCTGGCAAAGCTACTGTGGCTCTGTACAAGTAGATGGGAGGCTGTGTGACTTTGGGGAGTCTGGTTTTAGTCGGGTATAGGGGTGCCGTATTTTATGTGTGCAGCTAGGGACATGGAGGGATCCCAGGGGTGGAGACCTTCATGGGTGAGGCTGTAATGGGTGTTTGCAGCACTGCGCAGTGCAAGGTCATTCTGGCACTTGTAGTGCCACAGTAATGATAGAGCCAGGCAAAGCGCTATCAGCTACCGTAGAGCTGTACATGTAGATGGGAGGCTGTGTGACTTTGGGGAGTCTGGATTTAGCCGGGAATAGGGTCTACAGCATCCGCATTCACCACAGTTCAACACTTTAAATGCTGCACCCCTAAATGTACCCATAGCTGGGTACATGTAGACACCACAAATTTCTACCCTGACATCCCGTTTTCTGTATATATTAGATGCGCACCGATACCTACAGATGTCCAGTGTTCCCCCGACTGTCCCTTAGTAATTTAGTACCACAAGTAGCATAATGAAGCGGCACCGCTCACCTCTATACTAGCGCTGATACTCGCATTATCACCCCTTCATTAGGGTTAGCACCTGGCATCCTCCTTCACCCCTGTTGCACCCTCAAGTTGCCCTCTAAACTAAATTCAAACATTTTCAGCATGTCCATGTTTTTTTTTCAAACCAATTTACAGTACCTGTTCAAGTCTTAACGGCTAATTTTAAACCAGCCCACTTTT
Source organism: Crinia signifera (assembly GCF_055691185.1). Classification (NCBI taxonomy): domain Eukaryota; kingdom Metazoa; phylum Chordata; class Amphibia; order Anura; family Myobatrachidae; genus Crinia; species Crinia signifera. The sequence continues at coordinate 32,774,071 of NC_139226.1, forward strand.
TAAAATAAAGCCTTTTCATTGGCTTAGTTTTTTTTTTTTTCTAAAGCCCATTTCGAACACTATAAAAATACCTACATTCAATGTCCCGGATTCATAATTGAACTTTTGGATCAAGTATTCTGTGGTATATGCTACAGCTATTTTTTCTAAGATGGCAGATGAAGCGAGAGCAGCAGCAGCAGCAATATCACCAGCACCATCACCACCGCCCGAATTTACATTTGTTCCTTCCTAGAGAGGAATGTTACTGAACATAAACGGCTATCTACTTGCCAAGAATAAGCAGAAGGGAGACATCATCTATTGGCACTGCACAGAAAGAACAACAGGCCCTTGTTCATGCTACGCCAAAACCACTATTGTGGCCGGAGTTCACCAACTGAATAGACACGGTGAGCATACTCATGCTCCAAGACCGGAGAAGACAATTGTGGCCGTTGCTAAGGCAGCGATAAAGCAATGTGCCAGGGATACCACAGAGGAACCATCACAAATTATACAAAATTTAACAGCTGATATGCCCTCTACAAGTGCTATGTGCTTGCCCAACCGGGAATCCCTTCGGCAAATAGTAGAAAGATTAAGGAGAGAAGATTGCCCTGCCGAACCCACCCTCTGGATAACATTCATGTTCCTCATAATTTGGAATACATCGAGGATACCAAATTTTTGTTAAGGGACAGTTCAGTTCTTAATGAAATGGTACTTTTATTTAGTACAATAGAGAACTTGAGGAAGCTCCATGAAGCACCGTATTGGGACGGAACTTTCAAGACTTGCCCGACATTATTTTGCCAGATCTATTCCATACATGCTATGGTTGGGACTCATGAAACATCAAAGCACTTTTTACCTCTTGTTTATGGACTGTTAAGCAGCAAGACTGAGGAATGCTATCTACGATTTTTTGAAAAACTTCAAGACATTGGAAATGATTTGGGAATTCCATTTGCCCCAATGTATATAATAACTGATTTTGAACTTTCAGCAATCAAAGCTTCAAAGGCTGTTTTTCCAAGCAGCACACATAGGTCTTGCCTCTTTCATCTTTCCCAAAACGTTTGTAGAAAGATTCAAGCACATGGACTTGCAGGCGATTATGGAAAGGATTATGCACTTGCATTGAAATTAAAGCACCTCCAAGCACTTGCTTTTCTACCCCAAGATGACATTCCAGCTGCGTTTGAACTTTTGAAAGTGGAAATGCCTGCAATTGCTACCCCTGTGTTAACTTATTTTGAGGAGACATATGTATTGGGACGTCTAAGAGATCGCACAAGAATACTTACCCGGTCACCACCTATTTTTCCACCAGAAATATGGTCCATCTATGATTCAATGTTAGCTGGAATACCCCGAACCCAAAATAAGTTTGAGGGTTGGCATCGCAGATGGAACATCCTTCTTAGCGAAAAAAGTTTTGGTGTATACAAGCTGATCGCGTTTCTACATAAAGAACAGAAAGTGACAGCTAGTTTTATCCAGAAGGTCGTTTTGAATGTTGCAAGAACACCCCCAAGGAGAGACTTGAAAGAACGTGAGGAGGCAATTGAGCGGTGTTTTTCACAGTATGGACATGTCCCTGTAATGGAGTATCTTGGCGCCATTGGACATCACTTAGCATTCCCTTAAACACATTGTTTTTCACATTTTTTCTACAAGTTTTTATTTTTGGATAGTTATTTTTAAAGTTAATCTTCAAGTTCTTAAGTTCAAGTTCTAATTTTAAAGTTCTGATGTTAAAAAGGAAGCCAAGCCATTAGAGTGAATTCATCTAATTTATGGTAAGTAAACGTTCTAATTCATATAATTGTTTTACACACATTACATTTCTCACCTTTAACAATAGTAAAATATGAATGTTTTAACACCCCCCCCCCCCCCAAGAAAAAAAATCAACATTAACCTTTACTATTGTAAAATACCCAAGTATTGTACCAAATTCTACTATGATGGTATTGATCAAAAATTAAATATTTGATTTGCAATTGGTCAGTATGATGTATTTAAATAACCTTTTACGATAACAATCTTAGTGGTATCTATTTACCCTTAAATGTATTTTTTTTTTCTTTGGAAAATGGTCTTTAAATTAGTTATAATCTGTTTGTAGTTTTTATGTTCTCTACCAATATAGATTTTCTAAATTATATCATCTCGTTCAGTGGGTTACGGTACAACTGTTAGACCACACTTAGGTCGACAGTCATTAGGTCGACATGGGGCAAGATCGACAGGGTTAAAGGTTGACATGGTTTAAGGTCTACATGTGTTTTTCACTGTTTTTTTTACCCGAATGTCGACATGGACACAGTTGGAGTTGCACCGCAGCCCCTCGCATCGCTCGCAATGCTTCGGGCACGGTTCCTCGCTACGCTCGGCACACTTTTTTATAAGGAGGATGTAATGAATGACATTATAGCAGACCGGTCCTCCTTTTTTCGGTTCTATCAAATGGGCACACATTGTGAGTGAACCTTCGATTGGAATAGACCATCTCCTTTAAAGATACCGTGATAGGGGTATATTTCCTGCACTGGCATTGACTGGAACTCATTGTTTAGTTCTTTGTAATACTGTACTATTCTATGTAAAGGTTCCCTGTAATTGTAAAGGAGCCATGTAAAGGTTCCCTTCCTCTATTATGTTATGTCACATGCCAGAGACCCCGCCCTCTTAGTCCGACAGTTTTAATGAGGCTCCTCACCATCTGACTGTGCTGGTCCATTTAAGGAGCTCCTGAGCTTGGTCCTCTAAATGCACCAGTACCTGAATGAGAATAAAATCCACCACCACATATTTATCATAAATCAGGTGGATCACTTCAGTTGTAACAGGACCTCTATGATAAATTTCTGCTACTTGGAGAATGACAATGACACTGACTAGGGGGTTTATTTATTAAGATGGGCATTCTATTAAAGATCTATTTCATATTTATTTAGAACCTTCTAGAAGATAATAGCTATAATCTGATTGGCCATAGCAACATCCTGTCCAACAGTTGTTTAGTAAAAAAAAAACACTACACTATATTGCCATGCACGATGTTGACCGGCTCTCTAGTAATCCAGATGTAGACTATGGCTACCCAGACAAGGGCTCCATCCATACGGCTTCACCAGAAAGACCAGTGTTGGGGGCATCCTTCTGCTCACCAAACAGCACTATGACTTATGGAATGGACTGGTTTTGGGAATGTGGGTGGGGTAAGGAAGTTGACAATTTTACCTTAGGATCAAAAGGAGTCGGGTTGCAGCTTTTATGGCCACCTGGAATCACTACAGAGTACCAAACTTCTCACCATATTCATGACCCAGCTTGGAGGAAGCGTGGCCAGAAGAGGAATGCCACTCAGAAGCAGGTGCAGTTTAAGGTGGACCATAAGGGCAGGCTGCACAGTGTGCAATATCCTGTGGGGTCAGGTCCTGAATTCACCATTGGTGGAGCCCCATGTACTGTGCTGAATTAGTTGATGGACTGTGACCTCTGTGGTGTGCATTGAACTGAACATTACACTCTGTATTTTGTTATAGAACTTTGAGAAATTCTAACAGAAGTAAAATATTTTTTTAAGCTTTACCAAATTATTATATAATTCTACCATATTTCCCACAACATAAAACCAGTATTTTCATATGATCAGAATTATCAGTATAGAAATAAAACATCTCTGAGCATCAGTCAGTTGACAACTTTCCTTCACTTACTGCTATATATTTGTTTTATAATATTTGAACACATTTTGCTCTATAATTAATTAATAATTACATTCACATATTTACAAAGTTTTATAGGGAATTTAGCTACATTTTTAAATGAGACTCTACAGTATCTATTATATATTATTTGCACATATGAGCACTGCTCTGGACATTATTAGTATGTAAACACTTTTTCCCCCAGAAAAGACGGTTTTTACACAGCAATATCTTTTTGACCACTAGATGGCAGAGTAGCAGAATTTGTTTAACGCTAAATAGACCTGTATTGCACTGTAGTAGTTAACAACAATGTGATTAAGATTACACTGTATTTTCACATATTTTGCATTTGTAGGTTTGTATATTCTGTCTGTTTTATGAGCACTTTTTAGGGCTCATAAACCAAGAAATTAGAAACCGATATTGAGGTATTAAGAAAGAATCTTGAACCTTCTAGCCACATGAGAGAGTTTAAAGAATGGGATCAGTCTGTGACTGAGAAGGTGCCTACATTTCAGCAATTGATGATAGACAATTAGTGTAAAAAATTTAGGAGAGACATGGAAGATTACAAGGAAGGGCAGGTTAGAACTTATAAAACCCAATCAAAACCTAGAGAAACTAATTACCACACAATCAGAAGGCAAAATACTAGCCACTCATACCCTAATTGATATCCACCCTCACCCAGTTAATGAACTTGACATCCAGGGGGCGGAAGTAATCATGTAATAAATATTCATGTTTTTGTGCATTTATACACGGAGCAAGCAAGGCACAGGCACGCTTCTGAGGAAGGATTGTAAATCCGAAATGTATTAAGCATGCCTTGCCTTGCTCTGGACAGTCCTTGGCTACTTTTTGGGATTGTGGAACCGGCTCACCTTATCACCAGATCCGTAACTGGGACTTTGATCGCCTGATTTGCATTAACATCTACTGTTCCTGATTGTGCCTGGGTCATATTACATGCTTTTAACACCTTTTAAAATTGTAAGTGCAAACCTTTATTAAACTTATTTTATAAAAACGTTATGCACTATGTTTTCTCCATCTCTTTCCTTTTTTTATGTGATCCACATCTAATGGGAGGTGGAGAGTGATCTATGTTGTATTGGAAGAAATCCAAAAGGATCATTTTTACTTGCTGCATTTTATGGATGGTGACTTTTTTGCTTTTTATCCTACACATGTGGTGCTAGTTCTCTTTTTTGGGAACCCTTGAAGCACTGAACTCCTTTGTTCTTTTCTACTACTACTATTTCTTCTTTCAGGTGTTTGTTGGGTATCGCCTGATTGGGTGTTGTTCAGCTGCATCTTGGTTTATTGTGCGCACAGAGAAACCCAGTTTTTTTGCTTTCATCCAGAACATAGATATATAACCAGTAACTATAGGTTACCTTCAGATCGAAACTCTTCAAGTTTCCCAAAGAAAAAACTAGATCGATACTAGATTATGACTGAACTGAATTGATAAAGCCGTCCTGAGTGCAGCAAAATGCATTTTCTGAGGACCTGCTACACACCTGGCACAGCGGTAACCCGTGGGACACTATCTGCTAACATTAATTACCCCCATGACCCGCAATTAATCAATGGCAAACCCCTGTGCAATGGTGCCTATGGCCGCAGCCGCTTCTTATCAACTTGGCTGTCTCTGGCTGACCTCTGGCTCAGACACACTGACTGACTCCCACCACGCAACATATGGTGGAGAGTGGAGCCGTGCCGTCTGTGAGATCTGTGGCACACACAGCCAGTGTCCTGGTGACCAATTGTTTGGAGAACCTGGTAGACCTACTTGAGGAAAAGAATTCCCACTGCAAAAGGAGTAAAAATATTTGACTTAAATTGCGTGAAAGTTAAATTCAAATGAAGATCAGAATTATTCCTGATTAAGAGCAAAGGAAGCAGCATTGATAACTTCTACAAAACTACTTTGAGTGATTTCAAAACGCTATGTGGACAAATAAACAATAAAAATTCCAACTTAAACAAATGGGAATTAAAGACCCTCAAAAAACTCATGGAAGATTCTATTATTATTATTATTATTATTATTAAAGAATCAGGAAAGGGGGGCTTGTCATTCAAGATCGATGCGATTATATAATGGAAGCAAACAGACAAATGGGAAATTCCCTGATTTATAAAAAAAAAATGGGATAAGGACCCCACCACCTTGTATTTATCTGAAATCCTTTCCCTATTAGAGGGGGCTGAAATAGATGGGGTCGATTCCAGGGAGCAAGTCCAATTTTTGTTTAGCACCGTCCACCTATTTATTATCACTTACCGAAGATCCACAAATCACTCACTTCCCCACCTGGTCACCCTATAATTTCTGGCATTAATTCATTCTTCTCATTCTCCGCGTCTTGTCCCTCAGATCCCATTTGCTCCAGCTCATCCAAAAGAGTGGAATGATACATATGCCTTTCTGACTCTGGATGAACAAAGCCTGTACACAAATATTCCTTGTGAATTGGGTGTACAGGCTATTCAGAAAAAACTGTTACAAGATGGAGATCTAGGGGAGAGACATAGAGAATTCTTCACCGATACTAATATGTTTATCCTAGAAACACAATTATTTTTTTATTTCTTGACATGGTGTTGGGAGTGGCCGTGGGGACCACAGTCACACCAAGTTATGCCAACCTCTACATGGGGGAGGTGGAGGACACCCTTGTGTGGGTTAGCCCCTGTGGAATGAACTTGGTCCTCTATGGCCATTAAATAGGTGACCTTTTTATCATTTGGGTTGGGGATCTCACCACGGCACTTTTATTCATTGAGCACCTAAATCACAATTCTTATAATTTACAGTTCACACATTGTTTCAACACTAATTGGATCGACTTCTTGGATCTGAATTTAGCACTAATAACTTCTTACACTACCCGAGTTCACACTCTGCAAATCGTTGTCTAACATGTAACTAGGTCCACCTATTGATGAAAACATCCAGGGCGTCTTACTCACAATCTTCAATAAAGACACATATTTCTCACATATGCTGTACAGTTGCATTTTTTTCAATAAGACATTCACTTATTAAAATTGATGTAGAAGGTGAGCGCACCATTTAATTATTCTAGTTTGGAGTATGGACAACTCCTCCAAGCAGCTCCTTCGCACCAGCAACCTTAGCGCGATAACCACAACCCAATATTTACACCATAACTGTCTACAGGTTATCGCAGCTTGGTTAACAGTTCACACATTACACGACAATGCTCATGGGTATTACGGACATAAGACTCACAACCAAAGGGCTACAGTAGCAATACAAAGCATGGAAAATGCAACAACCATCATACCACCAACACATTTTTACCACAACTTCAGACAATGAGAAAGACTGATACAAAAGGAATCAAGAATATGGTGGGACAAGCATATATTAGAATGGTATCAGAAGAAAACACAGCATGGGAGCATGATTACTGGCTAGCCACAAGTGATGTCACTTTCCTATACACAGTGATAAGACACCATTATGGCCTAGAGAGCGTAAAACATTTCCTTGACAAACAAGCAAACCTTCAACTAGAACAGACTGATTGTATAACAAGAGCCATTCAATACATCCTCACGCACAATTACGTATGCTTTGACAATACATATTACCTTCAGACCACCGGGACCGCCAAGGGGATCTAAAGTGTCTCCCAGTTACGCTAACTTAATTATGGAAAAGTGGAAGGAGGATCAAATCCTGGGCGACCGTGACTGGACCACCAATCTGATCCTATGGCGGTGTTATATAGAAGACATCATCTTTATCTGGAAAGGCACACAAGAATCACTGACTACCTTAACCATAACAATAGGAATCTGACATTCAAAACAAACACCAGCAAGGAATCCGCCCAATTTCTAGACCTTGAGATATACATAAAGAAAAATAAGATTCATACCAGTACATACAGAAAAAATGTAGACGTAAATAGCTACATCCTATACAATAGCAAACACCACAGACCTTGGCTGTAAAAAATTCCCAAAGGAGAATTCCACCGCATTAGGTGGAATTGTTCTAAACTTGAAGTGTCAGCCACGCAAGGCTGCAGCAGCGGAGTGCCAGTGCCCAGTCCAACTGGGCGGACACGGCACTTCTGCTGGCAGCAGCAGGTCCCAGTGCATCACTTTAGGCCGGCCGGGATGCGTCATTTCTGCCCGGCCAAGGGACAGTAATAATAACTGTGGCAGCCTCCTAGCGTGGCCACGTGGATGCTTAGCAACAGGACTCCAGGCGGCGTGCAATCAGCCACCTGAATGAACTTCATTATCATTGGGGTTGGTTCTACAGCGGCAGTTGATTGGTCAAGGAATCCCTTTAAAGGGATCTGGCCTAATACAGCCCCGCCGGTGATATTGCTTCAGCAAGTCCTCCTGACCTGTCTGCAGTCCTGGTATGCTTTCCAGCTTTTTTCCAGTCCTGTCAGTCTTTCCCAGCCTTCTCCTTCCCATTCTGAGCTGCTGGATGTGCCTGTGTCCTGACGTGTCTATTACAGGTCACGTAAGTGCTCCAGTGGAGCCTGGTTCTGTTCTTTTCCTTATTTCCTATTTCCTAAGTTTGGGCAAGCTGCCATATTCCTTGGTTATTTCTTGTTTTCTGAGGTTCTTGTGTCCCGTTTATTACTGTGTACTCTCAGCTTTGGTGTGCGTTGTTTAGTTGAAGGCACCCTGGTCCATCTGTATCTGGTGTCTGTGGCTAGGTCGCACTCCCAGTCCTTGGCCTGGTGCCGTTAGACAGGGTGTTCTCCCAGATAGTGCCGTTTAGCTAGATCCCCTCTTTACAGTGCCTCTAGCGAGCACCGTATTCTTGTAACCTCTTAACACCTGGTTGCAGCGGGGTCAGAGCGGGCCTAACTCGCTCCTTTGAACACGGCGACTAAAGGCGAAGCCAAGCTCCCAGCAGATTACGGTCATCTGTCCGAGGACATCAATAGAGATAGTGTAGGGTATGCAGTGGCCATTCTAAACAGCGGATTTCTAGAAAACTGAAGGATTTCTTTAACTTTTGCAAAAGTTGCAAGCTGTACTTTCGCCTCAGAGCCAAGTCTTCAGGGTCTGAGTCCCAAAGAGTGGGTTTGGTTATCTCGTTGTTACAGGGGGACCCACAGACTTGAGCCTTCGGTTTGCCCTCAGATAGTCCAGCGTTAACTTCAGTAGATATTTTTTTCAGTCCTTTGGGCCTATTACATGATGATCGTGATAGGGAGGCCTCAGGGGAGACCCATTTATGAGCCCTAAGACATGGTAGGGATCTGGTTGAGGTGTATTGTACCGAATTTCACCAGTGGTAGAATGACTGTGTTTGGGACGATCCTGCTTTTCGGAGTCAGTTCCGGTGTGGCTTATCTGATGCTATTAAGGATAGTTTAATTCAGTATCCGGTTCCCGGATCGTTAGATAAGTTAATGGAATTATCGATTAAGATTGACCATCAACTCTGGGAACGCAGGTCAGAGAAGAGTTCTCTTTCTCGCTTCATTCCTTTCGTTTTGGATTCCTTGGAAGATACCAAAGAACACATGCAGCTGGGCTCGTAGAGTTAGCCCTGGTCTTTGTTTGTATTGCGTGGTAAAAGGTAATATGCTTTGCAAATACCCCATTAAGCCAGTAAAAGCTCAGGCCAAGTGAACGAGGAGGAGGTTAACTTAGGCCTAAAACTTTTTTCCTCCCATAACTCCTTGTTAGTTCCTAGTACCATTATGTATGATGGGGTCAATTTTGTTTGCTCTGCTTTTGTTGATGGTAACTTCCTGGATGCCACCCTAAGAGACTCAGTATTCCTCAAATTCCACTGGAGCAATGTATTACCATGAGGGGGCTTGTTGGGAGTACTTTACCCAATGGTATAATTTCCTCTCAGACTCCATTGCTACGTCTGACAGGTTGGTCTTCTTCATTCTGAAAACATTTTGTTTCTTTTGGTGTCATGTCCTGCTGTTCCGTTAGTCTTGGGTCAACCCTGGCTGGTCCAACACAATCCTCAGATAGATTGGAGTACCAGAGATATCGTTCATTGGAGTTCCCAATGCATGGGACATGAGCACCTCTATACTTCACACAGAGAAGGAAGAGTACCCTTCACCAGCGCTTCAAAATATAAACCAAAATACTTCCCCTTTTCAGGTGGGTTTTCTCCCTAGTAGTCAAAGGAAGTTATATCCATATGTGGAAGAAGGATATGGTCATATCCTTCTTCCACATATGCCTGCTCTGTGTGTATATGTTTTTGGGGTGAGGAAGAACACCCCCATAGAGTGCACATCCCAGCTGCCTCCTTTTGCACAGATCCTGATTCACTCACACTTGTTTGTATCCAACCTCTTTACTTCAGGCTACGGTCTCTTTGTCCAAGATTCCTGCTGCTTACTCTGATTTTGCAGATGTGTTCTCTAAAGGTGAGACTGAAAAACTACCACCACATCACCCTTATGATTGTGATATTAAACTTGTACCAGATGTCCAGTTACCCAAGGGTAGGTTGTAAGCTCTGTCCATCCCGGAGACCAAAGTCATGGACAAGTATATCCAGGAAAGCTTAAATAAAGGGGTTGTTTGTCCCTCCAAGTCTCCAATTAGTACAGTGGTTTTCTTTTTGGCCAAGAAGGATGGGTCCCTCCATTCCTGTATTGATTTCCGGGCCCTTAATAAGATCACAGTCAAGAACACATACCCGCTCCCTCTTATCTCAGTGTTATTCGATCAGTTAAGATCGACTTGAGATGGGCTGATAATCTTATCAGAATTAAGGCAGGGGACGAGTGGAAGACCGATTTTAGTACCCAGTCCGGGCACTATGAGTACCCTTGTTATGCCCTTTGGTCTGTCGAATGCCCCTACCGTATGCCAAGATTTGAATAATGATGTCTTGCGTGATTTCCTAGGCAAGTTTGTCATAGTCTACTTTGATAATATTTTGATATTTTCCAAGGATCTTGACTCTTACAGATCTCAAATTAGACTGGTCTTGCAGAAACTGCGATAAAATAGGTTGTTCGCCAAACTTGAGAAGTGCGAGTTTGAGGTCTCCCAGATTTTGTTTCTTGGTTACATCATTTTGGCTGAGGGGTTTAGTATGGATCCTAAAAAGTTTTAACTGGTAGTGGATTGGGTTCAGCCCACTAATCTCAAGGCGATTCAGAGATTTTTGGGGTTTGCCAACTATTACCGTCGCTTTATTCACTCCTTCTGTTCAATATTGGCTCCTCTGGTAGCCCTTACCAAAAAAGGGGCAGATCGTCTAAGTGGTCTCCTCAAGCGGAGCAGGCCTTTCAAGCTCTCAAATGAGTGTTTTTATTTGCCACTATCCTCAAGCATCCTGATCGTCCATTTGTGGTGGAGGTCGATGCCTCTGAAGTAGGAGCAGGGGCAGTGCTGTCGCAAAGAGTCCCGAACTCTCTTGTCCTCCATTCTTGTGCTTACATGTCAAGGAAATTCTCTGCCACGGAAGCCAACTATGATGTAGGTGACAGGGAACTGCTGGCCATCAAGTGGGCTTTTGATGAATGGAGGCATTGGCTGGAAGGGGCCAGTCATCAAATTTTGGTTTTAACCGACCATAAAAACTTGCAGTATATTGAGGCTGCCAAACGGCTCAATGCCCGACAGGTGCATTGGGCCTTGTTCTTTACTCGGTTCTATTTTCTGATCACTTAGGACCGGGTTCTAAGAATCAGATGCTCTTTCCCTGTGTTTTCTTCCGCAGCATGACCGCCTGGCAACTGCCGCTATTATTCTCCCTGCCACCTGTATTCAGGCTGGTCTTAATTTGACCTTGGAGGGTCTCATTCGCCAGGCTCAGGCCCAGGCTCCAGTCCAAACTCCTTGTTGGTGGTTGTTTGTGCCAAGTCACTCAGGCGTAAAGTTCTGGTAGAGTTCCATGACCCAAGTAGAACCCCAAACACAAGAAGAAAACTTCTGCTCCCTCTATTTAAAATTGGAGAGACTAGAAACCACGGAGATAAAACAATGGTGGGAAAGCACAACCCTAAGCCAGTACCTAGAACAGAGAATGATACCAAGGGGCCTCAGAATTCTGAAGAAACCTACCTTCCACTCAAACAACAATGAATTCCAAAAAAAGATGGAACAACACATTAGATGAATGTTCAAATCAACTAATGAAATTAATTATAGAAGATCGAGAGGAATCCATCAGAGGCATTACAAAAGAAATGGAAAGCATAAATAAGAAAATAGAACCCCTAAGAGGACATGAAGATTTCAAAAGACTAGAACAACTGACGAATAACAAACTAAGAAGGATAGAAACCGAAATTATAGAACAAAAGAAGAAGAAGTTCGCACGAGATATAGAAGATTACAAATCGGACTATAGAAACTGGTGGATCGACACCTCCAGAAGAAGGCACTATAGAGGTAATGAGAACATCCCACCAAGACATCCCTACAGAAGAAACACACAACAAGAGAGAGATCGACCATACCAACCAGACCAACAAAGGAAACACTTGCCTGAACATTATCAAACCCACAACAGGAGAACAGACAGAAGAACCCCCCAACTAGTGGAAAAGTACAGAAATCCGAATCACACCCACGAAAGAAGAGAAGATAGAGAATACCAGCAGAGAGACCAAGGAAGATACAACCATGACAACAACTACCAAAGAAACGAAAAAGCTCCAGGAAGATACTATGAAACTCACCACAAAGGCAAAACAGACCATAACACATACCAACGCGAATATCACACAAAGTACCCAAGTGAACAGACCTTACTAAATAGCTTCAACCAAGGAAGAAAAGACCAAGAGGATGAAGAATACAACACTTCAGCCCATACACTTCTGAAAAGATTGGACCAAAGGCACCCAATCGTTGTAAAAGAGGAAGACTCAGCGGACGAAAATATGGACCATTTTTTTAGCCATAGCCCAGGGAGAACAACAGAAACTCTCAAAACAAGGAGCAATCCCCAAAAAAAGACGGAGAAAAAGAAGTATGTCTATAAGCGAGGAAAGCGAGGAGGAGCAAAGGCCAAGAAGAAAGAGAAACAACAAGAAAAAGGGGAACGGGAGAAGAGGAACAATGAAGGCATCTTCAACCTAAATAACCACACACTAACCGAAGTGGAAAGAATGGTCCTCCAAAAAGGAACAAAATTCGCCCGCACCAACAATATCAAAAAATTTGAGACATACATTGACCTCCAGAAGTTCATAAGAAAACTCACTCAAAAAACACTTTGGGAGAATAAAGAAACAAAATAAGGTTCAGAACAACGAAGATCCAGCAGAAACCCAGACAATACAGTCCCATACAGAATTCAAAACAAAATCCACATTCTACCCAAGACATCTGAAGAGCCACATGATACACACCTTCCAAAGGATGGTAGAACAAGACATAGAAAAGATCCCAGAAAATTTGGAAAAAAGAAAACTGAATATGACCAAAAAAGAACAGATGGCTCTCAAAGAATTGAAAAAGAACGAAAAAATTGTAATAAAACCCGCGGACAAAGGGGGAGGTATAGTGATCATGGAAAGGACAGAGTATAACAAATTAGCAAAAAGGCAATTAGAAGACACCAACACATACCAAAAATTGAACAATAATCCAACCCCCAAATTCATAAAAGAACTGGAATCCTTTCTCAAAAGAGGCCTAGAAGATGGCATATTGAATAAAGAAGAATTCTCATACTTACAGTCAAAAAACCCGATTATACCGGTGTACTACCATCTTCCGAAGGTGCACAAGAATGCAGAACCACCTGGACGCCCTATAGTAGCCAGAATAGGTTCACAAACATCTAACCTATCCGGCTACATAGACTACTTTCTACAACCAATTGTGACAAAGCAAAAGGGTTACATCAAAGACACAACACACGTTTTGGACCTCCTGAAAGAAGTAGAATGGAGAGAAGACTACATCCTGGCAACTTGTGATATTAAAGCCCTCTACACCTGTATCAGGCATGAAGATGGCTGCACAAATATCAGAAAGAGGCTGGAAGAAAGTTCAGAGATAACCCCCAACCATATCAACTTCATAATAGATGCAATAAATTTTATTCTGACGCACAACTACTTTTGGTACGAAAATGATTTTTACTTGCAGCGCCAGGGAACAGCTATGGGGACAAAGTTTGCCCCATCATACACAAACCTGTTCCTGGCGCAGTGGGAGCACGAAACAATCTGGGAAAGTGACACCCACCATAAGAACATACGCCTATGGGCAAGATATATAGACGATGTGATCATTGTCTGGAGAGGAAACGAAGAAGAACTAAGAGCATTTATAAATACAATCAACAACAACAACGTTAATCTCGAGTTTACAAGCAGCATCAGTAAGCACACTATAAACTTCCTAGACCTGGAGATTTTTATAGAAAATGGAAAAATAGAGACAAAAACATACATAAAGACTACAGATAGAAACAGCTACCTAGATGCAAGGAGTAACCACCACAAAACCTGGATCCAAAACATCCCTGGGGGGCAACTGAGAAGGATCCGGAGGAACTGCTCCAAGCCTGAAGACTTCAGTACCCAGGCTGATGAACTCATAAGAAAATCCAAGGAAAAGAGATACAACCACTCTCTCCTAGAGAAAGAAAAGACAAGAGTAACAGACATAGAAAGAGAAGAACTCCTTGAATACAAACAAAAAAACAAGCAGAAAAAAGAAGAAATCCTGTTTATCTCTGAGTACTCAACCCAGAGTAATGAATTGGAAAAGAGCCTCAGAAGACACTGGCACATCCTAAAAGCAGATGAAGAACTAAAAGACTTTCTCCCCCCCAAACCACGGATCGTATACAAAAGAACGGATAACATCAGGTCAACCCTCATAAGGAGCCATTTGAAACCTATAGAAACATCAGAACTAAAAAGTATCACACAAACAGTCGGTTTCTCGAGATGCGCCACATGTACAGCCTGCAGAAAAACAAAAAATCATGGCCCACCAATCATTAAAAGCATCGAATCAACAGCTAACAAAAAGAAACACACCATAAGAAAAAGGATAACTTGCCAAACCGCAGGGGTCATCTACATGCTGGAATGCCCCTGCGGCCTACAGTATATTGGGAAAACAAAGAGGAAATTACACAACAGAATCCAAGAACACATTTGCAATATACAGAATAACAAGGACAATCACAGTGTACCCATCCACTACAAAGAAAAACACAACAGCGATCCAAGTTCACTCAAATTCACTGGACTGAAAAAGATAAGTGTACCATGGAGAGGAGGAGATAGAGATGACCTTCTGACCAAAGAAGAAAGTAGATTGATCTACAATATGGGGACCCTGAACCCCAAGGGCCTGAACATTGATATGGAGATCACTCCATTCCTAAAATAAAAATAAAAATAAAATAAAAGACCACTTCATACCGAAAAAGGAAACCAAGCACCCCTTACAAACATGAAATCTATTCAACAAGTCTAATCCTGGACCTACTCACACGACCCACAATGTGTAAATATTCTGGACCACTCAAACTTTATTTAATCGATGCATGTCTATATCATAAATTCAATACTAATTCCCAATTAGTCCAATTCGATCTATTTCTATTTTTATACATAATCAGTCTAGTGTCAGGGTATTGACACCCAAATAAACCCCTATAAGAAACTTAATTCCCTCTTATTAACCAGCCTGCAATAAGTCAGACTGGATGCCTACACCCATTTCTATATATTACTTTCAAATACCTTTTTTTATATATTATTTAATATATTTTATATTTTTTATTTATTATTTTTTGTCTATTACTCATTATTCATTTCCTTACATTAGATTATATTTATATTTGCCTTGATATATATATGTGTATATTAGTAATTTTTTATTATTATTAATTATAATTTTTCTATTAAATCTTTTCTATTAAATAATTTTTTTATCCGTATATATTTTTAAATATTTATAGTTTTAGAATATATGCACTTGTTTAATCCCCATTGTATCCCTAAATGTTGTCTGTGTGTAAATAAAGCAAGGAATAGAGAGAAAAAATCCCTCCAGAGGAAAAAAACACAGCATACACTGGCAAAATCGACTAAATGCCAGATTTCAAGATGGCGGAATTTGCATAAAAAAACCGATTATAAAGAATAGGAGAAACAGAGCATATAAGACACTCCTACAGATCTAAAATAAAGGGTAAAGAACTATTCCATGAAATATAAACCACCATATGAAAAGAACAGCCAATTGCACTGTATACCACAGCCCCACTACATAGCGGGACCGGAAGTGACGTATCGCTATCAATATGACTTCGACTGGCAAAGCCCACAGACATATAAAAAGGGCGGAAGTGACGCGCACCACATACCCCGCACTGACAGACAGCGGGAGAGCCATATGAATGGACAGAAAAAAACGGAAGTGACGCGACGGCCGCATCACCAACTATGGGCGGAAGTGACGTTCCGACCTAAGGGCGGAAGCCAGCGCGCTCCAAGTCCCAGTATTCAAGTACATAAGAAGAAGTGGCAGAGGCACCAAACTTATTCAGCATCCTGACGAAGCCTTATTCAGGTGAAACTAGTCGATGTATCTGGAACAGTTTGGATCCCATTGGACCTGTGCAAGTTACCACGCAGTCCACCTGGGAAGTCTGCCGGCAGACCCTCAGCCATCCTGGTAAGCAACCATCTTTATGGATACAATTTGAACTCTGTGCATAAAAGGACCCAAGGTAAAAACCTACCCCAAAAAGGGAACAACTAATTACCCCTAAAAAGGACATTTGCACACATCACTTTAAAAAGGAGATATTGAACCTCGGTGCTTGAAAATTGATGTTCTGTGTATGTTTGTCTTGTACTGTTAAACCATCCCCCAGTGTGTATACCGGTATTAGTTAACTGTCTAATGAATTTATATTGATTTTGAACTGCTATATTGATTTTTTAACTGCTAGTTTTCTAAAATAAAACTGATATTATTTAAAATACTACAAGCAGTATAGTGTGTTTTTTCAGCATATGTATAGTCTTGCGCAGAGTATAACACATCGCTCCATCCAGAGTTCCATGACAACCTGGGGTCATCCTGGGGTTAATAAGACTTTGGACTTGCTGGCTCGGTGGCCTGGGGTTTTTAAGTATGTCAAAGAATTTGTTCTTTCCTGCCCAGTTTGTGCTAGGCACAAGGTTCCTCGATCCAGGCTTTCTGGGGAACTTATGCCTCCGTCCATTCCTTCAAGGCCGTGGTCCCACATTGCAATGGATTTCGTGGTGGGTCTCCAAGTTTCTGCCGGCTGTCACACCATCTGGGTGGTCGTCTAATGGTTCTCAAAGATGGCACATTTTGTGACCCTGAAACAGGTACCATCCACTAAGGAACTGGTTACCTTATTCCTGCAGCATATTTTTAGGCTTCATACACAATTTGATGTGCAATTTTGGAGACTGTTCTGTGCCTCATTGAAGATCAAGCTCAGTCTGACCTCGGCCTTCCACCCTCAGTCAAATGGGCAGACTGAGCAGCTTAATCAGTCTCTGAAACAATACCTGCAATGTTTTGTATCCAAGTTGCAGAATGACTAGTTGGATTGTCTACACTTTGCGGAATTTGCTTACAATAATGCCATCCATTCTGCCTCCAAAACTTTGCCCTTCTTTGCCGTTTATGGATACCATCCTCAGGCCAACTTTTTTGGTTTCCAAGCTTCTTCCTCTTCTCCGACTAGGGCCTTTCATTTTAGGGCTATTTGGAGGAAGATTCATGGTGCTCTCAGGGAGACGGCTTTTAAGGAAAAGGTGTTTGCAGATAAATTCAGGTGCCCTTGTCTGTTTAAGGTTGGTGATTGGGTTCCTTGTGGAAAGGATTCTGGACTCTTAGTTCGTTCGTGGTTCACTTAGTTTCTTAGTTCATTGGAAGCGTTATGGGCCAGAAAAGAGGTTGTGGGTTGCTTATAAAGATTTACATGCTTCTAGCGGGAATTTCCTCACAAGCCCGGTGCTAAGGGTCGGTTGACCTCTCCTCAAGGGGGGGGGGTACAGTCAGCTGCGCAGGGCTGCAGCGGTGGAATGCCGGTGCCCAGTCTAACTGGACGGACATGGCACTTCGGCCTGGCAGTAGCAGGTCCCGGCGCATCACTTCCTCCCGGCCGGGGGACAGTAATCATAACCGCGACAGTCGATGGTTGCTTAGCAACAGGGGGATGCCGGGAGGTGTGCGCTTGGCCACCTGAAACAACTTACCATTAGGGGCTGGTTCCACGGCAGCGGCTGATTGGTCAAGAAATCCCTTTGTAAGGGATCTTGCCTAATACAGCCCGCTGGTGATATTGCTTCAGCAAGACCTCCTGGCCTGTCTGCAGTCCTGGTCTGCATTCCAGCTTTTTTCCAGTCCTGTCAGTCTTTCCCAGCCTGCTCCTTCTCATTCTGAGCAGTTGGTTGTTCCGGTGTCCTGCTGTGTCTATTACGGGTCACGTAAGTGCTCCAGTGGAGCCTGTTTTTTTCTGAGGTTCTTGGGTTCTGTTCTCCCAGGTGTGGAGAGACACACTTTATTGGGTATATACTTGTTTTGGAGTCCCGTTTATTACTGTGTACTCTCAGCTTTTGTGTGCGTTGTTTAGTTGGAGGCACCCCGGTCCATCTGTATCTGGTGTCTGCGGCTAGGTCGCACTCCCCGTCCTTGGCATGGTGCTATTAGGCAGGGTGTTCTCCCAGATAGCGCCATTTAGTTAGATCACCTCTTGACAGTGCCTCTGCCGATCACCGTATTCTTGTAACCTCTTTAGACCTGGTTGCATCGGGGTCAGAGCAGGACTAACTCACTCCTTTGAACATGGCAACTAAAGGTGAAGCCTAGCTCCCAGCAGATTATGGTCATCTGTCCGAGGGCGTCAACAGAGACAGTGTAGGGGACACCATGGCCATTCTAAACAGCGGTCCCGGCAGAGGGCTCTGCCCACCACCACACTCACGCTACCCATTAACGTTACATGAAGACTATGAAACAAAGGGTTCTTAGCTAATGCGACATTTTCATGAAAAACGATACAACAAAAACATGGTCATAAGAGCATATAAAGACACGGCACTAATCGATAGAAAGAGCACACTTGAAACCAAACCTAAAAAACTGATAAAAATGAGAATGAAGTAGCATTCATTACAACATGCAACCAATCCTCCAGACGAATACAGAACATCCTAGCACAACAGTGGCACATACTAGAGAGTCCAAGAGTTATTTTTAGAAAGGCACCAGACCTACGACCAACTCTAGTTAACAATCACATAAAACCCAAGACACTGACTCAAACCACTTTCACCACTAACAAAGGTTTTGTGGTAAGTACACAGGCTGTAAAAACACAAACAAAAAGACCACTAAAACCACGCGCACATGGACCTCGACAACAACAGGCGACACATTGCGTACCAATCAACAGATTTCATGTGAAAACCAAGGGGTAATCTATCTTCGAAGATGCCCCTGTGGTTTAGAATATGTGGGCAGAACTATATGCCCCCTTAAAGTTCGATTATACAAACATATCAGAAACATCCGCAGAGGGTATGAGAACCATAGTGCATCAATTCATTATAAAAACTTACACAACTGCAACCCCAGAGACTTATTCTTCATGGGCATTGAAGCACCACAGAATAATTGGGGAGGTGGGAATCATATAGATGTCCTTAACAAGAGAGAACTGTTCTGTATATTCACATTGAAAACCATGGCCCCAAGGGGTCTCAAAAGTCAACTGATAAAATTATACAGAATCTGTGTATGCTATTTAATTGAGAGGCCATCCCTCCTACTGAGGAACAAACACGCTAACACATACAATCGATGGGAAAATATAATAAGTAGAACACTGTGCTGATACTAAAACAAAACGCATAGTTAGATATTTGTACCTATGTATATTGAAATAGATTACAGGTTAGAAGTGTCCAGACTGAAGTCCTGGAGTAGGGATAACTGTCTGGTCCTAAACGTGGCTAAGACTAAAGTAATGATTGTGGACTTTAGGAGGTGCCACCAAGATTCCTATTGCACACTAGTCTTGAATGGCCAACAAGTTGAGACAGTAGAGTCTTTTAAATTTTAGGCATAAATAGGTCAAAAGACCTTTTATGGAGTACGCATATAAACATTGTCATAAAGGCGGCTCACCAGCATGTGCTTTTCATGAGGAAATTACATTCATCTGGCATGTGTAAGAGAACTCTGGTGAAGTTCTACTCTAGTGTTATTGAAAGTGTTATCACCTATGGTGTTCTAGTTTGGTTTGGCTCCTGCTCTGCCGCTGACCGCAAATCTCTTCAGAGAAAGGTATCATTGGCAAGTAAAATAATTGGGGTTGCCTTACCAGGTATCCTACACGTATATGGAAATAGGCTCCTCTCAAAGGCAAATAGTATTTTGAGGGATCATTTGCACCCTAGTGAAGAACTGTTTTCTTTATAACCATCGAACAAGAGATACCATTCAATCTTGTGTGGATCCAGTGGTAATAAGGAGACAGACACATACAAATAGAAACACTACTACTGAACTTAAACATACATTTCTTCCCTTTCTCCACCAGCAGCGCATCCACTATCTTTTAACATTTTATATCAGTGTCCAATTAAAACTTACACAAAACAACCAAGAACACAATCACAACATAACAGCAAGAACAACCTATCCACGATAATAACAAACCCACCCAAAGTACCAGCCCACTCCAGTGAAGTTTGCAGAATTTCCTCCTATCAGAGCAGCAGTCCTGCCTACCTACAATAAATGCTTCATTGAAAACGGACATATATCATCTTTTGAAGAAGGCCACAAAGGCTGAAATGCATTGGGGGCACATCTACGTCTAGAGAGAGACACTCTGAGAGAGGACAAAATAGGAGAGATCATTTTTTAGAGAGGAGGTGGCCCCTAAACCATCACGATTAGGGATTAATAAAAGAGGTAAACGTGCCGGCAAATATTTAAATATGTCAAAAAAGAAAAGATTTAGATTAAAAGAATCTGAAGAGACGGCAATCAAGGACCACAGTCCTGATGAGCCCGACCAAAAAATAGAGGTCAGCACATCAAAGATCACTAAAATATTTAATCTGAGCAATTACATCTTGACAGATGATGAAAAAAGCGTTCTTGAAAAAGGTCTAAAATTTGCACCGGCCAGTAGAGCCAATGAATTCAAGGTATTCATTGACCTTCAAAGGTTTATCAGAAAATTAACCCTTAAAAAGTTTTTTGCTGAGAAAGATAATACAGAACCTGAAGTTACTAACATGCCAGGGGTAAAAGTATTTAAGAAGAAATCAACATTCTACCCTCGCCATAAGAAAGGAAGTTATATAGATGTATTTGAGAAACTTGTTAAGGATGATCTAGAGAGAACATCGTTTAAAAAAATTCCTGATCAAAATCTGACTAATACCCAAAGGAAAGCAATTAAATCCCTGAGAGAGAATAGCCAAATCATTATCAAGCCCGCCGACAAAGGCAGGGGCATAGTGATTTTAAATAGAGAGGACTACCATCGTGAAATCAAGCACCAACTTGATGATGCAAGTATCTATAAAAAATCCCACTCCTATGGTACAATGTAAAATGGAAACATTCATACAAATGTATTTATCTCATCAAGCTATTTCGGAAAGTGAGGCAGAAAACATCTTTATAAAATATCCATCGCTGCCGGTAATTTATGTATTGCCAGAGGTGCATAAATCCACCTCTAATCCCCCTGGCAGACCTATCGTTGCCAGCATTGGGTCAAGTACTTCTAACCTGTCATGTTTTCTGGACAATAAGATCCAGCAGATTGTTAAAGACACACGGTCCTACACCAAGGACACCATAGCTGTCAAACAAAATCGCCAATCTGAAATGGGAACCCAACTATTTCCTGGTAACGGACGATGTCAGGGCTCTCTATACCATCATAAAACATCAAGATGGATTAGAGGCCCTGGAATACCACCTTAATAAGGTGATCATCAGTAATAAAGAAAAATAATTTATTTTGGAAGGTACCAGCCTCATCCTAAACAATAACTTCTTTTGGTATGAAGGTGACCATTTCCTACAGGTAGCGGGTACCGTGATGGGTACCAAGCTGGCACCTGGGTATGCAAATTTGTTCATGTCCCACTGGGAAGATCAAAAAGTGTGGGATGGACATGCCTGGGGAGCCAGCTTGGCACTCTGGACCCGCTACATAGATGACATCCTGTTTGTATGGAGTGGGGATGCTGCCGATCTCTCGGATTTTTGCCAATATCTTAATGTTAATACCAAAAATATAGAACTAACATTTAATGTTAGCTAAAAGGAAACTGAGAGTGACCTCGCAAAGATGGAAATGAAAACCATATTTGAGTTAAGAACTTTGCACCCTCGAGGTCTTAATATGGACTTTGAGTATAAATGGTTTATTTGAGTAATCAATCTTTGCTTTCCAGGTCCACCTACATGTTTCCCATATACAATATGTCTAATTTTATTTTTTATTTTATCCTACGCTCGGCTCATATGCTGCTACAATCTAGGTTTACCTTAAAGAGATAAATTGTGTCTTTTTAAATGTTTTTATATATATATATATATATATATATATATATATATATATATATATATATATATATATATATATATATATATATATATATATGTTAACGTGAATTAATTTATTGTACACTCTTTTGGAATGCAATGTATTTTAAAGTATTTTTGCCTTTTATGTAAGATGCAACATATTATTAAAGTATGGAGCCGGGCTTTAGGTTTCTTCAATGGCTATTCCAAGTCATGTGACTCCAACCCAGGGCTTAATATAGGGGCTCAGGAGAACAACATGGCACGTCTTGAGAAAGGATCTTGCATCCGAAACGCGTTGGCGCCCAGCCGTGATTGCATCGCTGTTCATTTGGCGGGTGCTCAGAGAGGAGTCTCAGCATCATTCACCATCTTCCACCTCTGTGGATCGACAGGCAAGTTTGCGTCTGCAGCACCACAAGCCTCGGTCGACACAAAGACTGTGTACACCCACACGCTGTTCATCCTCCTGCCTTTGTTTTAAAGTGTGTTTTACCTGTTAACCGGAGTGGACCTGGTAAAGATACCGTTACGTGCACGCGGCTGAGAACCCTAAAGTAAGTTTATCTTTCCTGCTGTCTTTTACCACCTGAGTGATTTTATGTTAAAAGATACCTTTATGGGAACGCGAGACAGAACCTTTAAGTAAGTTTCTGTTGCATGAGAGGTAAAGAATCACCAGTAAATTGGATCAAGAATTTATGTATTTGGCGAATCCTTCAGTAAGTGTGGCTCCTTAAGGGTGCAGCTCCTGGAGAAAACATGCAATTCATTTGAAAGCGCTGGGACTATCCAAAAATTCTTGCTAAAAACCAGGGGAGGAAGTGTTTTGGATATATAAATTAGACTCTCTATACCTAAAACTTTTAAATGAAGCAATAGAGCTTAACAATGTCATCTGATCTTCTTACAATTTGGGTAGATAAAGTAAATAAGTTATAAAGTTTCCAAAAGAATAGAAATTTCCACACATTTTTATTTATTTTTGGTTAATACGAAATTTTGTCTAGTACAATTAAATACTCATTAAAAAACATGAATTGACAATTTGAAATAAGGTGGATTATTAGAATCCATTTTTATAAGGTCAACTACAGTGTCTGGTACATAGCATAATGATTAGAAATGGCTAATCTAGTGTTTATGTGACTTTAGGGGTATGCTTTACAGACTGTATAAGAATTGTTAAAATTCATTGTCACAATATTACTAAATGGATCTATCCCATGTTTTAGGTTTCATTGTTTATATTCAATTTTGTATGTTATTTGATTTTTATATTTTATGTTATTTGGTTGTGATGGTGATGGTGGTGATGGTGGCACATACGGCTCACTGCATGATTGGCCAAGAGTGAAGAAGAAGAAAATAAATTTTAAAAGGGTTGGTACTTTATTGAACTCATTTTTAAGAAATAAGGGGGAGTTTATCCGTGTTCGTTGAATTTATAGGTTCACGGGTAATCCCACCTTATTGGTTGTGAAATTGATAAGAATTAAAAAGTTTTTGACACACATAAACGAACATACAGAGTTATATTTTTTTCACCAACCACTTATTTCCCCTACCTTATCTTATATTATTATTAAAAATAAGCACAAGTAAAATCACAATTACATTCACCATACACTCAATTCTGCTAGAATTACTATATCCCTATGACATCATGCACCTGGATAATCAATGTCAAAGCTTCCAGGGAACAAGCATAGAATTAATAAGATACTAATAAATATAGATCTGCTAAGCAAATAAAAACAGGACAAAAGAAGATACTCAAAAGAATAATCCAGAAATTCCACTGCAAGAAAACATCGCATGGATCAACAGAAGAAATACCTTAAAAAACAGATATATAAAATCAAGTTCTAACCATCCAGATTCCAGGGCTCCGAACGGAACCAGTATAACTCAAATCAAATTTTCCAACCAACATATTTGCAAATAAAACTCCAGTACCACATTAAAGACCAATAACCCCCTAGAGAACATTACTTCACCACGTATAAAACGCAGACTCAGAAGTATAATTATATTCACAAAAAGAATCAATAATTAAACTAAATTATATACAATACAGAGTCCGGGGTTCCCCAGCAGAGCTGGACACTTCCGGGTACGGCGAAACAGAGCCGCGATTGGTCTAAACATACCACGTGACCGGCGGAATGACGTCAGACGCCGGTCACATGCTCCAGACACCGGAAAAAGGGCGGAAGGAGCTTCATAGAGCCTGGCATTAAGCGGCTACCATGACAGGAGAAAGCGGACCATGTGATCCCAGGCGGCCATATGATTGGCTGATGGGAATCAATAAATATTTTCAATCAGAGACAATCGGCTTGTGTCTTGAGAAAGCATGTTGTGAAACACGTGTCGACATAAAACAATAGGTCATTGTCTATCTATGCTAATAATGTTATTGTAACCAAATGTGATAATAATCAATTGTATAGAAATAATTGTAATAGTTTACGCGCCAAACTCTGAGGACCATACTGCCTAGTGAAGGACTTGCCCTCTCTCCCTTCTAAGGGAAGAGGTAACCCCCTATTCAAAACTCCAAAACCAAAACCTATCCAGAACACGGATAAACTCCCCCTTATTACTTAAAAATGAGTTCAATAAAGTACCAACCCTTTTAAAAATGAAAAATGATCTTTCTAGGTGTGCATCCATAGTGCAATTTCTTTTCTTCTTCTTCATTCATATTGTACCCAGTTTGCCCGGATTGCACCCCCGCCATGAATAACTTATGAAAAGGCGGACCCTATAGACCCTAAAAAATCAGAAGGGTTTAAAACCACCAGTGTGCGGATTATTACCTCCTCTTCCCCCTAACCCCAATTTTTGTAGTCATAACCAAACTGGTAACAGTTTTTCTCAATAATCTAGCACCTACTTTCAAAAATATCTATTCAGAGAACTTATTTAATTGTAAATCAACAAACAAGCCCCTTCTCCCCAAAAACCATGGCCAACTTCAATTTGGCAAAAGACCTGGGCCCTTATTCTGATCGGTGCGGATATTCCCGAATTCTTACGGTGCGGTCCGCACGCCACGCTGTGCTGCCGCGTGCGGCCATCGTCCGTAGAAACGCCCACGTGTCCTCCGCATTCGGACGGACTCACTCTTTAAGAACAGGGCGTGTTTACGGACGACATACAAACCATGCGTGTGCGGGGGAAACACTCAGATTCTGCACGGTATTACAGAGTATGCACGGGAATACCGCATCCGAACGGATGGCAAGCGGTCCGTCCGCACGGAAGCGGTGTATTTACGCAAAACTACCCACTATTATGTCTATTCTGCAATACATCACATGACCCACTTATTCAATTACCTATCCTCATAAAAAAATGTTTATTTGGAATTGGAATCAATTATATGCCAATATATCCTTACAACCATGCCTAACACATGCATTGCACACATTAACCCTTACAGCAATTGAAGTGCAATGGTTTGTATTTGACCCTGTGTAAAATATTATAAACAATCTACACATATACTGTTTAATGTGCAAAGAAAACCAACAACTTCGAACTTGCATAAAATATTTATTTATAGTACTATGAAACATTGAAATAGAAATGAAGAAAAAAAAAAATTAAAGGAGCAAATCCCGGAGGTCCTGAAGATCCGCAATTAGGAGCCGCAAATGGTGGCCCATCCGCAGGAGGGCCCCACGAACACCCTCATCTGCTGGTGTTGTGGCATCTGTGGGCATGTCAAAGGGGCAAAAATTAGTCATGATATTCATGCATACATTTCACATACTGCTACATAAATCGCAGAAATGCTAGGTGACATGTGTATATATATATATATATATATATATATATATATATATATGTAGAGAGATAGAGACACACATAGATAAATAAATATGACACATACATATATACATACATGCAAACTTATTTAATAAATACTGTGTTTTTGTCCCTCTACCCTTTACGCTGCAGAAGACATAACAGTCATAGTGTTTCTTCTCATTCACAACCCACCCATGACTAACCAATGACAAGCATGTAATGGCCTCCGTCAATAACAACTTGTCACAATCTCCTCAGTCAGTGATGGTTCGTGGCATGGGAGTTATGCAAATGTCAGGAATGCACAGTACACATCCTCAAAATCATAATTCAGTCTAAACCAACCTACAATTCTGTGAGGGCAAAAAAACAATCTGAACTACAGGGGGTGTTTAGGTAGAGGAGGCTCCAGGGACACTGTCAACTTGTGACTCCATTCCAAGGTAGGCCGGCCCATACTCCATTTATAGCATACATCATATAGTTTATAAATAACATTCACCTAAAACATATATTCCGCTATATGATGGGACAGAATCTACGCTTGCAGCAGGTGAATTTAATCCACAAATGATACACTCATCCCTTTACTCCAGGATCCTGTTTAACTACAACGGTTATGTGGCAGTCAAAATGGAGCTCCAAGCCATCCCACAAACCTGTGTAATTAAGAGGTGTCCTGGATGAAAGGGATGCCTTGGACACCCCATCTAACCCGTACCTGTATCTGTAGCTACCCACTTTGGGTTCTGTATTAATAGTATTGTAACAAAATTTATCATCACCAGTGCTACATAACAAATACCAGTACAACTAATTCATGAATGATGCATTATGTATACATACCGATCTGTTGGGCCTCCACCGCCTCACACGCCTCCTCCCCCTCTGATTCGGCCGACTCCGGGACAAGTGTGGGCTCCTCAGCCACCTCCTCCGCCACCAACACCTCCTCCACCTCCTCCTCCGCCACATACTCCTCCTCCACCATCTCCTCCACCACTTGCTCCTCCTCCTCCACCATCTCCTCCACCACTTGCTCCTCCTCCTCCACCTCCTCCTCCACTTGCTCCTCCTCCTCCACCATCTCCTCCACCACTTGCTCCTCCTCCTCCTCGACCATCGCCGGCACCTCCTCATCAGGCTGTTGCACCTCCTCCTCGGCCTGTTCCCGTGCCTGTCGTGCTCGGGCTCGTGCTGTGTGGTAGAAAACAAACATCATTGTCAATGTAGGGTCATTGGGGCACATGTATTAATCCATAACAAGAGATACATGGAAGGGTGATAATGATCGAAAACGATGCTTGAAAGTTGCTCCTTACTGTTAATGGACTCCAAAATGTGACATTTAAGTTATTATGTGATTGTTAGTAATTTGTTCAATCATTACAACCCTTGCATTTATCAATGTTTAACACATATTAGATCTGGCACATTGTATGCATCAGAATCAAGAATGCTATGTAATTACATATAAAAGCCACATGACTGCATGTTAACCAGGAAGAAGCACACATAACAGTCTATGGACTTTTAAACCCATGGACACCCACTTATCATGAGACAATTTTTATTGTTTATATATGCTATGATGTAAGTGCGAAATTTCATAGCGAAAATACTCACAAACAGCTATCTCCCTCCTAATCTCTTGGAGAAGCTGGGGCTGGCGCCTGCGGAGGTCTGACCAGCGCCTCTCTAAATGGCCGATGCTCCTCCGCACCCGGGTGCGGGCGTAAATCCGGCGCCCTGCCGCAGCATAGGCCCGCCGCTTCTGCCCATTTGTTATAAAGGGCCCTGCACGGCCCAGCCTTGTCTCCATGACGGAGACCAGAGCCCTCAGTTCGGCAGGTGAAAACGCCTCTGCTCTGCGTGTCTCCGCCATGTTAACAATGGCATCAATCAACCAATCATGTGCTGTCATTGGTTTCTCACAGTTATTTGTGTTAATAACTTTATTGTTCATCTTTACATGAACAGCGTCTCTGCGCCAACACAAATGGGGAAAATTTGCATGCCTTAAAAACGGTAGTGCTGATGTATGGCAATGAACAAATCTGATATATATAAAACACAGTGTGTATGCACTTTGCAAATCGAATAAGGCATCGCACCGCCAAGCAACGCGTGCTATAGCTTAGCAACGCATAGCTGTACTTCGCATTACTTACTCTATGCATCTATGTGTATGCGTACATTTATGTTTAAAAGACACATACACATACTTGCAGGTATCCTGAGTCCACCATTATACACCAGCGCTGCCTGCCTGCCTGCCTGCTCCTTGAAATTTCTAAACATGTTAATAAATTCAAATATCATATATATATATATATATATATATATATATATATATATATATATATATATATATATATATATATATATATATATATATATATATATATATATATATATATATATATATATATATATATATATATATATATATATCTGCAAACAAATCATACATCAACACAGAAAAAAGTCACCACCACATTAGAGAATAAATCAATGTACTCACCAGACATCAGTGATAGTATCAACTACAATAATGAAGATATAACAAACACATAAGATCCCTTGCACAAGGTATAATAATGACCACCTATATTGTACTTCCACCAAAACTAAGCACATGATAAATATCTCCTATTTCTTGGCCATTAGGAGGGCAGGCTGGCTAATTGTCGTTTTGTAAGACTTACAACTAACACACTGTACTTATTTGAAGGGGTGATTTTTACAACAATTGGTGTGTTCTGGTCAACTATATAAAATGTACCTGAAGAATCTTTGCGCCACAGAGTCCCGCAGCTGGTATCCCCTCCGGCATTCAGGGGCGCGGGATGGGCGCATGGGCGGATCTTGCGGCTCAGATGGAACCTCCCACTCATCAAAGGGTATCTCACGCCGCACAGCAATGTTATGGAAAAATACACACAGGCCCACGATCCTCGACACCATTTCAGGCGCATACTGTAAGTCACCACCAGTGCGGTGGAGCACTCTAAATCGACCCTTTAAAAGGCCAATTGAGCGCTCCACCACTTGCCTGGTGGCAACATGCGCCCGATTGAATGCCTCCTGTGGGCCCGGTGCTGGGGAGCTGTACGGCGTAAGTAGCCAGGGCGTACATGGGTAACCGGAGTCACCCAGAACCCACGCATCACGGCCTTCCAGCTCTTGTAGTCTTTGCCAAATCCCGGTTTGTCGGATAACATGAGAGTCATGGGCACTTCCGGGAAACTTCGAGTTGAAGGAGAGAATTTCCATGGATGGGCCACATACCACCATCACGTTCAGTGAGTGGAACAATTTGCGGTTCCTATATATCTTCTCACTTCGAGATGGAGGCACAAATGGTACATGGGTGCCATCCACAGCCCCTATCACATTAGGGAAGCCAGCAATTTGATGGAAGGCCTGCTGGCTTCTGCGCAGGGTCTCGGTGGCAAATGTCATGGCCATGAAGTGCCCCTTGCGCCTAAACATGGCCGACGTCACACGCCTCAGGATTCGGCAGAAGGCCGGCTGAGATATTCCAGCAAGTACTGCCACTACTTGTTGGAATGATCCTGAGGCGCAGAAATGCAACACCGCCAGCAGCTGTGTGTGAGGCGGAATTGCTGTCGTGATCCCGTGAAGAGGTTCCAGATCACTCTCAATTAACGAGAGCAGATCCAGAATGACATGTGGCGGTAACCGGTACCTAGTAAGTACCTCATCATCGGGCATACCAAACAGAGTCACCCGTGTGCGATAGATTCTAGCACGTCCTGGCCTCCTTGGGCGACGAGTGGGGAGAGCTGCAAGTGCCCTTAGCCTCCTTGCCATGAATGCCATCATTGCTTCAGCAACCTATAAAGAAATGAACATAAATAATGATGCACCTATGCACATAATGGGCATATCCGACAACAAATAGATTTGTAGGCTTCAATACGTACAATAGATGGCCGCCCCGTCAAATCTCGAATATCCATTTGACTCTATAATGATGTAACAATAATATGAACTCAATACACACCGTCCTAAACACACAGATGCTTACAACATCAAACTACTAAACACTACTTGAGTATCAAAGGTGTCTGCATTTGTTGCCGACATCATGTACTCTGACACATTTCACCTATTGCTGGGACATGTTGTCCTGCAATAGATGGACACACACAGGTTTAAGACCTGTGAGTGAAATAGTGAACATGTGACATGTTGCAATAATGCTACAAAGACTTTGCTGGCCCAACAATCTGTAGTCAGTGAGGCAATGGTGCATACATTCATACACTTACATTGTTAATGGATATCATATCTACAAGGACCATGGAAGAGCTTACCTTAGACCCTGACAAGTACAGATCTGGAGACAAATGATTCTAGCAGCAATTCACTATTTATAGGCCTCTCACATGTGTTGTCTATAACAGTAATGATGAGTATTGCATGACTTGTGGCCTGGATTTTCTAAGGGATTGGGCTACTTTTAGATTGCAATCAAACTCAACAATACCACAGTAGTCATGAACCAAATGTCATGTCATGCTACCAAATAGCATGTATATTGTGCGATAGTCACAGGTGTATCAGAAGATTCTATGCAATGTTAGAATTGGTTACCAATATTTCATGTAGAAGTTTCGCCAGGTTTTACACAATGGAATTTCCGCAACGTATGCGTCGCGAAAAAACCGCGCCGTACGCAGGCGCCCGTTACGCTCGCGCACGGAACGCAGCTGCCGCTGATGTACGCCAAACAGGATACACAAACAGTATATAAAGGTGTATTAGAATGTGACAAAGTTGCTGCTAACATGTCTGGATCCCAATCAGAGGTGGACCAGGAGTTGCAGCTACTTTTTGACAGGATGGACTCCAGCCCCTCCTATGTGCCACTGCACAGGCAGCCAGTGGGAAATGATGAGGCTGCTGGCCCTTCTCCAGCAGGGCAACCTGCACCTGGCCCTTCTACAGCAGGGCAACCTGCACCTGGCCCTTCTACAGCAGGGCAACCTGCAGCTGCCTCATATGCAGCCTCAGCAGAATCATTTGGAACACAACCGGGGACTTCACAAGATACTACCATGGCCAGCACTTCAAGTACAGCGACACGTGCCAGTGGGCGTGGGCATGGACGTGGCAAGGGGAAAAATAGGCCAACAGAGGAACCAAGTTCCAGAAATAAGGCATATGAAGCACAGGAGCTTGCCATCCTGGTTCCGCGAGCACGTGATTGGATTGAGTGTCCACCGGAGAAGATGACACACACACGCAGATGGAAGATTTGGGAAGACATAACGGCAGAGATTAATGAAGTGGCGCCACAAGTTCGTGAGACGGAGCACGTCAAGAAGAGGCAAGTTGTTTTGTCATACATGTGCCCAGTAATAGACAAGTAATGTTTGAATTCATGCTTAGATGGATTTGGCAAATGGCCGGTGAGGTTGGTACGATACACAGACATTATTGCCATGTTATTTAGTTGAGAGTTAGAGTAGGGTGAGTGTGAATGTGTATTGTAACGGTTGATATCATAGTTGAATGTAATGTTATCTTTTTGACATTAAGCATATGTCGTAATATGTAGCACAGAGCAATGGCTGCAACAGCAAACATCTGGAGTGACTTGTATTAATATGTCAACTTACATTGCAGGTGGCACAACTTCAAAACCAACCTGAAGAGGAAGATGACCAAGCGGTGGGAACACAGCCAGAGATCTGGGGCCGGGCCCATGCCATCAGGGCTAGAGTTCACCCCCCTGGAGTTGATGGCTGAGTGCTGTGTAGCAGTTGAGGAGGTCAGGGGGGTGAGCACGATGGATAGCGAGGCCCCAGCTGAAGTGTTTGCGTCTTTTCTGGAAGGTAAATATTTGTCATGGCATAAGCTTGTGCAAGTAATTATCTTAGAATGTGTACTAATTGTGTTTATCATTTTCAACAGACACCCCACTGCTTGGTGAAGAGTCTTCTCAGGAGGTGGAGGAGTCCGTGCCACCTGGCCCCAGTGGTAGGCTTGTGCAGCAGCAGGCATCGGTCCAAGCCGATTATGCCAGCTTGGCCCAGATGCTTGGGGACATTAACCAGCAGGGAGAGTTGGCATCAGAACGGATGCGTAGGACCGAGGAGGTCATGGCGAGCTTGGTCAGCACCCAGCAGTCCATCGCTGGGAGCATGCAGGCCATGGCTGAGGCGCATCAGGCCATGGCTGCAAGTGTTCAGGTGCTGGCCGAGCAAGCCACGCGTCAAAATGATCTCCTCCTCCACCATAATGAGCTTATGGTGGAGCTAGTTAACAGCAATAGGGTCCTAATGTCATCCGTTGCTGGTGCATTACCACCAGCAACACTCCCTGCTGGCAGGAGGGGTAGACCATCCACCCCCTCACCAGCATCTGCTCCACCTGCCCCAGCATCTGGCCGTGGCCGAAGAGCTGCTGCACAGGCCAAGGAGCCTACCAAGGGCAAACGTGCTCGCTAATGAACTTGTGGCTGCATTAATCTCCACCGTTATGTGATCCCAACTCTTTCATTGTGCTGTGTGTGTCAGCTTCTTGTGTCCAATCACGTGCTGAGGGTAACCAGATGAGCCCTTGCTTCATATGTCATTTTTGGTTCCCCTGTTGCCCTCTTTTGCCTGCCATTACTGTCAGCTGTACTTGAAGTGATGTTGCTAAGTCCCTTTGTGTTCCAAATGATTCTGCTGTGGCTATGAATGTGTGCAATTAGATTTATTTTGTATTATAATTTATTTTGGTACATTCCTGCCATGGTTTTTGGTATTATTTTTTTTTTTATTTTTTTATTGCTTCACAGTGTCATTGTCTGTGAAATGTATTTAAATAAATTTCTTTATTTTACCAAAATTGTGTGGTTTAATTAGTACATGTAGAATACACATGTGTATTGATAGTATTAATATTCAGTGATGTCCATTCTTAGCAGTTTAAAAGTGTGGGACAAGTACAGCATATGTGTGTGTTTAGTAAAGGTTCCTTGAAGCAGCAATGGTTTCAATTAAAGCACTGACAAGCGTCCTATTAGTGAGTAATGAGTAAAGGAGTCGATTGTATTGGGTTCAGGTGTTAATGCTTGTAGTCATTAGGCGTTCCGTTCGCCTACCGCAAGACCGAGTGGTTTCCGCAAAGCAATACTTGACTTATGGACACCGCACATTTCTATCGGTTTTGTTCGCGTGCATTCGGAGTGCTATCCGAATGCACGCCCCCCAACATAAGTGTACTCCCCCGTGTCCACCCATGTTTCCTCCCAGTTTTGCCCACTTTTAAACTACGCCCATGTGTCATTCCGCATGACGCCCATAATACGCCCATATTTCCAGACTGATTGCGGTGCACAGTTTTGTACGGGATTTGGCCGAACAGGTACGGAGTCAATGCGTGGCACATGCGCGTTGCGTTCTCCACGCATGCGCAGACGCCGTAAAGACGCTATCCGAAAGTATGCGGAAAAGTACGCATCAATCAGAATAAGGGCCCTGGAGAGCAGAAGAGAAAAACTGAGAAGTGACATTGACTCAGTTTTTACAGAGACCTCCGATAGAATGGATTTTACAACTACTAACTGGTCTGACGACCTATTTGCATTAAAAACAGCTATGATGAAACAAAGTAAGACCCTGTGGAACAGGACCACGTTCGACAATTATTTAAAACAGAATCTAATCCCAAGAGGTCTGCGACCAAGACTCTTTCCAGCCTATGAACTGGCCAATGAAGAGTTGAAAAAGAACTGGGAATTAATTTTACTACAGTGCTCTAAGGAGCTAATGAAAGTATTAAACATGACGAGATCATTCTTACAGAACTCACAAGAAATTAATAAATTGGGAGAAAAATTGAAAAATTATGAGACTCTAGACGAATTTCAAACGAGATACAATAAATACAAGAAAGAGATTGAAACCTATGAGAAATAAATAATAGAACGGAAAAGAAGGAAGTTCCAGAGAGATCGAACCGATTTCGCCAATAATAAAGTGTTTAAATGGAACAGTAGGCCAACACGGCAAACGACAAACAACAGCAATGCTTCTAATTACACATCGGAAGCTGAATCCTCGGAGGGAGAGACACACAACAAATACCAGAGGAGGCATTTTTTAGGGCAGGGCCAACGGGACAACAAAGATCCAGGAGGAAGACCAGGAGGGGCCAAAAGGAGGAAAAGAGAATCCCTCGACTGGAGAGAGGACCCGAGGGAGAGAAGGAGATTCAGGGAATACTAACAAACCCCCCAACATCCTCAGATTCATTAAAAATTATAAACTTAACTGAGAGGACTCTCAATGAGGAACAGGAAACCATTTTAAAGAAGGGTTTATCTTTCTCCCCGACTCAAAACATCCAGAGATTTGATGTAGATTAAGACCTGAATCTCTTTACGCGAAAACTCCTATAAAGAAAGTTCTTTGCGAACCAGCAACAATTAAGAGAAGAGGAAAACGCACTGCAAAGAGCAACCAATCAAGAACTAAACATCATCCCCACTCCTCAAGGTCAACCACCAGAAGGACAAATAGAACCCAACTATACGGTTGCAACTCAAGAACTGGAGGAATACAATGAAGAAGAAGTAAATGCATTACAAGCATTAGAAACATTACTAACAGAAAACACTGGCAATCAACAACAACTACCCACACCATATGACAAAAGTAAAATTAAAAAAGGTCAACCTTTCTACCTGACTCAAAAATCTGCCCACCTGTTCAGATTTTTCAAAACCTTGTCTCGAAAGATCTAGACAAACTACTAAACTATCAAAACAATCAGAAAGATATCAATACAGGAGAAAGAGAAGCTCTGAAGCAAATGGAAAAGTGGCACGATACCATCATAAAACCTTCAGATAAAGGAGGTAATGTTGTTTTGTGGCCTCGCGACATGTACATACAAGAACTAACTCGACAACTAATGGATGAAGGTTGCTATAAAAAGGTTACCTTCAATCCTAGTTCCAAATACACACAGGAATACATGAGTATGCTAGAGGCAGCGTACAGCAACAAAGTGATATGCCAGAGTGACTACCAATTTTTAAAAATGGACAAACCCAAAACGCCTACACTATACCTTTTGCCCAAAATACATAAAAACAATAAAACACCACCTGGAAGATCAATTCTGTCAGGCATGGGCAGCCTGACAAAAAAATTAAGTACCTATGTAGATCAATTACTGCGTCAGTACGTGACAGCCTTACCTTCCCACCTAAAAGACACCATGGACGTTCTAAAAAAACTGGAAAACCTATCGGTTACAGAAGGTACATGGCTCGTCACGTGCGACGTAGAGAGCCTATACACAAGTATAAATCAAGACAAGGGCATTGCAGCCACCAAATATTTTTTAGACATGAACCAAAATCAAGAATTTAACACCTTCTTGATAAGACTCACTAAGGTTCATCCTAACAAAAAAATTTTTTACGTGCAACGGCTCCCACTACCTCCAGGTTAGAAGCACATCTATGGGGACCGCGTGTGCCCCCACATATGCTAACCTCTACCTGGGGTGGTGGGAGAGAGAAATCGTCTTCCAAGACCGGAATGAAAAATATACTGATAATATTCTCATTTTTCTCCGGTACATAGACGACATTTTGATCCTGTGGGAGGGAAGCAAAAAGGAACTGGATGAATTTATGAGGATATTGAACAACAATTACCTTAATCTTAAACTCACACATGAAGCGAGCCAAAGAAAAATCCACTTCCTGGACTTGACTATTGAAATAGGTAACATCCAAACTGATATATATATCGGAAAGATACCGCGACGAACAGTATACTCCATGCGTCTAGCTCCCACCTGCCAAGCACTATCAAGGCTATTCCAAAGGGGGAGCTTATACGCACCAAAAGGAACTGCTCAAATCAAGATACAGATCTAACTCGACAGAAAGAACTGACCGAACGCTTCACAGAGAGAGGCTACAGCAAAAGGCTCATTAAAAAATCAATAAAGGAGGTGGAAAAGATCCCGAGAGAATCCCTGCTCTCACCAAAAACGAGAGAGACAAAAGAAGAACCGGTGAGATTCATCGGGACATACAACAAAAATTGGAAAGAAATCCGACAAATTCTCCAGAATCACTGGTCAATCTTGCAAACGGACAATGACCTAAAAAAAGTCCTCCCAACCCAGGTACAAACAAGCTGGCAGAGATCCAAAAGTATAAAGGACCATCTAGTCCATAGTCACCTTGCAGAATACGAAATAAAAACTAAAATCAGAGGCTCCACTAAATGTGGAAAATGCAAGGCATGCAAATATATGGAACCAACCAAAAGTTACCTGGATAAATTTGGAAAAAGATGGATGATCTCAGAACATAAAACGTGCACAAGTATAGGGGTAATCTACCACCTTCAATGCCCTTGCAATAAGTCCTATATAGGAAAAACCAGCAGAACATTCAAAATCCGAATACTTGAACATATAGGCACAATCAGAAATGCAATAAACGACCGTAAAAAATTCAAAACTCTAACCCCTGTGGCAAAACACTTTATGAAAGTTCATAATAGTGACCCCAAAGATCTGAAGGTCTTTGGGATGAAACATGTCAAATTAAACATCCGAGGGGGAGACCTAGATCAAGAACTTCTAAAGGTAGAAACGAAAATGATCTACCTAATGGATAGCCTACAACCCAGGGGCCTGAATGAAAATAACAGCTACCTACCCTTCCTCTGAAAAAACCCCGGATAGACCGTTAGAGTATCCAAAACGAACCTCAAAAATCAAAAATCATAATAACTCCCAACAAGGACAACCAAAAAATATCTGACAATCCAGAAGTCATAAACTGACTCAATAATCGATGTCATATGTATCAATACATGGGCATACACAGGACCCATATGATGTCAATACTCCCTCTAAGCACTGTAAATGAATCAGAAAACCACAACAACAATTTACAATACCCAGAGAACTGACCCAAAACTGATGTCAAAACATACATAATATACTGTATGCATGAAAGATCCAAATGATGTCAAGGAGAATTATTATACACACACAATAAGGAGAATCATAATAAATACACAACAATGTGAATACAATAACTTAATTCTATAAGTCCGATTCACAGATATTAAAATTGGAGACATAATCTCCATCTTATGTCACTATATTTCCATATCCACTCCTACCCACACCTATTTAGTTATCACTTTTTACCAGAGTTATATTTTTTTCACCAACCACTTATTTCCCCTACCTTCTTATATTATTATTAAAAATAAGCACAAGTAAAATCACAATTACATTCACCATACACTCAATTCTGCTAGAATTACTATATCCCTATGACATCATGCACCTGGATAATCAATGTCAAAACTTCCAGGGAACAAGCATAGAATTAATAAAATACTAATAAATATAGATCTGCTAATCAAATAAAAACAGGACAAAAGAAGATACTCAAAGGAATAATCCAGTATTACCACTGCAAGATCGCATGGATCAACAGAAGAAATACCTTAAAAAAACAGATATATAAAATCAAGTTCTAACCATCCAGATTCCAGGGCTCCGAACGGAACCAGTATAACTCAAATCAAATTTTCCAACCAACATATTTGCAAATAAAACTCCAGTACCACATTAAAGACCAATAATCCCCTAGAGAACGTTACTTCACCACTTATATAGAAGTATTATTATATTCACAAAAAGAATCAATAATTAAACTAAATTATATACAATACAGAGTCCGGGGTTCCCCAGCAGAGCTGGACACTTCCGGGTACGGCGAAACAGAGCCGCGATTGGTCTAAACATACCACGTGACCGGCGGAATGACGTCAGACGCTGGTCGCATGCTCCAGACGCTGGAAAAAGCGCGGAAGGAGCTTCATAGAGCCTGGCATTAAGCGGCTACCATGATAGGAGAAAGCGGACCATGTGATCCCAGGCGGCCAAATGATTGGCTGATGGGAATCAATAAATATTTTCAATCAGAGACAATCGGCTTGTGTCTTGAGAAAGCATGTTGTGAAACACGTGTCGACTTAAAACAATAGGCCATTGTCTATCTATGCTAATAATGTTATTGTAACCAAATGTGATAATAATCAATTGTATAGAAATAATTGTAATAGTTCACGCGCCAAACTCTGAGGACCATACTGCCTAGTGAAGGGCTTGCCCTCTCTCCCTTCTAAGGGAAGAGGTAACCCCCTATTCAAAACTCCAAAACCTATCCAGAACAACAGTTCGGTACCAATTAAGACTAAGGCTACCATAGTTGCTGGTAAAAAATACCTGTAGGTGTAATATTGCTTACCAACCACCAGAGGTCAGCAAACTATCACTAACACCAGATAGGAATTAATTCCCACCTCGATACATTGATAAACAGGATCAGAATTAAATACTGAATCCCCAAAGGGTGGATAGCAGCCAATAATTGGTAGTATCAATTTACATATTGTGAGAGAGTATGTAATTGATAATACAACCTAAACCACATATTGTGAAATATAGGTGGAGTCCTAAGAAATTGTTCACTAGGTAATGGTACCCTTGATAGCGGTCTCCTACCCTGAATGTAGAGGATTTATAGAGCCATTAACCCCATTGGAAGGTTAATAACCAGGCTGTATAGAACAACAAATTTGTGCAGACAATATACTGTTAAAAGGTCAGTAGATCATCAATACACATTAGATGGAGAACACAGGATTTATATACTAACAACAGCATCTTGGTCTGGCATGCTGTGAGAGAACATGCCTATTAATATGCTGCTCTCCGTAAGATATTAAACAAACTAATTACGGTAAATTCATAAAACAATCCAGTGTATGCCAAGACCTAAAGGCAGCACTGAAATCCATAGCTGAACTCCCTGAAATGTGTAAAAAGTGAATAAAGTAAAATTATCTGGCCGGACACTGCTGCACAGCAGACAAAGTAATAAAATCATATGACCATAAACCCTATTTGAAGGTATCAATGGTCATATGAAAAAACAGTATATACAACTGCAATTGTGCTGAACGACCACAAGAGGTCAGCAGATCACCAAAAAAGACTCTGCGTAAGAGCTGCACAATTATTCCTCTACATAAAACGTTACCAAATAAATGGTATCAATAAATTAGAAGGAAGGAGTATCCAATATATGAGTAATACAACAGACACAGCTCCAGACAGTATGTCATTTATTTGAAATATTGTATCCCTCAAAGACTGTAGAAAATAACAGAGTTTATTTGGCAGTGTATGAACTAAAAACAACTACATAGAATTCAAGGCCTATTTTTTAATCTTTATGCACACTTTCTACTCTTTATAAAGTGCCGTTGTGGCCAATCACGTTACATGTATGTTCGTTTATGTGTGTCAAAAACTTTTTAATTCTTATCAATTTCACAACCAATAAGGTGGGATTACCCGTGAACCTATAAATTCAACGAACACGGATAAACTCCTTAAAACCCCTTATTTCTTAAAAATGAGTTCAATAAAGTACCAACCCTTTTAAAAATTAAAAATGATCTTTCTAGGTGTGCATCCATAGTGCAATTTATTTTCTTCTTCTTCATTCCTATTGTACCCAGTTTGCCCGGATAGCACCCCCGCCATGAATAACTTAAGAAAAGGCGGCCCCTATAGACCCTAAAAAATCAGAAGGGTTTAAAACCACCAGTGTGCGGATTATTACCTCCTCTTCCCCCTAACCCCAATTTTTGATTGGCCAAGAGGCCAGCACACTGTAAAGCCATCTCTTCTGTCTGCCGTTATGCAGATGGGCGGATACGCCTGCTTTTGGCGTGAGGCGCACCTGGGTGTTATTGAATGGTAAGCTATATGATTGTAATTTTGAGGCTAAAAAAAATACGTGTGTATTGAAATGTTGCTTAAATAAAAGGTGTTACCCTGAATATTGTGGTTAGTTTGCAGTGCCGCAGCTCCTTGTTGTCGTTATCTTCTTTTGTTGTAGGCACCCGACAAGAAACTTTGATCTGGAGGCTGTGCCGGGCAACCCACTGTTCATCTATAATTGAGGTTTTCATTGTGGTGATTCCCTCCTGCCTTGGGCACCCCATTGTTCTATTCACATTCAGAGTTCCCTCCACTGTTTGCGGTGTGGCATGGTCCGTTGGGATTCACTTCCATTTTAACCGGTGTTTGTTTATTAATACCATGGATACCGTACCTATGGAGGACAATACGGCAAGTGGCTTTTGCTGTACCACCTATGCTATAGGTGATACATTCAGTTACACAGACAATGAAGCCAAGACCATTCTCTTTGCAAGCCAGCTGAGTGATTTAGCCGAAGCCTCTTCCATTAGAAGACCTGTTTTGGGAATTATTGAAATTAAAGAAATGGGAAATGGATTATTTCTATCACAGCCTGTCACTTAGTGAATATCATCAAGCCAAAAAAATTCCACGAGGACTGCGCATTAAAAACGCTCCTACCATTGGTAAATAGGACACTGCATTCTGTCGAAAATTGGGTTGCTATCACCAATAAATGTTCATTCGACCTGATGCTCTTCATAATAGAACATTCCACTAAAAAAGTTAACCTCCGTAAAGAAAAGATCGCTAAGTTTGAGTCAATACACAAGGCTAACTTGCTTAGTGATACTACAGTAGACTGGTATGAGAAGTTAAACTCACAGATCCAAGTCTACAAACAAGAGCTCATTAAATTTAAAAAGGAGAAGAAAGCGGATATGGACATCAGTTGCACACTGTGTATCATTGGACAGCCCCTCAGCAGGAGTGTGGTGCTAGAAAACCCTTTTTCCATCATAATCGGAATAATAAATATAAGGAACGTAATTCAATTGATGTTAATGCATCTAGCAGTGATAGTGGGAGTACTCTAAATAAAATAAAGCAATCCCTTTAGGGGTGACTATGAGAGCACCCATCGTAGGGAGCTGAGATTCACCCATCATGGTGGACAAAGTGCCCACCAAAGGGGAAAAAACGTCCCAAGCAAAAGAACTAGTGATTAATTTATGTTCATATGAACTGTTGACCCCTGAATCTCAGGTATTAGCTAAGGGATTGGTGTGTATACACAGCCTTGATAAAGCTGACAGGGGTCAGCGAAACGAGTAGGTGCTGTGTGGAACTACACCCTCCAAACTTGTCCATCGGACCTTGTTACCTGCTGATTATTCTGGACCTGAGTACCAAAACCTGGGAGAAACCAGTAAAACCGGGACATTCTCTTATCCTCAAACATCGTTGAGGTGGCTCCTTGTGTGGGTATTCCTTACCCTAATTCTAAAAGGACTTTCAAACCTCCAGCGGCTTTCAAAGAAACCCCAACCGGTTCACCCAAGGACTTCTCCTTAAAGGACTCATGCCCGTTCCAGTGCAGGTCATATGATGTGTTGATATTCCACTACATGTTTTGATCTTAATACCCCATTTTATATGGTTTTTATTCCTATCCGGATTAATTGTTTATACTTTATGTGCCATTAAAATTGTTATAATTTAATAGCGAAATTGGATTCACTTGTCATTAACAGGTATAACTGTACAGCGCTGCTTTCCTGTTTTTTTCGTGTGTATTTTTGTGAGGGAGCTGACTACTCCCTTTTCAGCAGCTGCTTAGCTATTAAGGGAACAGCTGGTGTTAAGAACTCCTAATCAACTTCGGTTGATTTTTTTCTTCTTTTTGGTGTGTATACCGTCCTCTTCTTTTAATGATCTGGAATGGACACTAGAACAACACCTCTTGGCCTGGCAACTACATCTGAAACAATTCTTCAATAAACCTAAAGATGTAAAGAGAAGTATGGCCTTCATTTTTGGGTATATTTTACACACTTGGGCCTGTCTGGCTTGACCACTCCAGGGCATCGCTACTTTACACAGACTCACATAAACATATCATCATTTTTCTGTGTGTCGTTTCTTACTTTTGACATACCCTTTATCACTATTAGTTGCTTACACATACCCTACATTCTATGACACTTTACACTCTACTACACTTCACAGCTATAGTTTATTTATGTGCTGGACTGGTTTGGGGGTGCCCTGCACCCCAGGCATGAACCCCATAGTGCTAGGGACCTGCTCTAAAGAGGTGACCTTAACGTTGGTGGGCAGGTACATATTTGGCCAAATGTATGCTAACAACCTCATAAATGAATTATAAAAGGAATACATTTTAGCAGTAATGATTGCATAGTGCACCTGCAAACCCCCTCTGTCTTGCATATAGGTAAAAATCTCAGCAAGGTAGCACCTCTCATTACAGGATGTGCAGTCTAGGGCCCCCCTCTTCCAATACCAACAGTTACCTGCATTACAAAAGCGACCACCTGAAAAGATGGAAGGAGAATATACCCTATTCCAAATTCCACAGAATAAAAAGGAACTGTAGCAGGACTAAAGACAGTGCTGACAATTTAAAGAGTTCCAGAGGAGATTCAGAGAGAAAGAATACCCAGCAAGAATTGTAGAAGGAGCTTTAACCAAAAATAAGAATGTAGATCAAGGGGACTTACCTGGAAGACCAATTATATCTTCTATCTCACAATATGGGGCTTTTTTTCTACAAGATGTACTACAAAAAAAAAACCTTACTGGCTTAGAGACACATCACAATTTTTAGACAGACTTGGCCAACTTGGTAAGCCACCACCTGATTGCCTATTGGTAACACTTGATGTCACATCCCCCTACATAAACATCGGTCATGTAGAGGGGATGGCGGCTATCGGGAGATGTCTTGAATCCAGTCCACACTATGTAGGTCCACCCATTGATTTTTTTGCTACAGTTTATAGGTTTTATTTTACATAAAAACTATTTCCTTTTTGACAATACATTTTATTTGCAGCTCC
The DNA here is from genome assembly GCF_055691185.1 of Crinia signifera. NCBI lineage: Eukaryota > Metazoa > Chordata > Amphibia > Anura > Myobatrachidae > Crinia > Crinia signifera. The sequence goes on from NC_139226.1 coordinate 32,817,056, forward strand.
AGGGGATGGCAATGGGGTCTAATATGGCTATCATAAATCATATCATTATCACTACTGGCGTACAAACATTTCCAAAAGCCAATTTCTTAGATTAAGATGGAATCGTTCTAAGAGAGAAGAACTTTATTAAAGAAGCTGATAAATTGACAGCCTCTTTTTCTGATCTTACCCACATGAACATTTTGATTAAAGCTCAAGAAGAAACTTTAGCTATAACGATAGAATCTCTATTGTCTAATAAAAATTGAAAAAACAGACAAAGAAGCAGTATCAATTTCTGAAGACTTTTCTCCCTTTTTGTTTCGAAATTTAATACACATTTAAATGAACACAAAAATATCTTTAAAAAGAACTTTAAGATTCTTAAATGTGATGAAATGCTTGCGAATTCCCTGGTGAAAGAACCATATATAGTAGTCTTTAAAAGAAACTCTATACTAAAAAATTCCCTAGCTCCAAGCAACTTTAACTCTGCATCCTCTGAGTCTGATTCACCCCTCTCTGCATCAGGTAGCTTTAAGTGTAGTTAGGCCAAATGCATAACTTTTCGATGTGTTAGTGAAGGAAAATAATTTGACTCGACAACCACAGGCACTAAACATAGTATAGAAGGCCATATCCATTGCTCCTCTAAGTATGTGATTTTTTTGATCTCCAATGTGGGGCGTACTACTCAAACTCTTAAGACCAGATTCCTTGAGCACAGGAGAAATGTATTAAAGGGTGTAAAAAACAAATAGCCTTTCTAGGCATGTTAAAATCAAACACCAGGGTGAGGCAGATGTCCTGAGCATCCGTGATATTGAGTCGGTCAGATGTATACCTGCTTTAATACCCTTTATAGATGCGAGGTATTCTGTAATTACATTCTACGCACCCTTTTTCCTTTTGGCTTAAACAAATCTATAGAATTAAACAATGTATAAAGTTCCATATATGATTGTGTCTATTTGGACCAAGATATATTAATAAACCTTCCATATTGGGAATCTTTTTTTCTTTCTATCGTTTCTACTTTGATTTTTCTTGGTATATAAAAATATTTTATGTGGACTGCTATTTTTGTAGAATACATGTAACCATATAGAAAACTGGATGTGAGCATTGAACTCATGCCTTGAGTGATCTATTTTGCTGTGCTGTTTGCTTGCTGATTAGCCACAGCCTAAGCTGCTATAAATAAGATAAATTATAAATATGTTATTTTCTTCATAACTTCAAAGTATATGTGTAACTATAGACCTAAGACCAAACCTTATGGATGTAATAAAAGAATAGTTGAAATTTAGGTTGTGTTTTTCTTTGTATATATACATTTTTTTTCTTTCTTTCTTTGTCAGTGTGAGACTTATATATAGCCTCAACTGCTAAGGTTGAATGTGGTTACAAATAAAAATTAATTTATGACAGCATAAAAAAAACGGACATTTACTGGTAAAACAAGGGGATTAAAATTGTGATTGAAGAACTTCTACTTACCATACCATATATAAGCAACTTGATGAGCCACTGTCCCAATGCTTATGTATTTCCTGAACCCATTTCTAAACTTTGAGTACTTTTACCATGATGGTGGATATCAACTGGAGCTGCGGGGTGTGTGTGATGGGGTGGAATATCGTCCCATCGTACGCCAACGTGTTTATGTTCATGATTGAGCAGGATGTATTTTTCAATAATCCAACAATTTTGTCTTGTATAGTGGCCTTTTGGCGCAATATAGACAATTTACTTATTATATGGAACGGCACTGAAAATTAGTTTGCTGCAGTAATAAATTCTCATAATTTGACTGCCAGTCCAGTCAAATTTACATTCACAGTGAGAGAAACAATTTTCTCGATTTTTTTTTATTCTAAGCCAACTGATCGCAATAAACTTTTACTATCTACTAGTGCCCACCTGCCTCCACTTAAAAATGCATTACTATTTTCCCAATTCCTGAGGGCATTGATAATATCTACAGACAGGAATGAAGTGATAACAGCTTGTTGTAGCATGACTGATAAAAATAAAAAAAATATACAGTATATTTCATATGTCTGATTTAAGTGATCTCAGGTTGTTTTGTACTAGCTTCAGTCAAACAAGCTTCATTCTTGGATGAAACACTGACTGCAGAAATGCCAGGAAGAATTGAAACCAACTCAGCCTCTTGTCGCAGATGGCGGGGCTCCTGAGTTTGCTGATGTGTATGCTGTATTGGAAATTCTGCTGATAATAACCGCTGATAAGTATACTTTTTAAGAAAAATTCATATTTTAATTATTAGTTCAGAGTCTGAAGCAGAGACTATATTGCACAAAAAGCAATTATTTGAGCAGAAGGAGGCTCAGACGTGTGACCACATGTATCATGATTTGCTGCGGTTGAAACGCAAAGAGATTTCATATCATACGAGCTCTCTCAGCGATTATTATCGTATAAAGAAAATACCCCAAGGATTTAGGGTAAGAAACTGCCCTACAATAGGGAGATTTCATCCTAATTTTTGCCGTAAGTGGACGGCCATTTTAAATAAATGTTCACTAGACCTGATACTTTTAATCATTGAACAATCTAATAAAGAAGTCCAAATCATTAAAGATAAAGTGGATATTATGGAGAAAACTAGTACCCTATTGTTGGTTGCAGATGTGGAGCAATACTGGATTAAAAAAACATGAAAATCAATTGATTTACAAGAGAGATCTGATTCAATTTAAAATGGTTAAGTTTGAAAACGTAGAGCGTGATTACGAGAACCACCAAGTCTACATATAGCTTTCTGGTAGCCAATAACTGAGACACACTTAAAAAATTTTTTTTCGGAAAAATCGCTATCCTAGGTCTTAATTGGACACAGATATCTCAGCAGAGGATAATAGTACCATAAGTGAGGAAGACTTAAAGGATAGTAGTAAAAGTGCTGCCATCCCTTTAGGGGTGAGTACCCACCATGGGAGGCCCAAAGTAAATCCAGGGGCAAGCAAAAATCAACGCGGGCAAGCATGGAGGAAAAGCTTTCAAGCCAAAAAAGATTAATCTTTAATCGGTCGTCTTTTGAGTTGTCCCAAAATTAAATTATTGTCCTATCTAAGGGCTTGTCATTTATTCCAGCTGTTGGACCTAATGAGTTAGACTGGCAGATTGGAAAACATCAGCTCCAGAGGCGTTTGAAATTGAAAAAAAAAACTTTGCCAAAAAATAGAACTTTAAAGCCGAATCTGTAGTTGTGCAGAATATACCTGACAAGTTAAAGGCTCTTCAGAGCAAATCCCTGTTTGATCCATTATCCAATAACACAAGCATCAAAATGTTTATCAGACGTTTAGATAAAGAAGTACATACTTCCAGTTAAGAGGCCCCGTCCTGCACACAGAATTGCACTAATGATGAAATGAAAGCCCTTAAAGCATTGGTTGACAATGAGCAATTGATAATTCACCCAGCGGATAAGGGCGGTGCAATAGTACTGTAGGACCTAATGGCCTACCGCTTGGAAATGAATGACTGATGGATGGATGGTTTACTGTAAACTTCATGGGGACCCATCTAAAATCTTTAGGCAGGAATTAAAGGTGGTTTTAGATAGGGCATTAGCGAATAAACGTATTAGCACTGAAATTTATCAAATTCTGTTGCCCAATCACCCAAAAATGCCTTTGTTATATACAGTACGCTGCCTAAAATTCATAAGGGTCTGAACCCTCCTCCAGGCAGACCCATCGAGACAGATAGAGCTTCTCTGTTTCAGCGTAGTGCTATTTACCTTGATAGTATCCTTCAACCTTTTAATCCAGCAGCATCCACATGTTCTGCTAGATACCACCATGTTTCTCATTATTACTATTTGTACATTAACCATTGAGACTTGGATGGTGACAGCAGATGTCACCAGTCTTTATACAGTGATTCCCCATGAACTAGGCCTGGCTTTCATTTGCAAATGGCTATCCAAGGATGAATTTGTTCATAGATTGATTATGGACTTCCTGGTGGAATTACTTTAACTTATACCGACTAAGAATATTTTCATATTTGATGGTCATTTCTTTTTGCAAACAAGGGGTTGTGCAATGAGCTCATCGGTCACCCCCTCGTATGCTAACACTTTTATGTTTGATATGACCTATAGTCATTACCGTCCATTCACCGTTGCGCACCTTACCACCACTCAGTTTCCTAACGCACTCCCCTGATTTCTCAGGGTTCCCTGCTTATTTTTGCACACTTAAAATTTAGCTACGTCCTTGGTTACCATAACTACCACTATCGGTGCCAGACACACGCCCCCGAGTGACACTGAACGCCGGTGCTTTGTGCGCCAAGGACGTCATCACCTACCCACCTGGAGACATGCGGGTGACTGTTGCATGAGGTATCCCCTGCTCCCCTATATATATATATATGTAAGTACTGTTACACTTTTTGATTTATGTCTTGATAAAGGGCTATGTGGCCGAAACGTTGACCGACTCACAACTATTTGTGTCTTCAACCTTTATTATTATTACTTTCTGCCGCCATGCAGACTTCAAAAAGCTTATGAGTGCCCACACTGTGATAGGGTGGAGGTGAGGACCCGGAGGGGTATTTAAACTCTATTTGTCTGTGATTTTATTGTGCTGCTGTCCCTGATGACAGGGGGTAACCCCGAAACTGTTGGGCAATAAAGGACCATTTTAACCCAAGTCTGTGAGTGCCACCTCTACCTGCTGTCTACATTGGGGTTCATTTGAACTACCTAGGAAGGCACCCCAGCAAGTAACTTGAAACCTTTGACCCAGTAAGTAAACTGGTTTATAGGAGTGCCGATCTGATTGTTTGCTTATATTGGATTTGGATAAAAGAGTTCAATATGCAAGCTTTATACACGTTTTATTGTTATTGATGTTACCGCCACTGTTTTTCCCACAGTGTGTGCCGACAGGTCACTTCCAGGGTCAAACCAGAAGTTGTCATCCGCAGCCCTGGACAGAGGAGTGAGCACCACGGAGGGTCTTCTAATTGTAAGTCACTATATATACACTATGCACTGTTACGCTGATTGTTTTGTGTTGGTCCTGACGACGGGCATTGCCCGAAACGACATTGACCATCGCACATTAAATTAACTTTTTTGACAAACCCCCAGAGTGACGCCTATCTTCTTCTGCACATATTTGGTAGAGTCATCCACTAAGGAGGGCACCCAGGCATTTATAACAAGGATTGGAGGAGTGCCGGATACACACAGCGCAACATATTAGTCACAGAGCGTCCATATCCTGGACACTGTGAGGAATCACATGCACAACCAGCTACTGCACAATTGCACAGCTCAAGCAGTGAAGCCACACTGGCAGGAGTCCATATTGACAGTTCATAATGTCTGTTTTGGTCTAACAAACCTGTTACACCTGGAATACAGGTACATTATATAAATCCCTAGACATCAATTACTCTCGACAGCAGCAGACCAAATAGCACAAATTCTGCTCTGTGATACCAGAGGGGTCTTCAGTTACTCTGATAGTGAAGCAAGTAACATCTTGTTCACAGACCCTATGTTTGACATGAATATTAATGCAACCGACGAGGATGCCTGTTGGGAGCTGCTTAAATTAAAAAAAGAAGGAAGTGGATTATTTCATGCACTGTGTAACGTTATCGGAGTACCTTCGGTCCAAACAAATCCCGAGGGGTTTTAGGGTACACAATACTCCCACCATCGGGAGGTTCAGCACTCCATTCTGCACTAAATGGTTCAGCATTCTAAATAAATGCTCTATGGATCTCATGTTACTCGTCATAGAGGAATCCACCAGAGAGCTCAATCAGGCGAGAGATAAAATCAAGAAATTTGAGTCTGAACATGAGACCTTTTTGAAGGCTGATTCCACTAAAGCACTATTGGACAAACTGACTGAACAAGTCAATACTTACCGACAGGAGCTCATCAAATTTAAAAAATATAAATGAATCAAAGTACAAAAGGATTACTCTCAACACCGAGTATACCGCTGGCTACAAGGTGGTAACACACCAAGATAACAGAACAGAACACCGCGCAGGCCATGGAGGAGACAAGCAGCCTTAAGTTTCTGAGAAACGAGCACATCAGCGAGTGATGGTGAACATTCACAGCAACCACAAACAAGTCGTTCCATGGTTCAGATCCCTTTCGCGGTCGTACAAGAGCCCGGGATACAAATACCATTCTAAGCGAACGCGACGAAGTGGTCAAAATGAAAGGGAAAGGAAAAAGGCAGCAATCAAGGAACAGAAAGATGTAGTCTTCAATTTGTCCATTGTCACATTATCTATAGCAGAAATGGCGATTTTGAACAAAGGCCTCAATTTTGTACTCACGGTAAAACATGAGTTCAATTGGAAAATCGATAATTATAGACTACACAGGAAGTTACGGTTGAAAGAACACTTTGATAAACAAGCTACAGTCCATCGAGATTTATCAAAAGAAGAAAAAATTCTACATGGCTTGAAACCAGTCAGCAGTTTTGACCCTTTATCCAACAATCCGACACTAAAAACATTTACACAAGTTTTGGAAAATTCTAGTACAATTTTGTCCACTGACTGTCGACAAAATCTAACATAAGAGGAACATCAGGCGTTACGGCAATTAAGCAAAAGGAAGGACATCATAATCCGCTCAGCTGACAAGGGTGGAGCGGTAGTTATCAGGGACATTGACTTTTACCGAGACGAATGTAACGGACTTTTAAGTGACAGCAGTACCTATGAAAGTCTGGATCGAGACCCCACAGCCAGACACATAAGGGAATTAGAACAGATTTTGTACAATGCTATAACCCTGAATGTTATATCTTTGGAGATGAAAAAGTTTCTTCTGAGACACAAACTCATTACACTGGTATATTTACATAGGAATCCGCAGTGACCCCCGGGCAGACCCATCATTTCTGCACGGGGGGTCGCTGTGTGAACCAATCGCAAGGTACATTGACGGGTTTTTACAGGATTGTGTACAGGGGACCAGCACCTACCTCAAAGATATGACTGCTTTGTTAGTTAAAATACAGAGCTTGGGCGACATCCCCATTCATACAATAATGGTGGGAATTGATGTGACAAGCCTGTATACATGTATCCCACACCAACAAGGGGTGGCGGCGGTTGGGGAACTCATAGCAAATAACACCCTACATGAAGGACCTGAAATTTTTTTTTGTTATCATTGTTGCAGTTTACACTGACACACAACATTTTTATTTTTGATAAAAGGTTCTATAGTCAAATCTCGGGTGTGCTATGGGTTCCCCGGCAGCACCGGTGTATGCTAATGCCTATATGTACCATGTTGAAAAAAATCTCTTTTTGCTCAACAACACATTTCAAAAATATGCCTTGTTTTACGCAAGGTATATATATGACTTGATTTTGTTGTGGACAGGTCCCAGGGACATCTTGGTAGAGATCTTAGAATAACATAACAGGTCCAACAGCCCAGTCAAATTTACATACAACATCAGTGAGAATCAGATAGATTTCCTGGATGTGCGTATTAAAAAAGAGGGCCAAAAAATCAGCACTGAATTATTTACTAAGCTCACAGACCGTAACATGCTTTTACAATTTGACAGTTTCCATCCCAAGGCAACTACTGCCAGCCTCCCATATTCGCAATTTTTGCTTATATGTAGAATAAACAGTGACATTAAGATCAGGGATGAACAACTGGATTAACAATTTTTTTTACAGAGAGGATACCCACACAAACTTTTACATACTGCCCTCAAAAAAGCCCAGGCCTGCAATAGAAGTACGTTGCTGACCAGCTCCAACAGAAAACGTGAAAATAATACGTTCACGTGGGTAAAACATTACACGGACAAAAGTCCGGGCATCACGAAAAAAAGCAAAAAACCTGTGGTCGATAGTAGCATCAGACCACAGCTTACCCAGTCTCCAAAAATCTAGACTACAAACTGGGTATATCAGAGGTTGTAGTATAGGGGACCGCATTGTCAAATCTGACATTTCATCCATCAAGACAGGACAGTCAGAAAATACACATTTCTTGTCCCGTAAAGGGGGTTGCTACAAGTGCACGGGATGTGTTACTTGTAGCTACATGATACCAGGGAGTACTTTCAGACATCCCCAATTCAGGCAAACCGGTCACCATAAAACAAGTATTAACATGCTCATCCAAAAACGTAATATACTTGATAACATGCCCGTGCGGATTAAATTATGTGGGAAAAACCACCTGTACCATTAAAGAGAGGATGGCCAAGCATAGAGCAGCCATAAGGGCTGCCCTAGAAAAAGGTCAAAGTGAACAGACGGTAGCTCGCCACTTCATGTTAGCTAAACATGGAGTGGCAAACCTCAGACTTCGACTGATCGATCAAGCCCCTGATAATCCCAGAGGGGGTGATAGGGACAAGCATCTACTACAAATGGAAAGTAGATGGATACACAGACTGGGAACCCTAACCCCAGGGAGATTAAATGAAACTTTAAATCTGGGAAGTTTTCTATAAGATACCGAATTGCATAAATCCACTCAAATACACTGAATTACAGTAGGAGCAAGTTTCATCTTTGCTCCTTTGGCCATGGCTAGCCATGGCTATTCTATTGTTCTCAGCTGCAATATGTATTGTATTGCAGCTGAGAGCCATGAATAGCCATGGCTATCCATGGCTAGCCATGACCAAAGGAGCAAAGATGAAACTTGCTCCTACTGTATGTCATTTACTGTCTGGACATGTATGTATATATGTATGATGAAAAATGTTGATATAACATTTGAAACGTTGGTAATTTGACCCTGGTCTGTTGTCATTATTTCTGGAGTGCCACCCGTGTCGCATTGGTATATCGGAGTGAGATTGTCTCTCTCTCCCTTTGGGAGGGCACCAGGCTCTACTGTTCAGCTGTTTGGAGTGCCGGCCATCCATTGGAAATTCGTTATATATATATATATATATATATATATATATATATTCTTGGGAAGGGGAACAGCACTCTTGGGTCTTTAAATAAACAGACAATTCAAGGAGAGAATGGCGACACACAGGTCGACCATTCGCCAATCCTTAGAAGGCAAAAAAGTTCCCAACGAACAACCTGTCCCTCGCCACTTTCGTGAACATGGCCATAACCTTGCCACACTAAGATATAAAATCATTGATCACGTCCCGATCAGCGTCAGAGGGGGCAATCGTGGCAAATTGCTTCTTCAATTAGAGACTCGCTGGATACACCGTTTGAATACGGTGCACCCAGCAGGGTTAAATGAGCACTGTAGTTACTCGTGCTTTTTGTAACACTCCTGTGTGATTCTATGTTGGTTTACCTTTGGCCGTTTTTAGCTTAGCAGTCAACTTATTCATTTAAAGAACAGTTCTTTCACTAGTATTATTATTATGTTGAAATGTATTACATAAGTATTACGTTATTGTAATGTGTTACATTCATGACTGCAGGCTGTTTTCAGTATTCTTCCCTCTTTTTAATTCTTTTTTCACTTTGATTGACAGGGTTGCTAGGTAACCACTCCAGGAATCTGAGCGCACCGGCCGGTGCGCGTCGCCTTCGTGTGATGTCATGTATGACCAGACGGGGGTCGGGAGCCTGGCAGCCCAGCCGCACGGTGACCTACTCTGATGTTGACGCGACCTCGATCAGATTTAAGGACAACTTTGCGCAATCAGAGGGCCAAGAGCCAGCGGATCAATTGTACACAAAATTGCTTAGACTGAGAAAAAAAGAAGTCGATTATTACCTACATGGGGTAACTCTTACGGATTATCATAGAGCTGGACAAATCCCAAGAGGTTTCCGCATCCGAAATACACCCACAATTGGTAAAAATAACCCAGACTTCTGTAGAAAGTGGGTGGCTATATTAAATAAGTGTAGCCTGGATCTGATTTTATTGGTTATCACAGAAGCCACAAAAGAACTGAAATCAGCAAAAGAAAAAAATCGCTGCATTTGAAATTGCCCACCTAGACGCAATAAAAGCAGACACTGAGACTCCTTGGCTGGAAAAATTGTCTACACAAATCAACGCTTACCGCCAGGAACTGGTGAGATTTAAACGCAATAAATTAGACATTGTGCAAAGAGATTACTTGGACAATTACGTCTATTCCTGGGCCACTAATAGTGCGCCAGGACCGTCCAACAGGACACGAAGGAAGCCCTGGAAAGCAAGAAAAGCTTGGGGAGACACTGAAAGTTCCAGCGCTGGTCATTCCACACCAAGCAAATCCGAGGATAACTCCCAGAGAAGGAAGCCCCCTTTAGGGGTGAAGACCCGGGCCGGTCGGGTAAAAAGCGGTACCCCACTAGAAGAGGAGGCCAGTGCTTCCACATCCGTAAAAAGGAAGAACAAAGGCAAAACCAATGCTTAATCTTTAACTTATCTGATCGGCAACTCACAGAGCAAGAAATGACGATTCTCAGCAAGGGTCTGACTTTTGTGCTGACAACCCGCTTTGACGACTTCCAATGGCGGATAGACTCATACAAATTTAACAGAAGATTAAGGCTTAAAGACCATTTTGACCGGGCACCCACTACTCAAGAACCTCTGCCTTTGGATCCTCTACCCATAAAAAGCACCTCTACATTCGACCCCCCCACTAATACCTTATCGCTTAAAACATTTAACAAGGTCATTGATTATAAAGCCATACAGATTGGCAAAAAAACATCCACACCACCAAATTTGACTAAAGATCAATTTGGGGCTCTCAAAAACCTGAGTAAGGATGATTCAATAGTCATTCTCCCGGCGGACAAGGGCGGGGGGATAGTGGTGCAGGGACTGGAACAATACAAAAAGGAACTTTATAGACAGTTGGGGGACACAGAAGTTTATCAGAAACTATCCAACGATCCCACTGAACATTACAATCGAGAACTTCTGCTACTCTTGGTTAATGCGGCTAAACAGGGATTGATCACCTCTGCCACAGCCAAATTACTGTATCAAGAATATCCCATTGCCCCTGTCTTATATTCAATACCGAAGATC